>NC_052065.1:6461791-6808659 GCF_903992535.2 Arvicola amphibius | reverse complement strand
AAGGAAAGTGGAAAAGGAGCTACAAAGGGACTGGAAGGGGAAAAGGGAGTTGGAAAAGAGACATAAAACAGAAGAAGGAAAAGTTTAGGATGGGAAAGAAGCTTGAGAAAGCAAAGAACTCAGAAATTGGAAGAGGAACCTAGAGAACAGGGGTTGGGGAGAGAGACAGCTATAGGAACAGGACAAAGGGTACTAAACATAATATAGGAGAAAGGATTAGAAAAGACAATGTGCTGGAGAAAGACACATTAACACAAAGTAGGTTAGGAAAGGTAGAAAGGGCTGGGGAGAAAAAGAAATTTTAAAACATTGGAAAGGAGAAAGAGTTTAGAAAAGGGAATGGTATACAAAGGGAATGGAGAACTGGTGCAAGAAAAAGGAAGGAAAAAGAGAAAAAGTGGGACATGAACGGGAAGGAAAAAGGTAATGGGAACAGGGAAAGGAACCTGGAAAGAAAAAAACTGGTGATGGTTTTGGAAAGGAAGGCAGGGATGGGGACTTTGGAAAAGGATGAGGGAATTACAATGGAGGTTAAGGTAGGAAAGAGAAAGAAAAGAACAGAAGGGACAAGGGTTCCAAAGACAAGAAATATGAAAGACTTAGAAACAGCATTAAGTGGAAAAGCAGAAAAGCAATGCGTAAGCTGATGGGGGGAAGTATTGGAAAGATGGGTACACTAATGGGAAGACAGGTAAAGGAGCCGAACATTTCCATAGTCAGAAATGGAATAGGACAGGAAGGTGGGAGAGGGAAAAAGAGAAGGGAGAGTCTTGGAAAGCCTGAAAAGGGGAAGGGAGAAAAATGGAAAGGTACTGGTAAGGAGAAAGGAGGTTGGAAAGACAGGATAGAGGTGGTCAGAGAGAACAGGGGAGAAGGGCACACAGGAGAGGGGATAGTAAGAGAGAGGGGGTTGGGCAGGGAGAAAGAAAACTGGGGGCAGATGAACTGGGAGGGGGAAGGCAATAATGACAGAACAGGACAGAGGAAGCCCTGGGAAGGAGGGACAGTAACTGGAATTAGGCATGGTGGAGGGGAGGGGTTAAAGACATGTTAAAGGTATTGGAAAGTGAGGAAGGGGGAAAGGAGGATGAACAGGGAGATCAAGGAATAGAAACTGCTCCTGAGACATCCCAACAATCAACTATAGCATTTAAAACCTACTAAGAATGGAAAGAACGGTTATAAACAACTCAAACATGTACTAAAAATGGACTTGGGAAAGCACACCACCGAGCCCCACCCATGGGGTTAACGGGAAGGTTCCAGAAAGCCATCAACAGAAACGTTAAAGTGAGACTCCTCAGGAGAAAGGGAGTTGTTGGCATGGAAGAATCTCAACAAACACTCTACTCACTGCCATGGTGAGCAGAGAGCTCCACTAGTCCAAAATCAGCACTGGGCATCCATGCAGAGGGCCCACAACTCTGAGAAAGAGAGTCCCAGAGAGCTCCACTAGTCCAAAATCAGCACTGGGCATCCATGCAGAGGGCCCACAACTCTGAGAAAGAGAGTCCACTAGCTGGCTAGAAACCCAAAGGGCCTGAGCGCCTTGGGACAACAGCCCTCACAATGGCCCAAAATGCCAAACAGACACCAGGGCATTCTGTTACCCTGAATTGAGCAACGTTCTACATCACCCCCTACAGGCAGGTCCAGAACACAGCGCCTGTTGCCCAAGCCCACAGCCTGTGCTGCAGAAGCTGGTCCCATCCTGATTACTGGGTAGTGGGAAATGGAGAAATTGGAACTCAGCCCCAGTAATCACCTAACTGTGGGATACTACAAGAACTTACACTGGATTTATAACAAAGGGCTAGGTAAAAAGCACAGGAATGCCTTTTACTGGAGAATGAACCTGAAGAAATTTTCATATCCCTTGTCATGATTTTTTTTTGAAACAATGCCCACCATGCACACAAAGATGTAAGGGATGGAACAAATCTTTAACACGGAAAAGGGATGTGAAATGAGAGAATGGTTAAAAACAGAAGTATTTTAAAAAGGGCAGAAAAAATAAAACTAGGTACTTTGCAAATGGGGTACAGAGAGGAAATGGGTGAGAAAGGGATAAACCAATGGGGAGGGGAGGAAACACTGAAGAAGGAGGAGCAATCTTAGAAGACAGGAAGTGTGGGAATGTGGAAAAGTGGGGGGAGGGGTGAAAGGTGAAGGGAAAGGGGTCAGACAGAGAAGAGGCACAGAAGGAAGAAAGGCAGTAGGGAAGGACAAAGATAGGAAGAGAGAAAAGGGGTGAGAAATACAGAAAGGATTGTGAAAGGAGAAATGGGAGTGACTTTAAAATAGAAATCTAGCCAGGCTGCCAACAGAAGACTTGAATCCCTGGCGTCCTGAAGCAGAAATAGGAGGATCTCTCTCAATTTGAGAGAACCTAGTCTACACAAGGACTTCCAGCAAATCCAGGAGCACACGGACAGGAATTATATGTAAAAGCAAAAAAAAAGTAATAATGAAAATGATGATGATGATATTAATAATAAACACCAAAACAAAATATAATGGAAAATTAATGGTATCAGGAGAGGCCAAAAAGGAAATAAAAATAAGAAATAGGAAAAAATTAGCAGGTTAAAAATGTGAGAAAGGAGCCGGGCGGTGGTGGCACATGCCTTTAATCCCAGCACTCGGGAGGCAGAGGCAGGCGGATCTCTGAGTTTGAGGCCAGCTTGGTCTACAAGAGCTAGTTCCAGGACAGGCTCTAGAAACTACAGGGAAACCCTGTCTCGAAAAACCAAAAAAAAAAAAAATGTGAGAAAGGTTCTCGTGCCTTGAAATAAGATAAACAGTTAAAAAGTTTTTAAATGGTAGGAGAGAAATATAGTAGACAAGGGAAAAAGAGGAAAATGGGAAAGCACAAATGGAATGGTGCTTATAATAGAGCAAGATATTAGGAAATTGGGATAGAAATGTAACGATTAAAGGGTAGATAAAAATGGGCAGATGATAAAGGGAAGGAATGAGGAAACGGGAAGGACTTAGAAGCAGAGGCAGAAGGGGAGGAGATGCAGGTGAAATACAGGTGCAGGAGAAGGAAACAGGCTAGAAGAAAGGATGGGAAGGGGTGTGGAAGAAGAAAGGAAGGGGAGAGAATGTGGAAAAGCAAAGGTTAAGTAAGAAAAGGAGAAAGACACAGAAGATAAAAAAAATTCAGGAAAAAATTCAACAATGCTGGGCAGTGCCATCCACCTAATGGGAGGCAGACATCAGTAGAGAAAAGAAAAATTCCTGAGTTCTGGAAAGACAGGACCAAAGAACAAATGAACCACTGAATGAAGAAATGAGTGAAGGACATACAAGGGATATCACTGAGACAAGGGGGATCAGAAAGCATATAAAGCAGTGGAAATGACTTAAACTGATGGAATACACATTAGGACACTGTCCAATAATCAGAGATGCAAAAAATGACAGGCAAAAAGCTCTCCTAAAGACAAACCTTAATATCCTGACAGCATTAAGAGTTGACAAGACTACAGACCAACAGAATCTTTTACATGTTCTATCCTGGGAGAAACTGAACCTCACTTTAGATTAAGTTTTAACCCTATGCTATACAAGCGATAGTCACTCATAAACACAGCTCCAGAAACAGTCACATGTGATTTCTACAGCGAGGTGCCTATGCAAAAGCAGTAAGCAGAAAAAATGTCAGAATACTGGAAGTTATCACAAATAGTCACAAAAGGGTTTTGATCATCTCAGCAGACATGCCTGCATTTAAATGTGAATAAATTACACATAGGAGACCTAATAAGGATAATTCTGTACAGACAGGTTAACATCATCTAAACGTGTATGAATGCTAATATCTGAAACAGCATTCTTTCATTTCTTCAAAGACGCCACTATTGAAAGGAGGAATCACTATGACCTGGTGCAGGTGACTCAGGACTGTGCTCCAGCCAGCTGTCTGAGAGTCTGAGGAGAGCACATGACAATTGACTCCTTCCAAAACAACCGTTTAGTGACAGAACAGCCACAGAGCTGACCTAGGCCACTGCTGAGAAAGTATTTCATCCAATAGCCTAAAGATGGGTAACAATTGTGATTTTGCTCACGGAAACTTCCTGAATACCCTGGACTAGGTTGGAGGTTGTTAAGAGCTAGGTCTGTCTGGAGCTTTCCCTAAGACCCATTGTATGGAGAAATAACTTACTTTCTTGTCCAAATCCAGGCAAATACAATACAGGTAAGATAAATTTTACATGATTTCCTAACTGTAATATATGTATCAGATTACAAGTAAATTATATGCATAATAAAGGACTATGTAATCTTGTGTCTACACAGACAGCTCAAACCCATCAATATGAAATAAATTTGACCCTGTTAGGAAATATTCTGTCTTGAAACTCTCAAGCATATGTTCTTATGTCTTTAAATTTATTGAAACATTTTCAAGTGACCAAAGGCAGACTTGTTGATTGAAAGTAGGGCTCTAAGTGCTTTAGTAATACACCCCCAAAAATTGAATACAAAAGCAACAGAAGCACCTGAGGCAAGAGAAAGAGCTCTTTAGAATCCTGATGCCCTATTAAATTGTACTCCCAAACATTCTGCCTCTTCCTTCAGGCAGTCCCTCAGCCTGGCTTCTCTTACTTTTCTTTATGTTATGGCCATACTTACTCCCCCTGTACTTGAATATGCTCCTCCTCCTCCTCCTCCTCCTCCTCTTCCTCCTCTTCCTCCTCCTCCTTCTCCACTTCCTCCTCCTCTTCCTGCTTCAACTCCTCCTCCTCCTCTTCCTGTAGGTTGGGGTGTATATGTAAAGATCGGTTGTCCTGCAATGACAATATGCCTTCTACTGAATAGTTCCTGAAAGAGAGAGAGATGACCAGAGGATGAGAAGTTAGAGAAGATAGCAAAGTTTGGGATCAGGCGTGCTAACACAAGTTGACTGTTGGTACAAGCAGGTTTATTAGGAAATCCTACATCCTATACACAGTTTTATGAAAGGAAAAATGGGACGGTATCAGCAAAAATTCTATTACAAGAAGGCAACGTTAGCAGTAAGTCGCTCCACTAAAAAAGGACAAAGGTAACACAGAGTATTGCAACTGAGACCCATGCTGAGTGCACAAAGGCTATTGGAATGATAAGCATTGCCTCTCACGATGGCAAGACTGGTTCTCAGGACCTAAGATACCGTCCCTCTAAAGGCCTGAATCCAGGATACTTCTAGCCTTGTTAAGAGTGTGCCTGGCCTTAGACCAGGAATTAAATTCATTCGTCATACATCTGTGTCAAAGAGAAAAACGCAGGCAAGTAAAGTTCAACACCAGGGTCTTAAAAAGGATAAAAGAAAGAAATACATTAAAATATTCTAAACATGTTTGGGTCTGAAATGCTGGACTTCGATGGGAAAAGTTAGAAGACACAAGGTTCAGAAGGAAAAGAACCTAGGCTCTCTCTCAACACCAAAAAAATCGATGCACGTGATGTATGTATACATACACACATACACATACGTACACTCACAGATGCATACACACATACATACGTACATACATACATAGGCTTGAAGTGAAAAGAAAAGACATAAAGTAGCAGCTATAATTAACCACACTCACAAAACAGCTTCTCTCATGTAGAGTTTGACACAGGTCTGAAATAAAATGGATCTACATACAACCTGAAACTTTGAAACCCCGCTGTAGCTCTCTTTACTCCATTTATATAAATAGAAAGGAAACCTTACATTAGAAATGTCAAAATGTCCTGTATCCCAGAAACCTGAAACACTGGAGGAGGAAGACAGCTTATAGTCCAGAAACGTGAGGCCAAATTGGGAAAACTAAAGAGACCTGCTCTCAAGGACAAATGAAGGGACATAGTTTTCAAGTCACACAGGTAGCTCTAGTGGCTCTCTTTGTCCGATGTTCAATCAGCTGAACTATTTATATCCCTGATCTCCTGACCATTAACACAGAGTTTTGCAAAATCCCCTGTGTTTTCATGGTCTACTTTAATCCTTCAACTCTGGCTTTCATGGAAATATAATTTCTTTCCTTATAATAATTAGGATATGGGCTGGTATTTTCATGATTCCATGGTGTATTCATTTACAAACCCAGCCAATCATAAGAGCTGGGGAAGAGAGACTTACAAGTTTGAAGAGAAAAGCATACAAAAACCCTGACAAACACCACTCACCTGCCAAGAACTCATAGACTGATGCACAGAAGACAGAAAAACAGAAGCAGCAACTTGGGTGGTTATTGAGGAAAAAGTAAAGATGTTTGCATAACAAGGCATCAGAATAGAGGCAGGTGAGTGGGTATCACAATCTTAATTCTTTACAACATCACTTGCATGGCCAAACAGGCTTAGGAAATGAGAAACGACTAAAACAAGTGAGCCAACTCCCATGTCAAATTCACAAAACACACACAGAACAAACGCAGAAAGAGTAGAAGAACAACTCAGAGAGAGTGTGACTGTCGAGGAAATGAAATCACGGGGTAGATGCCATCGGTGCGGACAACTGATGGCAGGAAAATAAGGGTAAATGAGCCTGAGCAGATGAGCGCTCCACATACTAGATGTGTATGGACCACATGATGGATCTGCCAACCTGTACAATTCTTATCTTTGAATGACCAACAGGACTGAGTCACACATCCGTCCAGTTTATCACAAAGGCGATGGAATACCTATTAACAATCCCAGCACTGTATCTTGTTCACAGAGCCTGATATCCTGACTGCACATCTTCACCCGGTGTTTCCATCTCTGCAGCAAGACTGGTAGGGATAAAAGGAGCATATCTAAATATAATAAAGGCAATATACGGGGGCTGGAGAGATGGCTCAGCGGTTAAGAGCATTGCCTGCTTTTCCAAAGGTCCTGAGTTCAATTCCCAGCAAACATATTGTAGATCACAGCCATCTGTAATGGGGTCTGGTGCACTCTGCTGGCCTGCAAACATACACACAGACAGAATATTGTATACATAATAAATAAATAAATAAATAAATAAACAAATAAATAAAATATAATAAAAGCAATATACAGCAAGCCAACAGCCATCATGAAACTAAATAAAGAGAAAATCAAAGCATTGAGAAAACAGAAGGAGACCAAGGGGATACAAATCTGAAAGAAGTCAAACACTCACTATGTGTTTATGATAGGATAGTGTACATAAGAAAACACAAATTTCTACCATGGAACTTCTACAACTCATAAACACTTTTAGTAATATAGCAGGATAAAAGGTTAACTCAAAAAAATCAGTAGCACTCCTAAATACATGTGGTAAATGGGCTGAAACAGAAATCAGAGAAACATCACCCGTTACAATAGCCACAAAAGCATAAAATAGCTAGGATTAACTCTAACGAAAAAAGTGGAAGACTTGTATGACAAGATCTTTAAATCTTTGAAGAAAGTAATTAACGAAGACACCAGAAAATGCAAAGATCTCCAATGCTTTTGGGTAGGTAGAATTAACATAGTAAAAATGGCTATCTTACCAAAAGAAATCTATAGATTCAATGCAATTCCTAGCAAAATCCCAGAAAAATTCCTCACAGACCTCAAAAGAATAATACTTAACTTCATATGGAAAAGCAAAAAATCGAGGATAGGGAAAGCAATCCTGTGCAATAAAAGAAATTCTGGAGGCATCATAATCCCTGATTTCAAACTCTACTACAGAGGTACAGTACTAAAAACTGCCTGGCGTTGCCCTAATAAGAGATAGGAGGACCAATGGAACCAAATTGAAGACAAGGATATTAATCCACGCATCGAGGAACACATGATTTTTTGACAAAGAAAAAATATTTAAAAAATGGTGCTGCCATAACTGGATAACAACATGTAGAAGAATGAAAATAGATCCATAACGATCACCATGGAAAAAACTAAACTCCAAATGGATCAAAGTCCTCAACATAACACCAGAAATACTGAAAATTATGAAAAAGAAAGTGGAAAGTACACTTGAATGCATTGGCACAGGAAACCACTCCCTAAATATAATCCCAGTAGCACAGACACTGAGAGAAACAATTAATAATTGAGACCTCCTGAAACTGAAAACCTTCCGTAAAGCAAATGACACGGTCAACAAGACAAAACGACAGCCTTCAGAATGGGAAAAGATCTTCACCAACTCCACATCAGACAGAGGTCTGATCTCAAAAATACACAAAGAAATTAAGACAATGAGCATCAAAACAGAAATAACGCAAGAATAAAAAGGGTATAAACCCAAACATAGAACTCTCAACAGAGGAATCTAAAATGCCAGAAAGGAACTTGGAAAAGCTCAACATCCTTAGTCATCAGAGAAAGGCAAATCAAAACAACTCTGAGATTCAATCTGACACCTGTAAGAAAGGCCAAGATCAAAAACACTTATGAAAACTTAGGCTGGAGAGGTTGTGGGGTAAAGGAAACACTCCTGCATTGCTGGTGGGAATGCAAGATGGTACAGCCCCTTTGAATATCAGTATGGCAATGTCTCAGAAAATTAAAAAAACAAGCTTGCTCAAGACCCAGCAATACCACTTATGGGTATATATCCAAAGGATGCTCAGTCGTGCCACAAGAACATGTCCTCAGCTATGTTCATAACAAAATTATTTACCATAGCCACAATCTGTAAACAACCTAAATACCTCTTGACTGAAGAATGGATACGGAAAATGTGGTACAATTACACAATGTAGTAATACTTAGCAGAAAAAAAAACCAACGGTATCTTGAAATTTGCAGGCAAATGGATGGAGCTAGAAAACATTACATGGAGAGAGATAACTCAGACCCAGGAAGACAATTATCATATATACTCACTCGTAAGTGGTTTTTAAACACAAATCTAAGAAAATCAGCCTACAAATCACAGTCCCAGAGAACATAGAAAACAATGAGGAACCTAAGAGGGACAATAAATATGGACCTAATATACATGGGAAATAGAAAAAGACAAACACTCCTGAATAATTTGGGAGCATGGTGACCATGGCGGAGGGTTGAAGGGGAAGGGAGAAGTAGGGAGGGAGGGGAGCTAAGAAAAATTAGAGTTCAATTAAATCAATAAAAAAGAGAAGGGCTGGAGAGATGGCTGTGAGGTTAAGAGCACTGCCTGCTCTACCAAAGGTCCTGAGTTCAATTCCCAGCAATCACATGGTGGCTCACAACCATCTGTAATGACGTCTGGTGCCCTCTTCTCGCCTCCAGACATACATACAGACAGAATGTTGTACACATAATAAATAAATAAATATTTTAAAAAAGAGAAAAAAGGAGTGAGGGAATGTGGGAAGTATGGTGAAGAGGGGGAAACTGAAGGGAAACGGGACAGAGAAGAGGCACAAATGGAAGAAAGGCAGTAGAAAAGGAGTAATAGGAAGAAGAGTAAGACAAAGGGTGCAAAATACAGAATTGTGAAAGGAGAAATTGGAGTGACTTTTCGAAAAGGAAATCTAGCCAGGAAGCCAGCTGTGAACTTGAAAATGAGGTGTCCTGAAGCAGAAATAGGAGGAACGCTGTTAGTTTGAGAGCACCCTAATCTGTACAAGGACGTCCACCAAATCAAGGAGGACATGGACAGTCCTATCTGTAAAAGCAAATAAAAGTAACATAAATGATGATGATGATGATATTAATGATAATCTACAAAGCAAAATATATAGAAAACTAACTTTGGATGGAAAGGGAAGAAAGAAAAAAGGATGTAAAAGAAGGACGAAAAATTCAAAGAAAGGACGAAAGAACAAAAGAAAGAAACACAAAAGGAAAGAAAGGAAGGGAGGAAGGAAGGAAGGAAGGAAGGAAGGAAGGAAGGAAGGAAGGAAGGAAGGAAAAGAAAATAAAGAAAAAATCAGAAGAGGAAAAAATGTGAGGAAGGTTTTCCTGCCTTGAAAAAAAAATTTAGAATTTTTTAATGGAAAAGAGAGATACACGGAAAATATGGAAGGATGAAAAAGAAGAAGGAACGAATGGAAAGGTGCTAATATCGAGCAAAGCGGTAGGAAATGGGGAAAGAGATGTAATGATTAAAGGACAAAGAAAGAATGGACAGATGTTACAGGGAAGGAATCATGGTAGGAGGAGGACTCAGAAGAAGAAGCAGAAGGGGAGGAGACACAGGTCAAATCAGATGCAGGAGAAGGAAATAAGCAACAAGAAAAGATGGGAAAGGGAGCAGAAGGAGAAAAGAAGGGAAGGCAATGTGGACGTGCAAAGGTTAAGGAAGAAAATGAGAAACACAGGATAAAAATAATCAGGAGAAAACTTCAACCACTGTTGGTCAGAGCATGCAGCTCATGGGAGGCAGACATCAGTAGACAAAAAGGAAATTCGTGAGTTCTGGACAGACAGGACCAATGAACAAATGAAGCGCTGAACAAAGAATCAAATAAAGGACATACAAGGGATATCACTGAGACAAGGGGGATCACAAAGCATACAAAACCGTGAAAATGACTTTAAAATATACACATTAGGGCACTGTCAAAGACTCAGATATGCAAAAATGACAGGCAAAAAGCTCTCCTAAAGGCAAACTGTAACAGCCTGACAGCATTAAAACTGTGACAACAATACAAACCAAAAGAATCTTTTACATGTTCTATTTTTGAAAAAAATTTGAACTCCACATTAGAATAAGTTTTAACCCTATGCAATACAAGAGACAGTCACATGTAAACACAGCTCTCAGAAACAGTCACATAAAAATTCTACGGTCAAGGGACTATTCCCAAAGCAGCAGGAGGTAAACAACAAAACACTATGAGTTATCAGAAATATTCACAAAAGGGTTTCACAGTCTAAGTAGATATGCATTCTAGGGATGATACCTTTTCAAACCTGTTTTTCAGCGTGCATAAATTACAGACAGGACACCAACTAAGGATGTACAGACTCCTAACATCATCTAAACGTGTAAGGATGCTAATATCTGAAAGAGCGTTCTTTCATTTCCTCAAAGACACTATTGTTGAAAGAGGAATGGCTATCACCTGGTGTAGGCCTGTGCTCCAGCCAGTGATCTGAGGATTTAAGGAGAGCACATGACAACTGACTACTTCCAAACCCACCTAGCGACAGAACAGCCACAAAGCTGACAGAGGCCACTGCCAAGAAGATATTTCAAACTTAAAACCCAAGACACGTAAGAATTGGTATTTGGCTCATAGAAACATCCTGACTACCCTGGACTTCATTGGAGATTAAAATCGAGGCCTTGCTGGGGCTTTCAAAGAGGGACCAATGTATGGAGAAATGACTTAGTTTCTTGTCCAAATTCAAGCACATACTATACAGATAAGAGTCCTTTAGGTGATTTCATAATAGTTTTATGTGTGTGTGTGTGTGTGTGTGTGTGTGTGTGTGTGTGTGACTGTGTTTGAAAGTATATATACACACATTTTTTTATTTTAATGATTCAGTGTTCTTATTCCCTGAGGCATCACAAAGAAAAAAATGATTCGAGATCTTAAGCTGCTTCCTTTCCTTCAGTTTGTTCTCTCCCTCATGTTTAGAACTTTATTTTTTACCATCGTAGCTCTGTTTGTTTTGGATTAGACTGACCACATTTATGAGGGTATCAGATTAGAGCCAATAATATGCATAGTAGGGATCTAAGAAATACTATGTCTACATGAACAGCTCAAACCCATCAATATGAAACACATTTGACCGTATCAGAATATATTTTGTGTTGAAACTCTCAAGTATATATTTTTATATCTTAAAATTAATGGAAATATTTGCAGAAAAGCAAAGGCAGACTTCTTGATTGAAAATAAAGCCTCTTCTAAGTGCTTTAGCAATACACCCCAAGAACTAGAATACAAAAGCAACAGAAGCACATGAAGGAAGAGAAGGAGCTGTTTAGAATCCCACTGTCATATGTTATTGCACTCCAAATCCCTTCTGCCTCTTCCTTCAGGCAGTCCCTCAGCCTGGCTTCTCTTAGTTTTCTCTATGCTATAGCCATACTTACACTTCCTGTTCTTGCAAATAGTCCTCCCCAAGTCTGGGGTCCATATTGAGGAATGAGTTGTCCTACGATGGCAGGTGGTTTTCTACTGGCAGGTTCCTGAGAGACAGAAACAGGACCAGGATGAGAAGTTAGAGAAGATAGTAAAGTTGGGGATAGAGCGTGCTTCCACAAGTTGACTGCTGCTACAAGCAGGTTTATTAGCAAATTCTACATCCTATATACAGCTTTCCTGAAAGGAAAAATGTGATAGTGTCAGCAAAAATTCTATTACATGAGGATGAAGTTAGCAGTAAGTAAATGAACTAAAAATGCACAGAGGTAACACAGGGTATTGTAAAGGAGACGCAATGTGAGTAGTGCACAGAGGCCATAGGAATGATAAGCATGGCCTTCCACAATAGGAAGACCTGGGTTCTCAGGACCAAGTGATAGCGTCCCTGTTAGGTCCTGCCTTCAGGCCACTCCTGGCCTTCTCAAGAGTGTGTCTAGTTTTAGACCAAGAATTAAGTTCCTTCTCTGCACATCTGAGTCTCAGAGAAAGCTTCTGACAAGTCAAGAGGAAGAACAGGGTCAGAAGAATGAAAAAAAGATAGAAATACAAATGATATATTTATAACGGTCCATTGGCATGAAAACCTGGAACTCAGGAAGCACAGGAAGAAGAGGCCAGCGTCAGAAGGAGAAGCATGTTGGCTATCTCTCAAGCACTGAAAAATCAATACATGTGCTGTATGAATATATGCAAACAACTATAAACACAATTTATATATAAATACTTAAGTATGTAGGCTTTCACTGCCAAGAAAGTACATTAAATGGCAGCCATAAATGACCACACTCAAAAAACAGCTTCTTTTGAGTAGAATTTGACACAGATCTGAAATAAAATGGTGCTGGATACACAAACTGAGACTTTGAAACACAAAGGCATCTGTCTGTCTTTTGAGTTGGGGTGGAATTTGACACAGTCCATGTCAGCCTGGTGGCCTGCATATACACCTCAGCAGGTACGTTCAATCAAAGGACCAAGCCTGGTAAGACAGACATGGGACCCACTGACAAAATACAGGCTGTAGGCGCCTGATGTCCATGTCCCACACGGGGTAGGCATGTCCCTGATAGAGCACAGTGTGGGTGAAGCTCCCCAGGTCCCAGTACCTGGTGGACATATCTCCAGAACAAGAGAGCAGCCCCGAGTTGTCTGAGAGGAACCGTGTGCTGTATTCTGGGTCACAGTGTCCCCACAGGATCTTCATCTCTGAGCCTGTATTATCTTCCTCATTCTCCTCATCCTTCAAAGTGTCACAGGCAAGACAGATATGAGATGTGTCCACAAGGGGAGGATCTGATTTCAGCTTTTTAAATCATAAACTCCGGAGCTATATGCAGGAATTGTCAAATCCCGCAGCCAGGAGTTTGCTATCAGAAGAGATCTCAACTGCAGTTCTCTTAACCCCATTCCACATAAACTGAGAGGAACCCTTTCATGTGGGAATGTCAAAGGACCCTGTATCCAAGAACTATGGAATACTGGAGGAGGAAGATGGCTTCAGTCCACCAGTACTGTATATCGTTCACAGAGGCCAATATCCTTACTGTACACATTCAACCACAGTTTTCACCCTGCAGCACGACAGGTACTTGGGGTGTAATAATATTTTCTTTCAATGGACTGTCTTCTTAATCTAATATTTCTTTCAGCTAGTGCACGTATTCTTATTATGCATCACTGCGGAACATTCCCTCCATCTTCTACAGACAACAGAAGCCCAGACGATGGCATTTGCCACGGTGATATGGAGGACGAATAAAACAAATGTTTTGTTCCCTCCAAAACAAGCAAACGTCTATGTTCCTACAGCTGAGACACAAAATCAGAACACCTCAGAAGTATTGAGGAGACCTCATCTCATAGCCCAGAACGACTCATAGACACATAGCAAGCATCTATTTGTAAGGACATACGGGAAACAACATTATGTAATACATAATGAGTTCGAAGCAAGACTAAGAACAGCACAAACGGCTTAAAAAAATCCTGATGGGAAAAAGGCCTGCCTGAATACCAGAGATGAGCGCAAAAACAGCATGAAAAAATACTTCTGGGCCATGGTGCCCACACCTACAAGGGAACTACTATGGAGGAGGCAGCACGTGGACCATGAGCTCAGGACAGTCCAGCACAGGTGCCAGTTTCTAAGTTACGTTCTCTCAGGAAAACAAAAATGGCCTTTTGAATCCAGCACTAGGGAGGCAGAGGCAAGGGGATATCTGTGAGTTCGAGGCCACGCTGAAATACATTAATAGTAACACTGTCCAGTGCTGGACATAAAAGCAGAGATGAAAATAATCCTTTACATATTATTAAAAGTGTAAACAGATGAACTATTACCTGATCCTACCAGGATCGTGAAATTCAACAGGTATATATCCTCAGCTATACTACTCTGACATCAAGAGTATACCCTTAAAAATACAGAGATCTAGATGTCACCAATGGGACCTTGTAAGCTACAAGGCACCCTCTGCCCCAAGCCCTCCTGTCCCACGTAACCTCAGAGGAACTCAAATACACAGACTGCAACAACACAGAGATATCCCAGAGGTGAGTGCCAACCTACCCAGAAGGGTACCCCACTCTCTAAACCTACATACAAGGGTAAAACCCCAAGCACTTCCACTGACTGCCACAGCTTCTCTAGTCTGCCAGCAGGCAAGCTACCTGCAGTTGGGCTGCTCCAACACCCCATCCTTCAATTAGACCCTGTAAGCTACAAGTTCCACTCTGCCCCCAAACCCTCCTATCCCCCATGACCTCAGAGGAACTCTGAAACACAGGCTGCAAATACACAGAGAGGATCATTAGGTGAGTTACCACCTAAACAGTGGGGTACCCCACTCTCTAGGCTCTCCATTACAGGGCAAAACCTCCAGCCCCTTCTCCCAACTTACTCAGCTCCCTAGCCAGCCAGTATGGAATCTTCCTGCAGTTATGCTGCTCTAAGAGAACCATCCCATCAACTGGACCCTGTAAGCTACAAGTTACACTCTAACCCCAAGACCTCCTATCCCCCCCAAGACCTCAGAGGAACTCTGAAACACAGGCTGTAATGTAACTACACAGAGAGAAATCAAAGAGGTGAGTGACTAGGCATCTAGTGGGAGAACCCAAAGTCTAGGCCCTCCAGACCAGGGTAAAATCCCGGGCTCCATCCCAACAACTGGACGCTATAAGCTAACAAGTCCCAAACTGCCTCCAAACACTCCACTCTACCACAACCTCAGAGGAACTCTGAAGCACAGTCTGCAAATATACAGAGAGGACGAAGAGAGGAACACTGAAGCACAGCTGTGACTTCAAAAGCTGTGACTTTTAGACAAAGAGAACAGAACAAGAGGCCTCAGTGGGGGATCAGAAAGCATATAAAGCAGTGTAAATGGCCTCAACTGATGACATACACATTAGGACATTGTCAAGGATTCACATATGTAAAATAATCACTGACCAAAACCTCTCCTAAATGCAAACCTTAATAGCCTGACAGCATTAAGAGTTGACAAGAATACAGACCAACAAAATCTTTGACATATTCCATCCTGCCAGAAACTGAACCTCGCTTTAGATTAAGCTTTAACCCTATGCTATACAAGAGACAGTCACTCGTAAACACAGCTCTCAGAAAAAGGCACATATGATTTCTACAGTCAGGTGCCTATTTCCAAAGCAGCAGCAGACAAAATGACAAAACTCTACGAGTTATCACAAATACTCACAAAAGGGTTTTTAAAATCTCAGTAGACATGCATTCTCAGGATCTTTGTATGCCTGCTTTTCAACGTAAATAAATTACAGACAGGAGAGCAAATAAAGACCATTCTGTACAGACAGTTTAGCATTACCTGAATGTGTTTGAAATCTAATTTTTCAAATAGCATTCTTTCATTTCGTCAAAGACACCACTGCTAAAAAAAAGAAATGGATATAATCTGGTGCAGGTGATTCAGGCCTGTGCTCCAGCCAGCTGTCTGAGAGTCTGAGGAGAGCACATGACAATTGACTCCTTCCAAAACAACCGTTTAGTGACAGAACAGCCACAGAGCAAACCTAGGCCACTGCTGAGAAAGTATTTCAACCATTAGCCTAAAGATGGGTAACAATTGTGATTTTCCTCATGGAAACTTCCTGAATACCCTGGAATAGGTTGGAGGTTGTTAAGAGCTAGGCCTGTCTGGAGCTTTCTCTGAGACCTAATGTATGGAGAAGTAACTTACTTTCTTGTCAAAATCCAGGCAAATATAATAGAGGTAAGAGAAATTTTCATGATTTCCTAACTGTAACATATGTACATCCACATGTACATATATGTATAAGTATATATACACAATATATTTTTTAATTTTAATGATTCACTATTCTTGTGCTGTGAGGCATCACAAAGAAAAAATAATTTGAGATCTTAAGCTGCTTTCTGTTCTTTAATCCCTTGTCTCCCTCTTGTTTAAAATTTTAATTTTTGCCTGTGTATTCTTGTTTATGTTGGACTAGACTGACCACATTTATGAGGATATCAGATTACAGGTAAATTATATGCATACTATAGGTCTATGCAATTTTGTGTTTACATAGACAGCTCAAACCTGATGTAGGTGTGTCTTCTATCTATCTGATCATTTCATTGGTTAATTAATAAAGAAACTGCTTGGCCTGATAGGTTAGAAAATAGGTGGGTGGAGTAGATAGAACAGGATGCTGGGAGTGAGGCAGATGCCTCGGGCAGATGCCATGCCTCTCATCTCTGGGACAGTCGCCTTGAAGCCAGCCACCAGGTCAGACATGCTGAATCTTTAAGACACCACTTTGTGGTGCTACACAGATTATTAGAAATGGGTTAATCAAGATGTGAGAATTAGACAATAAGAGGCTGGAACTAATGGACCAGTCAGTGTTTAAATGAATACAGTTTTGTGTGTTGCTATTTTGAGGCATAAGCTAGCCAGGCAGCCGGGGGCTGGGCAGGATGAAAAGCAAACCTGCCTGCAGCTCCTCACTACACAACCCATCAATATGAAACAAATTTGACCCTGTTAGGAAATATTCTGTCTTGAAACTCTCAACACATGTTCTCATGTCTTTAAATTTATTGAAACACTTTCAAGTGACCAAAAGCAGACTTGTTGATTGAAAGTAGGGCTCTTTCTAAGTGCTTTAGTAATACACCCCAAGAACTAGAATACAAAAGCAATAGAAGCACCTGAGGAAAGAGAAAGAGCTCTTTAAAATCCTGCTGCCCTATGTGATTGTATTCCCAACCTTCTGCCTCTTCCTTCTGCAGTCCCTCAGCCTGGCTTCTCTTACTTTTCTCTCTATTATGGCCATACTTACTCCTGTACTTGCATACACTCCTCCTCCTCCTCTTCCTGTAGGTTGGGGTGTATATGTAAAGATCGGTTGTCCTGCAATGGCAATATGTCTTCTACTGAATAGTTCCTGAAAGAGAGAGAGATGACCAGAGGATGAGAAGTTAGAGAAGATAGTAAAGTTTGGGATCAGGCATGCTAACACAAGTTGACTGTTGGTACAAGCAGGTTTATTAGGAAATCCTACATCCTATACACAGTTTTCCTGAAAGGAAAAAGGGGACGGTATCAGCAAAAATTCTATTACAAGAGGGCAAAGTTAGCAGTAAGTCGCTCCACTAAAAAAGCACAAAGGTAACACAGAATATTGCAACTGAGACCCATGCTGAGTGCACAAAGGCTATTGGAATGATAAGCACTGCCTCTCACGATGGGAAGACTGGTTCTCAGGACCTAAGATACCGCCCCTCTTAAGGCCTGAATCCAGGATACTTCTGGCCTTGTTAAGAGTGTGCCTGGCCTTAGACCAGGAATTAAATTCATTCGTCATACATCTGTGTCAAAGAGAAAACCGCAGGCAAGTAAAGTTCAATACCAGGGTCAGGACAGGCTCTAGAAACTACAGGGAAACCCTGTCTCGAAAAACCAAAAAAAAAAAAAAAAGGATAAAAGAAAGAAATACATTAAAAATATTCTAAACATGTTTGGGTCTGAAATGCTGGACTTCGATGGGAAAAGTTAGAAGACACAAGGTTCAGAAGGAAAAGAACCTAGGCTCTCTCTCAACACCAAAAAAATCGATGCACGTGATGTATGTATACATACACACATACACATACGTACACTCACAGATGCATACACACATACATACGTACATACATACATAGGCTTGAAGTGAAAAGAAAAGACATAAAGTAGCAGCTATAATTAACCACACTCACAAAACAGCTTCTCCCATGTAGAGTTTGGCACAGGTCTGAAATAAAATGGATCTACATACAACCTGAAACTTTGAAACCCCACTGTAGCTCTCTTTACTCCATTTATATAAATAGAAAGGAAACCTTACATTAGAAATGTCAAAATGTCCTGTATCCCAGAAACCTGAAACACTGGAGGAGGAAGACAGCTTATAGTCCAGAAACGTGAGGCCAAATTGGGAAAACTAAAGAGACCTGCTCTCAAGGACAAATGAAGGGACATAGTTTTCAAGTCACACAGGTAGCTCTAGTGGCTCTCTTTGTCCGATGTTCAATCAGCTGAACTATTTATACCCCTGATCTCCTGACCATTAACACAGAGTTTTGCAAAATCCCCTGTGTTTTCATGGTCTACTTTAATCCTTCAACTCTGGCTTTCATGGAAATATAATTTCTTTCCTTATAATAATTAGGATATGGGCTGGTATTTTCATGATTCCATGGTGTATTCATTTACAAACCCAGCCAATCATAAGAGCTGGGGAAGAGAGACTTACAAATTTGAAGAGAAAAGCATACAAAAACCCTGACAAACACCACTCACCTGCCAAGAACTCATAGACTGATGCACAGAAGACAGAAAAACAGAAGCAGCAACTTGGGTGGTTATTGAGGAAAAAGTAAAGATGTTTGCATAACAAGGCATCAGAATAGAGGCAGGTGAGTGGGTATCACAATCTTAATTCTTTACAACATCACTTGCACTGGCCAAACAGGCTTAGGAAATGAGAAACGACTAAAACAAGTGAGCCAACTCCCATGTCAAATTCACAAAACACACACAGAACAAACGCAGAAAGAGTAGAAGAACAACTCAGAGAGAGTGTGACTGTCGAGGAAATGAAATCACGGGGTAGATGCCATCGGTGCGGACAACTGATGGCAGGAAAATAAGGGTAAATGAGCCTGAGCAGATGAGCGCTCCACATACTAGATGTGTATGGACCACATGATGGATCTGCCAACCTGTACAATTCTTATCTTTGAATGACCAACAGGACTGAGTCACACATCCGTCCAGTTTATCACAAAGGCGATGGAATACCTATTAACAATCCCAGCACTGTATCTTGTTCACAGAGCCTGATATCCTGACTGCACATCTTCACCCGGTGTTTCCATCTCTGCAGCAAGACTGGTAGGGATAAAAGGAGCATATCTAAATATAATAAAGGCAATATACGGGGGCTGGAGAGATGGCTCAGCGGTTAAGAGCATTGCCTGCTTTTCCAAAGGTCCTGAGTTCAATTCCCAGCAAACATATTGTAGATCACAGCCATCTGTAATGGGGTCTGGTGCACTCTGCTGGCCTGCAAACATACACACAGACAGAATATTGTATACATAATAAATAAATAAATAAATAAATAAATAAATAAACAAATAAATAAAATATAATAAAAGCAATATACAGCAAGCCAACAGCCATCATGAAACTAAATAAAGAGAAAATCAAAGCATTGAGAAAACAGAAGGAGACCAAGGGGATACAAATCTGAAAGAAGTCAAACACTCACTGTGTGTTTATGATAGGATAGTGTACATAAGAAAACACAAATTTCTACCATGGAACTTCTACAACTCATAAACACTTTTAGTAATATAGCAGGATAAAAGGTTAACTCAAAAAAATCAGTAGCACTCCTAAATACATGTGGTAAATGGGCTGAAACAGAAATCAGAGAAACATCACCCGTTACAATAGCCACAAAAGCATAAAATAGCTAGGATTAACTCTAACGAAAAAAGTGGAAGACTTGTATGGCAAGATCTTTAAATCTTTGAAGAAAGTAATTAACGAAGACACCAGAAAATGCAAAGATCTCCAATGCTTTTGGGTAGGTAGAATTAACATAGTAAAAATGGCAATCTTACCAAAAGAAATCTATAGATTCAATGCAATTCCTAGCAAAATCCCAGAAAAATTCCTCACAGACCTCAAAAGAATAATACTTAACTTCATATGGAAAAGCAAAAAACCGAAGATAGGGAAAGCAATCCTGTGCAATAAAAGAAATTCTGGAGGCATCATAATCCCTGATTTCAAACTCTACTACAGAGGTACAGTACTAAAAACTGCCTGGCGTTGCCCTAAAAAGAGATAGGAGGACCAATGGAACAAAATTGAAGACAAGAATATTAATCCATGCATCGAGGAACACATGATTTTTTGACAAAGAAAAAATATTTAAAAAATGGTGCTGCCATAACTGGATAACAACATGTAGAAGAATGAAAATAGATCCATAACGATCACCATGGAAAAAACTAAACTCCAAATGGATCAAAGTCCTCAACATAACACCAGAAATACTGAAAATTATGAAAAAGAAAGTGGAAAGTACACTTGAATGCATTGGCACAGGAAACCACTCCCTAAATATAATCCCAGTAGCACAGACACTGAGAGAAACAATTAATAATTGAGACCTCCTGAAACTGAAAACCTTCCGTAAAGCAAATGACACGGTCAACAAGACAAATCGACAGCCTTCAGAATGGGAAAAGATTTTCACCAACTCCACATCAGACAGATGTCTGATCTCAAAAATACACAAAGAAATAAAGACAATGAGCATCAAAACAGAAATAACGCAAGAAGGAGCTGCTTGGCCTGCAAGGGGACCTGACAGTCTGCCAGAGGATCCATCATTCTTTGGGGTGAGTGAGGAGTGAGTGCCAGAACCGGGCAGCTGCCCAGAGAGGGACCATCGACATTCCACAACTTCCCCCCTTCCTTCCCCGCCACATGCACACTTCCTGCTCTTCCTGCAGGGGTTATTCTCCCCAGATACTGCCTCTCTCTTCCTGTCCCTTCCCAGCTTGCACCCAGAATCCTTCCCCCCCTCCCCCCCCCCGCCTCATCCTCCCATCTCTGGGGCCACAAAATCCCACAGCTCAGCCTGTTTGGGCGCTGGGGACCTGGAATTGAGTGCACCCAGGCCGGTGGGAGGTCCCCTCCTTCAACAGACTGCCTGCAGCAAGGTAGGCCCTTTGTCAGTGAGCTGTTTTGCCTGCAAGGAGACCTGACAGTCTGCCAGAGGATCCATCATTCATTGGGGTGAGTGAATTGAATTCATTGGGGTGAATTGAACTTCTAAAAGAAAACCCAAAGGGGATTATTCAGTGGAACAAATGGCGCCAATGCAAGAATTCCTCCAACAATTTGAAAAACAACATGAAAGCACCAGAACCCAGCGAACTTATAACAGGAGGACTTGAACACACTAATCAAGAAGAAGTAGAAGCAATTGACTTTATGAAAGTGATAGAGTCCCTTAAACAGGAGGTGAAAAACTCCCTTAAGGAAATGGACGAGAAGAATAACAAAAAGTTTGAAGAATTGAGTAAATCCGTAAATGATATCCTAGGAAACCAAGAAAAAACAATCAAACAGATAATGGAAACAGTGCAAGACTTGAAAACTGAAATGGAGGCAAGGAAGAAAACACAACCCGAGGGCCAACTGGATTTGGAAAATCTATGTAAACGAACAGAGACTACAGAAACAAGCATAACCAACAGAATACAAGAGATAGAAGAAAGAATCTCAGATTCTGAAGATACCATAGAGAAAATAAATGCACTGATCAAAGAAAACAGCAAATCCAACAAATCCTCATCACAAAACATTCAGGAAATCTGGGACACAATAAAAAGACCAAACCTAAGAATAATAGGCGTAGAAGAAGGAGAAGAAATACAGCTCAATGGTTCAGAAAATATATTTAATAAAATTATAGAAGAAAACTTCCCAAACCTAAAAAAAGATATTCCTATTAAGGTTCAAGAAGCTTACAGAACACCAAATAGACTGGATCAAAAAAAAAAAACATCCCCTCGCCATATTATAATCAAAACACAAAACATACAGAATAAAGAAAGAATATTAAGAACTGCAAAGGAAAAACGTCAAGTAACATATAATGGTAAACCTATCAGACTAACACCTGACTTCTCTATGGAAACCATGAAAGCCAGAAGGTCCTGGATAGATGTTTTGCAGAAACTAAGAGACCATGGATGCAAGCCCAGATTACTATACCCAGCCAAGCTTTCATTCAGTATAAATGGAGAAAACAAAATATTCCAGGATAAAAACAAATTTAAACAATACATAACCACAAATCCAGCCTTACAGAAAGTAATAGAAGGAAATTCACAAACAAAGGAGTCCAGCATTGCCCAAAATAACTCAGACATCTAGCGACCCTTTACCAGCACATCGCGAAGAAAGGAAACACACAATCTCTACTACCAAATAAAAAATGACAACCAGAGTTAACATCCACTGGTCATTAATATCACTTAATATCAATGGACTCAATTCACCTATAAAAAGGCACAAGCTAAGAGATTGGATACGAAAACAGGATCCAACATTCTGCTGTTTACAAGAAACACACCTCAACCACAAAGACAGACATCTACTCAGAGTAAAGGGTTGGGAAAAGGTTTATCAAGCAAATGGACCTAAGAAACAAACGGGTGTAGCCATACTAATTTCTAACAAAGTTGACTTCAAACTAAAATCAATCAGAAGAGATGGAAAGGGACACTTTATACTCATTACAGGAAAAATCTATCAGAATGAAGTCTCAATCCTGAATATCTATGCCCCTAATACAAAAGCACCCATTTATATAAAAGAAACATTACTAGAACTCAAGACAGCCATCAAACCAAACACACTGATAGTGGGAGACTTCAACACTACTCTTTCACCAATGGACAGGTCAATTCGACAGAAACCTAACAGAGAATTAAGAGACTTAATAGAGGTAATGAACCAAATGGACTTAACAGACATCTATAGAACGTTCCACCCAAACAGGAAAGAATATACCTTCTTCTCTGCGGCTCATGGAACCTTTTCGAAAATTGACCACATACTCCTTAACAAAGCAAACTTCCACAGTTACAAAAACATATTAGTAACCACCTGCATCTTATCGGATCACCATGGATTAAAATTAGAATTCAACAACAATGCTACCCCCAGAAAGCCTACAAACTCATGGACACTGAACAGTCAACTACTGAACCACACCTGGGTCAAGGAAGAAATAAAGAAAGAAATTAAAGTCTTTCTTGAATTTAATGAAAATAAAGACACAACATACTCAAACTTATGGGACACTGCTAAGAGGAAAATTCATAGCACTAAGTGCCCACTTAAAAAAAAATGGAGAAAGCACACATTGGAGACTTAACAGCACACCTGAAAGCTTTAGAAAAGAAAGAAGCAGACTCACCTAGGAGGAGTAGAAGACTGGAAATTATCAAACTGAGGGCAGAAATCAACAAAATAGAAACACAGAAAACAATCCAAAGAATCAATGAAACAAAAAGCTGGTTCTTGGAGAAAATCAACAAGATTGACAAACCCCTAGCCAAACTAATCAAACGGCACAGAGAGAACACACAAATTAATAAGATCAGAAATGAAAAAGGGGACATAACCACAGACACAGAGGAAATTCAGAGAATCATTAGATCTTACTACAAAAGCCTGTATGCCACAAAATTGGAAAATGTAAAAGAAATGGACACTTTTTTAGATAAGTACCATATACCAAAGTTAAACCAGGACCAGGTAAATGCTCTAAATAGTCCTGTTAGTCGCGAAGAATTGGAAACTGTTATCAGAAACCTCCCTACCAAAAAGAGCCCAGGACCTGATGGGTTCAATGCAGAATTCTACCAGAACTTCCAAGAAGACCTAATACCTATACTCCTTAAGGTATTTCATAATATAGAAACAGAACAGTCATTGCCAAATTCCTTTTATGAAGCTACAATTACCCTGATACCTAAACCACACAAAGACTTAACCAAGAAAGAGAATTACAGGCCAATCTCACTCATGAACATCAATGCAAAAATTCTCAATAAAATACTGGCAAACAGAATCCAAGAACACATTAGAAAAATTATCCACTATGATCAAGTAGGCTTCATCCCAGAGATGCAGGGCTGGTTCAACATACGAAAATCTATCAATGTAATCCATCATATAAATAAACTGAAGGATAAAAACCATATGATCATCTCATTAGATGCAGAAAAAGCATTTGACAAAATTCAGCACCCCTTTATGATAAAGGTCTTGGAGAGATTAGGGATACAGGGGTCATTCCTAAATATAATAAAGGCTATTTACAGCAAGCCGACAGCTAACATCAAATTAAATGGAGAGAAACTCAAGGCCATCCCACTAAATTCAGGAACACGACAAGGCTGTCCACTCTCTCCTTATCTCTTCAATATAGTGCTTGAAGTTCTAGCAATAGCAATAAGACAAAACAAGGTTTTCAAGGGGATTCGAATTGGAAAGGAAGAAGTTAAACTTTCATTATTTGCAGATGATATGATAGTGTACATAAGCGACCCGAAAAACTCCACCAAAGAACTCCTACAGCTGATAAACTCCTTTAGTATCGTGGCAGGATACAAGATCAACTCCAAAAAATCAGTCGCCCTCCTATATACAAAGGATAAGGAAGCAGAGAAAGAAATCAGAGAAGCTTCACCTTTCACGATAGCCACAAATAACATAAAATATCTTGGGGTAACTCTAACCAAGGAAGTGAAAGACCTATTTGACAAGAACTTTAAGTCTTTGAAGAAAGAAATTGAAGAGGATACCAGAAAATGGAAGGATCTCCCTTGCTCTTGGATTGGGAGGATCAACATAGTAAAAATGGCAATACTACCAAAGGCAATCTATAGATTTAATGCAATCCCCTTAAAGATCCCATCAAAATTCTTCACAGATCTTGAGAGGACAATAATCAACTTTATATGGAAGAACAAGAAACCCAGGATAGCCAAAACAATCTTATACAATAAAGGAACTTCTGGAGGCATTACCATCCCTGACTTCAAACTCTATTACAGAGCTACAGTATTGAAAACAGCTTGGTATTGGCATAAAAATAGAGAAGTCGACCAATGGAATCGAATAGAAGACCCAGATCTTAACCCACAAACCTATGAACACCTGATTTTTGATAAAGGAGCTAAAAGCACACAATGGAAGAAAGAAAGCATCTTCAACAAATGGTGCTGGCATACCTGGATGTCAACCTGTAGAAGAATGAAAGTAGATCCGTGTCTATCATCATGCACAAAACTCAAGTCCAAATGGATTAAAGACCTCAATATCAATCTGAACACACTGAACCTGTTAGAGGAGAAAGTGGGAAGTACTCTACAACATTTGGGCACAGGAGACCGCTTCCTACGTATAGCCCCAGCAGCACAGACATTAAGGGCAACATTGAATAAATGGGACCTCCTGAAGCTGAGCAACTTCTGTAAAGCAAAGGACACTGTCACTAAGACAAAAAGGCAGCCTACTGACTGGGAAAAGATCTTCACCAACCCCACAACAGACAAAGGTCTGATCTCCAAAATATATAAGGAACTCAAGAGACTAGACTTTAAAATGCTAATGAACCCAATTAAAAAATGGGGCACTGAACTGAACAGAGAATTCTCAACAGAAGAAGTTCGAATGGCCAAAAGACACTTAAGGGCATGCTCAACCTCCTTAGCAATCAGGGAAATGCAAATCAAAACAACGTTAAGATACCAACTTACACCTGTCAGAATGGCTAAAATCAAAAACACCAATGATAGCCTTTGCTGGAGAGGATGTGGAGTAAGGGGTACACTCATCCATTGCTGGTGAGAATGCAAACTTGTGCAACCGCTTTGGAAAGCAGTATGGAGGTTTCTCAGGAAATTTGGGATCCACCTACCCCAGGACCCAGCAATCCCACTATTGGGAATTTACCCAAGAGATGCCCAAACATATTACAAAAGCATCTGTTCAACTATGTTTATAGCAGCATTATTTGTAATAGCCAGAACCTGGAAACAACCTAGATGCCCTTCAGTGGAAGAATGGTTGAAGAAAGTGTGGAATATATACATGCTAGTATACTACTCCGCGGTAAAAAACAATGACATCTTGAATTTTGCATGCAAATGGATGGAAATAGAAAACACCATCCTGAGTGAGGTAACCCAGGCCCAAAAAGATGAACATGGGATGTACTCACTCATAATTGGGTTCTAGCCATAAATAAAGGACATCGAGCCTATAATTCGTAAAAATCCTAGAGAAGCTATATAAGAAGGTGAACCCAAAGAAAAACATATAGTTATCCTCCTGGATACTGGAAGTAGACAAGATTGCCGGACAAAAAATGGGAACATAGGGGTGGGGTGGGATGGGGGGAGGGGGATGGGGTGAGAAAAGTGTGAAGTGGAGGATGGGAAGAGCTTGGGGGAATAGGATGGTTGGGATATAGGAAGGGTGGATATGGGAACAAGGAATTATATATCTTACTTAAGGGAGCCATTCTAGGGTTGGCAGAGGCTTGACTCTAGAGGGGTTCCCAGGTGTCCAGGAAGACGCCCCCAGCTAGGTCCTTGGGCAGCTGAGGAGAGGGTGCCAGAAATGGGCAGATCCTATTGCCATACTCATGAATATCTTGCATATCACCATAGAACCTTCACCTGGCATTGGATGGAGAAAATGACAGAGCCCCACATAGGAGCACCGGACTGAGCTCCCAAGGTCCCGATGAGGAGCAAAAGGAGGGAGATCATGAGCAAGGAAGTCAGGACCGTGAGGAGTGTGTTTACCCATTGAGACGGTGGGACACATCTAACGGGAGACCACCAAGTCCAGTTGGAATGGAACTGATAGAACAGGGGACCAAACCGGGCTCTCTGAATGTGGCTGACGGTGGAGGAGGACTGAGAAACCAAGGACAACGGCAATGAATGTGAACTCTACAGCATGGACGGGCTCACTGTGAGCCTTAACCTTCACCTGGCAATGGATGGAGATAGAGACAGAGCCCCACATTGGAGCACCGGACTGAGCTCCCAAAGTTCTGATGAGGAGCGGATGGAGAGAGATCATGAGAAAGTCAGAACCATGAGGGATGCGTTCACCCACTGAGACGGCAGGACAGAACTAATGGGAGACCACCAAATCCACTTGGAATGGGACTGATGGAACATGAGACCAAATTGGACTCTCTGAGGGTGGCTGATGGTGGAGGCTGACCGAGGAGCCAAGGACAATGGCGATGGGCTTGGTCTCTACGACATGGACGGGCTCTGTGTGAGCCTTGTCAGTTCGGTTGCTCACCTTCCTGGACCTGGGGGGAGTTGTGAGGACCTTGGTCTCAACATAGTGTAGAGAACCCTGATGGCTGTTTGGCCTCAAGAGGGAGGGAGTGGGGGTGTGGGTGGAGGGGAGGCAAGGGAAGGGGGAGGAGGAGGGGAAGAGATGGCAATTTTTAATAAAAAATAAATAAACTGGAAAAAAAATCAAAAAAAAAAAGAAATAACGCAAGAATAAAAAGGGTATAAACCCAAACATAGAACTCTCAACAGAGGAATCTAAAATGCCAGAAAGGAACTTGGAAAAGCTCAACATCCTTAGTCATCAGAGAAAGGCAAATCAAAACAACTCTGAGATTCAATCTGACACCTGTAAGAAAGGCCAAGATCAAAAACACTTATGAAAACTTAGGCTGGAGAGGTTGTGGGGTAAAGGAAACACTCCTGCATTGCTGGTGGGAATGCAAGTTGGTACAGCCCCTTTGGATATCAGTATGGCAATGTCTCAGAAAATTAAAAAAACAAGCTTGCTCAAGACCCAGCAATACCACTTATGGGTATATATCGAAAGGATGCTCAATCGTGCCACAAGAACATGTCCTCAGCTATGTTCATAACAGTATTATTTGCGATAGCCAGAATCTGTAAACAACCTAAATGCCTCTTGACTGAAGAATGGATACGGAAAATGTGGTACAATTACACAATGTAGTAATACTTAGCAGAAAAAAAAAAAAAACAACGATATCTTGAAATTTGCAGGCAAATGGATGGAGCTAGAAAACATTATATGGAGAGAGATAACCCAGACCCAGGAAGACAATTATCATATATACTCACTCGTAAGTGGTTTTTAAACACAAATCTAAGAAAATCAGCCTACAAATCACAGTCCCAGAGAACATAG
The DNA here is from genome assembly GCF_903992535.2 of Arvicola amphibius. Classification (NCBI taxonomy): domain Eukaryota; kingdom Metazoa; phylum Chordata; class Mammalia; order Rodentia; family Cricetidae; genus Arvicola; species Arvicola amphibius. The sequence continues at coordinate 6,780,290 of NC_052065.1, read as the reverse complement.
AAAACAATGAGGAACCTAAGAGGGACAATAAATATGGACCTAATATACATGGGAAATAGAAAAAGACAAACACTCCTGAATAATTTGGGAGCATGGTGACCATGGCGGAGGGTTGAAGGGGAAGGGAGAAGTAGGGAGGGAGGGGAGCTAAGAAAAATTAGAGTTCAATTAAATCAATAAAAAAGAGAAGGGCTGGAGAGATGGCTGTGAGGTTAAGAGCACTGCCTGCTCTACCAAAGGTCCTGAGTTCAATTCCCAGCAATCACATGGTGGCTCACAACCATCTGTAATGACGTCTGGTGCCCTCTTCTCGCCTCCAGACATACATACAGACAGAATGTTGTACACATAATAAATAAATAAATATTTTAAAAAAGAGAAAAAAGGAGTGAGGGAATGTGGGAAGTATGGTGAAGAGGGGGAAACTGAAGGGAAACGGGACAGAGAAGAGGCACAAATGGAAGAAAGGCAGTAGAAAAGGAGTAATAGGAAGAAGAGTAAGACAAAGGGTGCAAAATACAGAATTGTGAAAGGAGAAATTGGAGTGACTTTTCGAAAAGGAAATCTAGCCAGGAAGCCAGCTGTGAACTTGAAAATGAGGTGTCCTGAAGCAGAAATAGGAGGAACGCTGTTAGTTTGAGAGCACCCTAATCTGTACAAGGACGTCCACCAAATCAAGGAGGACATGGACAGTCCTATCTGTAAAAGCAAATAAAAGTAACATAAATGATGATGATGATGATATTAATGATAATCTACAAAGCAAAATATATAGAAAACTAACTTTGGATGGAAAGGGAAGAAAGAAAAAAGGATGTAAAAGAAGGACGAAAAATTCAAAGAAAGGACGAAAGAACAAAAGAAAGAAACACAAAAGGAAAGAAAGGAAGGGAGGAAGGAAGGAAGGAAGGAAGGAAGGAAGGAAGGAAGGAAGGAAGGAAGGAAAAGAAAATAAAGAAAAAATCAGAAGAGGAAAAAATGTGAGGAAGGTTTTCCTGCCTTGAAAAAAAAATTTAGAATTTTTTAATGGAAAAGAGAGATACACGGAAAATATGGAAGGATGAAAAAGAAGAAGGAACGAATGGAAAGGTGCTAATATCGAGCAAAGCGGTAGGAAATGGGGAAAGAGATGTAATGATTAAAGGACAAAGAAAGAATGGACAGATGTTACAGGGAAGGAATCATGGTAGGAGGAGGACTCAGAAGAAGAAGCAGAAGGGGAGGAGACACAGGTCAAATCAGATGCAGGAGAAGGAAATAAGCAACAAGAAAAGATGGGAAAGGGAGCAGAAGGAGAAAAGAAGGGAAGGCAATGTGGACGTGCAAAGGTTAAGGAAGAAAATGAGAAACACAGGATAAAAATAATCAGGAGAAAACTTCAACCACTGTTGGTCAGAGCATGCAGCTCATGGGAGGCAGACATCAGTAGACAAAAAGGAAATTCGTGAGTTCTGGACAGACAGGACCAATGAACAAATGAAGCGCTGAACAAAGAATCAAATAAAGGACATACAAGGGATATCACTGAGACAAGGGGGATCACAAAGCATACAAAACCGTGAAAATGACTTTAAAATATACACATTAGGGCACTGTCAAAGACTCAGATATGCAAAAATGACAGGCAAAAAGCTCTCCTAAAGGCAAACTGTAACAGCCTGACAGCATTAAAACGTGACAACAATACAAACCAAAAGAATCTTTTACATGTTCTATTTTTGAAAAAAATTTGAACTCCACATTAGAATAAGTTTTAACCCTATGCAATACAAGAGACAGTCACATGTAAACACAGCTCTCAGAAACAGTCACATAAAAATTCTACGGTCAAGGGACTATTCCCAAAGCAGCAGGAGGTAAACAACAAAACACTATGAGTTATCAGAAATATTCACAAAAGGGTTTCACAGTCTAAGTAGATATGCATTCTAGGGATGATACCTTTTCAAACCTGTTTTTCAGCGTGCATAAATTACAGACAGGACACCAACTAAGGATGTACAGACTCCTAACATCATCTAAACGTGTAAGGATGCTAATATCTGAAAGAGCGTTCTTTCATTTCCTCAAAGACACTATTGTTGAAAGAGGAATGGCTATCACCTGGTGTAGGCCTGTGCTCCAGCCAGTGATCTGAGGATTTAAGGAGAGCACATGACAACTGACTACTTCCAAACCCACCTAGCGACAGAACAGCCACAAAGCTGACAGAGGCCACTGCCAAGAAGATATTTCAAACTTAAAACGCAAGACACGTAAGAATTGGTATTTGGCTCATAGAAACATCCTGACTACCCTGGACTTCATTGGAGATTAAAATCGAGGCCTTGCTGGGGCTTTCAAAGAGGGACCAATGTATGGAGAAATGACTTAGTTTCTTGTCCAAATTCAAGCACATACTATACAGATAAGAGTCCTTTAGGTGATTTCATAATAGTTTTATATGTGTGTATGTGTGTGTGTGTGTGTGTGTGTGTGTGTGTGTGTGTGACTGTGTTTGAAAGTATATATACACACAATTTTTATTTTAATGATTCAGTGTTCTTATTCCCTGAGGCATCACAAAGAAAAAAATGATTCGAGATCTTAAGCTGCTTCCTTTCCTTCAGTTTGTTCTCTCCCTCATGTTTAGAACTTTATTTTTTACCATCGTAGCTCTGTTTGTTTTGGATTAGACTGACCACATTTATGAGGGTATCAGATTAGAGCCAATAATATGCATAGTAGGGATCTAAGAAATACTATGTCTACATGAACAGCTCAAACCCATCAATATGAAACACATTTGACCGTATCAGAATATATTTTGTGTTGAAACTCTCAAGTATATATTTTTATATCTTAAAATTAATGGAAATATTTGCAGAAAAGCAAAGGCAGACTTCTTGATTGAAAATAAAGCCTCTTCTAAGTGCTTTAGCAATACACCCCAAGAACTAGAATACAAAAGCAACAGAAGCACATGAAGGAAGAGAAGGAGCTGTTTAGAATCCCACTGTCCTATGTTATTGCACTCCCAACCCCTTCTGCCTCTTCCTTCAGGCAGTCCCTCAGCCTGGCTTCTCTTAGTTTTCTCTATGCTATAGCCATACTTACGCTTCCTGTTCTTGCAAATAGTCCTCCCAAAGTCTGGGGTCCATATTGAGGAATGAGTTGTCCTACGATGGCAGGTGGTTTTCTACTGGCAGGTTCCTGAGAGACAGAGACAGGACCAGGATGAGAAGTTAGAGAAGATAGTAAAGTTGGGGATAGAGCGTGCTTCCACAAGTTGACTGCTGCTACAAGCAAGTTTATTAGCAAATTCTACATCCTATATACAGCTTTCCTGAAAGGAAAAATGTGATAGTGTCAGCAAAAATTCTATTACATGAGGATGAAGTTAGCAGTAAGTAAATGAACTAAAAATGCACAGAGGTAACACAGGGTATTGTAAAGGAGACGCAATGTGAGTAGTGCACAGAGGCCATAGGAATGATAAGCATGGCCTTCCACAATAGGAAGACCTGGGTTCTCAGGACCAAGTGATAGCGTCCCTGTTAGGTCCTGCCTTCAGGCCACTCCTGGCCTTCTCAAGAGTGTGTCTAGTTTTAGACCAAGAATTAAGTTCCTTCTCTGCACATCTGAGTCTCAGAGAAAGCTTCTGACAAGTCAAGAGGAAGAACAGGGTCAGAAGAATGAAAAAAAGATAGAAATACAAATGATATATTTATAACGGTCCATTGGCATGAAAACCTGGAACTCAGGAAGCACAGGAAGAAGAGGCCAGCGTCAGAAGGAGAAGCATGTTGGCTATCTCTCAAGCACTGAAAAATCAATACATGTGCTGTATGAATATATGCAAACAACTATAAACACAATTTATATATAAATACTTAAGTATGTAGGCTTTCACTGCCAAGAAAATACATTAAATGGCAGCCATAAATGACCACACTCAAAAAACAGCTTCTTTTGAGTAGAATTTGACACAGATCTGAAATAAAATGGTGCTGGATACACAAACTGAGACTTTGAAACACAAAGGCATCTGTCTGTCTTTTGAGTTGGGGTGGAATTTGACACAGTCCATGTCAGCCTGGTGGCCTGCATATACACCTCAGCAGGTACGTTCAATCAAAGGACCAAGCCTGGTAAGACAGACATGGGACCCACTGACAAAATACAGGCTGTAGGCGCCTGATGTCCATGTCCCACACGGGGTAGGCATGTCCCTGATAGAGCACAGTGTGGGTGAAGCTCCCCAGGTCCCAGTACCTGGTGGACATATCTCCAGAACAAGAGAGCAGCCCCGAGTTGTCTGAGAGGAACCGTGTGCTGTATTCTGGGTCACAGTGTCCCCACAGGATCTTCATCTCTGAGCCTGTATTATCTTCCTCATTCTCCTCATCCTTCAAAGTGTCACAGGCAAGACAGATATGAGATGTGTCCACAAGGGGAGGATCTGATTTCAGCTTTTTAAATCATAAACTCCGGAGCTATATGCAGGAATTGTCAAATCCCGCAGCCAGGAGTTTGCTATCAGAAGAGATCTCAACTGCAGTTCTCTTAACCCCATTCCACATAAACTGAGAGGAACCCTTTCATGTGGGAATGTCAAAGGACCCTGTATCCAAGAACTATGGAATACTGGAGGAGGAAGATGGCTTCAGTCCACCAGTACTGTATATCGTTCACAGAGGCCAATATCCTTACTGTACACATTCAACCACAGTTTTCACCCTGCAGCACGACAGGTACTTGGGGTGTAATAATATTTTCTTTCAATGGACTGTCTTCTTAATCTAATATTTCTTTCAGCTAGTGCACGTATTCTTATTATGCATCACTGCGGAACATTCCCTCCATCTTCTACAGACAACAGAAGCCCAGACGATGGCATTTGCCACGGTGATATGGAGGACGAATAAAACAAATGTTTTGTTCCCTCCAAAACAAGCAAACGTCTATGTTCCTACAGCTGAGACACAAAATCAGAACACCTCAGAAGTATTGAGGAGACCTCATCTCATAGCCCAGAACGACTCATAGACACATAGCAAGCATCTATTTGTAAGGACATACGGGAAACAACATTATGTAATACATAATGAGTTCGAAGCAAGACTAAGAACAGCACAAACGGCTTAAAAAAATCCTGATGGGAAAAAGGCCTGCCTGAATACCAGAGATGAGCGCAAAAACAGCATGAAAAAATACTTCTGGGCCATGGTGCCCACACCTACAAGGGAACTACTATGGAGGAGGCAGCACGTGGACCATGAGCTCAGGACAGTCCAGCACAGGTGCCAGTTTCTAAGTTACGTTCTCTCAGGAAAACAAAAATGGCCTTTTGAATCCAGCACTAGGGAGGCAGAGGCAAGGGGATATCTGTGAGTTCGAGGCCACGCTGAAATACATTAATAGTAACACTGTCCAGTGCTGGACATAAAAGCAGAGATGAAAATAATCCTTTACATATTATTAAAAGTGTAAACAGATGAACTATTACCTGATCCTACCAGGATCGTGAAATTCAACAGGTATATATCCTCAGCTATACTACTCTGACATCAAGAGTATACCCTTAAAAATACAGAGATCTAGATGTCACCAATGGGACCTTGTAAGCTACAAGGCACCCTCTGCCCCAAGCCCTCCTGTCCCACGTAACCTCAGAGGAACTCAAATACACAGACTGCAACAACACAGAGATATCCCAGAGGTGAGTGCCAACCTACCCAGAAGGGTACCCCACTCTCTAAACCTACATACAAGGGTAAAACCCCAAGCACTTCCACTGACTGCCACAGCTTCTCTAGTCTGCCAGCAGGCAAGCTACCTGCAGTTGGGCTGCTCCAACACCCCATCCTTCAATTAGACCCTGTAAGCTACAAGTTCCACTCTGCCCCCAAACCCTCCTATCCCCCATGACCTCAGAGGAACTCTGAAACACAGGCTGCAAATACACAGAGAGGATCATTAGGTGAGTTACCACCTAAACAGTGGGGTACCCCACTCTCTAGGCTCTCCATTACAGGGCAAAACCTCCAGCCCCTTCTCCCAACTTACTCAGCTCCCTAGCCAGCCAGTATGGAATCTTCCTGCAGTTATGCTGCTCTAAGAGAACCATCCCATCAACTGGACCCTGTAAGCTACAAGTTACACTCTAACCCCAAGACCTCCTATCCCCCCCAAGACCTCAGAGGAACTCTGAAACACAGGCTGTAATGTAACTACACAGAGAGAAATCAAAGAGGTGAGTGACTAGGCATCTAGTGGGAGAACCCAAAGTCTAGGCCCTCCAGACCAGGGTAAAATCCCGGGCTCCATCCCAACAACTGGACGCTATAAGCTAACAAGTCCCAAACTGCCTCCAAACACTCCACTCTACCACAACCTCAGAGGAACTCTGAAGCACAGTCTGCAAATATACAGAGAGGACGAAGAGAGGAACACTGAAGCACAGCTGTGACTTCAAAAGCTGTGACTTTTAGACAAAGAGAACAGAACAAGAGGCCTCAGTGGGGGATCAGAAAGCATATAAAGCAGTGTAAATGGCCTCAACTGATGACATACACATTAGGACATTGTCAAGGATTCACATATGTAAAATAATCACTGACCAAAACCTCTCCTAAATGCAAACCTTAATAGCCTGACAGCATTAAGAGTTGACAAGAATACAGACCAACAAAATCTTTGACATATTCCATCCTGCCAGAAACTGAACCTCGCTTTAGATTAAGCTTTAACCCTATGCTATACAAGAGACAGTCACTCGTAAACACAGCTCTCAGAAAAAGGCACATATGATTTCTACAGTCAGGTGCCTATTTCCAAAGCAGCAGCAGACAAAATGACAAAACTCTACGAGTTATCACAAATACTCACAAAAGGGTTTTTAAAATCTCAGTAGACATGCATTCTCAGGATCTTTGTATGCCTGCTTTTCAACGTAAATAAATTACAGACAGGAGAGCAAATAAAGACCATTCTGTACAGACAGTTTAGCATTACCTGAATGTGTTTGAAATCTAATTTTTCAAATAGCATTCTTTCATTTCGTCAAAGACACCACTGCTAAAAAAAAGAAATGGATATAATCTGGTGCAGGTGATTCAGGCCTGTGCTCCAGCCAGCTGTCTGAGAGTCTGAGGAGAGCACATGACAATTGACTCCTTCCAAAACAACCGTTTAGTGACAGAACAGCCACAGAGCAAACCTAGGCCACTGCTGAGAAAGTATTTCAACCATTAGCCTAAAGATGGGTAACAATTGTGATTTTCCTCATGGAAACTTCCTGAATACCCTGGAATAGGTTGGAGGTTGTTAAGAGCTAGGCCTGTCTGGAGCTTTCTCTGAGACCTAATGTATGGAGAAATAACTTACTTTCTTGTCAAAATCCAGGCAAATATAATAGAGGTAAGAGAAATTTTCATGATTTCCTAACTGTAACATATGTACATCCACATGTACATATATGTATAAGTATATATACACAATATATTTTTTAATTTTAATGATTCACTATTCTTGTGCTGTGAGGCATCACAAAGAAAAAATAATTTGAGATCTTAAGCTGCTTTCTGTTCTTTAATCCCTTGTCTCCCTCTTGTTTAAAATTTTAATTTTTGCCTGTGTATTCTTGTTTATGTTGGACTAGACTGACCACATTTATGAGGATATCAGATTACAGGTAAATTATATGCATACTATAGGTCTATGCAATTTTGTGTTTACATAGACAGCTCAAACCTGATGTAGGTGTGTCTTCTATCTATCTGATCATTTCATTGGTTAATTAATAAAGAAACTGCTTGGCCTGATAGGTTAGAAAATAGGTGGGTGGAGTAGATAGAACAGGATGCTGGGAGTGAGGCAGATGCCTCGGGCAGATGCCATGCCTCTCATCTCTGGGACAGTCGCCTTGAAGCCAGCCACCAGGTCAGACATGCTGAATCTTTAAGACACCACTTTGTGGTGCTACACAGATTATTAGAAATGGGTTAATCAAGATGTGAGAATTAGACAATAAGAGGCTGGAACTAATGGACCAGTCAGTGTTTAAATGAATACAGTTTTGTGTGTTGCTATTTTGAGGCATAAGCTAGCCAGGCGGCCGGGGGCTGGGCAGGATGAAAAGCAAACCTGCCTGCAGCTCCTCACTACACAACCCATCAATATGAAACAAATTTGACCCTGTTAGGAAATATTCTGTCTTGAAACTCTCAACACATGTTCTCATGTCTTTAAATTTATTGAAACATTTTCAAGTGACCAAAAGCAGACTTGTTGATTGAAAGTAGGGCTCTTTCTAAGTGCTTTAGTAATACACCCCAAGAACTAGAATACAAAAGCAATAGAAGCACCTGAGGAAAGAGAAAGAGCTCTTTAAAATCCTGCTGCCCTATGTGATTGTATTCCCAACTTTCTGCCTCTTCCTTCTGCAGTCCCTCAGCCTGGCTTCTCTTACTTTTCTCTCTATTATGGCCATACTTACTCCTGTACTTGCATACACTCCTCCTCCTCCTCTTCCTGTAGGTTGGGGTGTATATGTAAAGATCGGTTGTCCTGCAATGGCAATATGTCTTCTACTGAATAGTTCCTGAAAGAGAGAGAGATGACCAGAGGATGAGAAGTTAGAGAAGATAGTAAAGTTTGGGATCAGGCATGCTAACACAAGTTGACTGTTGGTACAAGCAGGTTTATTAGGAAATCCTACATCCTATACACAGTTTTCCTGAAAGGAAAAAGGGGACGGTATCAGCAAAAATTCTATTACAAGAGGGCAAAGTTAGCAGTAAGTCGCTCCACTAAAAAAGCACAAAGGTAACACAGAATATTGCAACTGAGACCCATGCTGAGTGCACAAAGGCTATTGGAATGATAAGCACTGCCTCTCACGATGGGAAGACTGGTTCTCAGGACCTAAGGTACCGCCCCTCTTAAGGCCTGAATCCAGGATACTTCTGGCCTTGTTAAGAGTGTGCCTGGCCTTAGACCAGGAATTAAATTCATTCGTCATACATCTGTGTCAAAGAGAAAACCGCAGGCAAGTAAAGTTCAATACCAGGGTCAGGACAGGCTCTAGAAACTACAGGGAAACCCTGTCTCGAAAAACCAAAAAAAAAAAAAAAAAAAAAAGGATAAAAGAAAGAAATACATTAAAAATATTCTAAACATGTTTGGGTCTGAAATGCTGGACTTCGATGGGAAAAGTTAGAAGACACAAGGTTCAGAAGGAAAAGAACCTAGGCTCTCTCTCAACACCAAAAAAATCGATGCACGTGATGTATGTATACATACACACATACACATACGTACACTCACAGATGCATACACACATACATACGTACATACATACATAGGCTTGAAGTGAAAAGAAAAGACATAAAGTAGCAGCTATAATTAACCACACTCACAAAACAGCTTCTCCCATGTAGAGTTTGGCACAGGTCTGAAATAAAATGGATCTACATACAACCTGAAACTTTGAAACCCCACTGTAGCTCTCTTTACTCCATTTATATAAATAGAAAGGAAACCTTACATTAGAAATGTCAAAATGTCCTGTATCCCAGAAACCTGAAACACTGGAGGAGGAAGACAGCTTATAGTCCAGAAACGTGAGGCCAAATTGGGAAAACTAAAGAGACCTGCTCTCAAGGACAAATGAAGGGACATAGTTTTCAAGTCACACAGGTAGCTCTAGTGGCTCTCTTTGTCCGATGTTCAATCAGCTGAACTATTTATACCCCTGATCTCCTGACCATTAACACAGAGTTTTGCAAAATCCCCTGTGTTTTCATGGTCTACTTTAATCTTTCAACTCTGGCTTTCATGGAAATATAATTTCTTTCCTTATAATAATTAGGATATGGGCTGGTATTTTCATGATTCCATGGTGTATTCATTTACAAACCCAGCCAATCATAAGAGCTGGGGAAGAGAGACTTACAAATTTGAAGAGAAAAGCATACAAAAACCCTGACAAACACCACTCACCTGCCAAGAACTCATAGACTGATGCACAGAAGACAGAAAAACAGAAGCAGCAACTTGGGTGGTTATTGAGGAAAAAGTAAAGATGTTTGCATAACAAGGCATCAGAATAGAGGCAGGTGAGTGGGTATCACAATCTTAATTCTTTACAACATCACTTGCATGGCCAAACAGGCTTAGGAAATGAGAAACGACTAAAACAAGTGAGCCAACTCCCATGTCAAATTCACAAAACACACACAGAACAAACGCAGAAAGAGTAGAAGAACAACTCAGAGAGAGTGTGACTGTCGAGGAAATGAAATCACGGGGTAGATGCCATCGGTGCGGACAACTGATGGCAGGAAAATAAGGGTAAATGAGCCTGAGCAGATGAGCGCTCCACATACTAGATGTGTATGGACCACATGATGGATCTGCCAACCTGTACAATTCTTATCTTTGAATGACCAACAGGACTGAGTCACACATCCGTCCAGTTTATCACAAAGGCGATGGAATACCTATTAACAATCCCAGCACTGTATCTTGTTCACAGAGCCTGATATCCTGACTGCACATCTTCACCCGGTGTTTCCATCTCTGCAGCAAGACTGGTAGGGATAAAAGGAGCATATCTAAATATAATAAAGGCAATATACGGGGGCTGGAGAGATGGCTCAGCGGTTAAGAGCATTGCCTGCTTTTCCAAAGGTCCTGAGTTCAATTCCCAGCAAACATATTGTAGATCACAGCCAACTGTAATGGGGTCTGGTGCACTCTGCTGGCCTGCAAACATACACACAGACAGAATATTGAATACAAAATAAATAAATAAATAAATAAATAAAATATAATAAAAGCAATATACAGCAAGCCAACAGCCATCATGAAACTAAATAAAGAGAAAATCAAAGCATTGAGAAAACAGAAGGAGACCAAGGGGATACAAATCTGAAAGAAGTCAAACACTCACTGTGTGTTTATGATAGGATAGTGTACATAAGAAAACACAAATTTCTACCAAGGAACTTCGACAACTCATAAACACTTTTAGTAATATAGCAGGATAAAAGGTTAACTCAAAAAAAATCAGTAGCACTCCTAAATACATGTGGTAAATGGGCTGAAACAGAAATCAGAGAAACGTCACCCGTTACAATAGCCACAAAAGCATAAAATAGCTAGGATTAACTCTAACGAAAAAAGTGGAAGACTTGTATGACAAGATCTTTAAATCTTTGAAGAAAGTAATTAACGAAGACACCAGAAAATGCAAAGATCTCCAATGCTTTTGGGTAGGTAGAATTAACATAGTAAAAATGGCAATCTTACCAAAAGAAATCTATAGATTCAATGCAATTCCTAGCAAAATCCCAGAAAAATTCCTCACAGACCTCAAAAGAATAATACTTAACTTCATATGGAAAAGTAAAAAATCGAGGATAGGGATAGCAATCCTGTGCAATAAAAGAAATTCTGGAGGCATCATAATCCCTGATTTCAAACTCTACTACAGAGGTACAGTACTAAAAACTGCCTGGCGTTGCCCTAATAAGAGATAGGAGGACCAATGGAACCAAATTGAAGACAAGGATATTAATCCATGCATCGAGGAACACATGATTTTTTGACAAAGAAAAAATATTTAAAAAATGGTGCTGCCATAACTGGATAACAACATGTAGAAGAATGAAAATAGATCCATAACGATCACCATGCAAAAAACTAAACTCCAAATGGATCAAAGTCCTCAACATAACACCAGAAATACTGAAAATTATGAAAAAGAAAGTGGAAAGTACACTTGAATGCATTGGCACAGGAAACCACTCCCTAAATATAATCCCAGTAGCACAGACACTGAGAGAAACAATTAATAATTGAGACCTCCTGAAACTGAAAACCTTCCGTAAAGCAAATGACACGGTCAACAAGACAAATCGACAGCCTTCAGAATGGGAAAAGATCTTCACCAACTCCACATCAGACAGAGGTCTGATCTCAAAAATACACAAAGAAATAAAGACAATGAGCATCAAAACAGAAATAACGCAAGAATAAAAAGGGTATAAACCCAAACATAGAACTCTCAACAGAGGAATCTAAAATGCCAGAAAGGAACTTGGAAAAGCTCAACATCCTTAGTCATCAGAGAAAGGCAAATCAAAACAACTCTGAGATTCAATCTGACACCTGTAAGAAAGGCCAAGATCAAAAACACTTATGAAAACTTAGGCTGGAGAGGTTGTGGGGTAAAGGAAACACTCCTGCATTGCTGGTGGGAATGCAAGCTGGTACAGCCCCTTTGGATATCAGTATGGCAATGTCTCAGAAAATTAAAAAAACAAGCTTGCTCAAGACCCAGCAATACCACTTATGGGTATATATCCAAAGGATGCTCAGTCGTGCCACAAGAACATGTCCTCAGCTATGTTCATAACAAAATTATTTGCCATAGCCAGAATCTGGAAACAACCTAAATACCTCTTGACTGAAGAATGGATACGGAAAATGTGGTACAATTGCACAATGTAGTAATACTTAGCAGAAAAAAAAACCAACGGTATCTTGAAATTTGCAGGCAAATGGATGGACCTAGAAAACATTATATGGAGAGAGATAACCCAGACCCAGGAAGACAATTATCATATATACTCACTCGTAAGTGGTTTTTAAACACAAATCTAAGAAAATCAGCCTACAAATCACAGTCCCAGAGAACATAGAAAACAATGAGGAACCTAAGAGGGACAATTAAATATGGACCTAATATACATGGGAAATAGAAAAAGACAAACACTCCTGAATAATTTGGGAGCATGGTGACCATGGCGGAGGGTTGAAGGGGAGGGGAGGGGAGGGGAGAAGTAAGGAAGGTGGGGAGCTAAGAAAAATTAGACTTCAATTAAATCAATTATAAAAAGAGAAAAAAGGAGTGAGGGAATGTGGGAAGTATGGTGAAGAGGGGGAAACTGAAGGGAAACGGGACAGAGAAGAGGCACAAATGGAAGAAAGGCAGTAGAAAAGGAGTAATAGGAAGAAGAGTAAGACAAAGGGTGCAAAATAAAGAATTGTGAAGGGAGAAATGGGAGTGACTTTTAAAAAAGAAATCTAGCCAGGAAGCCAGCAGTAAACTAGAAACTGAGGCGTCCTGAAGCAGAAATAGTAGGAACGCTGTTAGTTTGAGAGCATCCTAATCTGCACAAGGACGTCCACCAAATCAAGGAGGACATGGACAGTCCTATCTGTAAAAGCAAATGAAAGTAATATAAATGGTGATGATGATGATATTAATGATAATCAACAAAGCAAAATATATAGAAAACTAACTTTGGATGGAAAGGGAAGAAAGAAAAAAGAAAGTAAAAGAAGTAAGAAAAATTCAATGAAAGAATGAAAGAACAAAAGAAAGAAACACAAAAGGAAAGAAAGGAAGGGAGGAAGGAAGGAAGGAAGGAAGGAAGGAAGGAAGGAAGGAAGGAAGGAAAAGAAAATAAAGGAAAAATCAGAAGAGGAAAAATTGTGAGGAAGGTTTTCCTGCCTTGAAAAAAAAATTTAGAATTTTTTAATGGAAAAGAGAGATACACGGAAAATATGGAAGGATGAAAAAGAAGAAGGAACGAATGGAAAGGTGCTAATATCGAGCAAAGCGGTAGGAAATGGGGAAAGAGATGTAATGATTAAAGGACAAAGAAAGAATGGACAGATGTTACAGGGAAGGAATCATGGTAGGAGGAGGACTCAGAAGAAGAAGCAGAAGGGGAGGAGACACAGGTCAAATCAGATGCAGGAGAAGGAAATAAGCAACAAGAAAAGATGGGAAAGGGAGCAGAAGGAGAAAAGAAGGGAAGGCAATGTGGACGTGCAAAGGTTAAGGAAGAAAATGAGAAACACAGGATAAAAATAATCAGGAGAAAACTTCAACCACTGTTGGTCAGAGCATGCAGCTCATGGGAGGCAGACATCAGTAGACAAAAAGGAAATTCGTGAGTTCTGGACAGACAGGACCAATGAACAAATGAAGCGCTGAACAAAGAATCAAATAAAGGACATACAAGGGATATCACTGAGACAAGGGGGATCACAAAGCATACAAAACCGTGAAAATGACTTTAAAATATACACATTAGGGCACTGTCAAAGACTCAGATATGCAAAAATGACAGGCAAAAAGCTCTCCTAAAGGCAAACTGTAACAGCCTGACAGCATTAAAACGTGACAACAATACAAACCAAAAGAATCTTTTACATGTTCTATTTTTGAAAAAAATTTGAACTCCACATTAGAATAAGTTTTAACCCTATGCAATACAAGAGACAGTCACATGTAAACACAGCTCTCAGAAACAGTCACATAAAAATTCTACGGTCAAGGGACTATTCCCAAAGCAGCAGGAGGTAAACAACAAAACACTATGAGTTATCAGGAATATTCACAAAAGGGTTTCACAGTCTAAGTAGATATGCATTCTAGGGATGATACCTTTTCAAACCTGTTTTTCAGCGTGCATAAATTACAGACAGGACACCAACTAAGGATGTACAGACTCCTAACATCATCTAAACGTGTAAGGATGCTAATATCTGAAAGAGCGTTCTTTCATTTCCTCAAAGACACTATTGTTGAAAGAGGAATGGCTATCACCTGGTGTAGGCCTGTGCTCCAGCCAGTGATCTGAGGATTTAAGGAGAGCACATGACAACTGACTACTTCCAAACCCACCTAGCGACAGAACAGCCACAAAGCTGACAGAGGCCACTGCCAAGAAAATATTTCAAACTTAAAACGCAAGACACGTAAGAATTGGTATTTGGCTCATAGAAACATCCTGACTACCCTGGACTTCATTGGAGATTAAAATCGAGGCCTTGCTGGGGCTTTCAAAGAGGGACCAATGTATGGAGAAATGACTTAGTTTCTTGTCCAAATTCAAGCACATACTATACAGATAAGAGTCCTTTAGGTGATTTCATAATAGTTTTATATGTGTGTATGTGTGTGTGTGTGTGTGTGTGCGTGTGTGTGTGTGTGACTGTGTTGGAAAGTATATATACACACATTTTTTTATTTTAATGATTCAGTGTTCTTATTCCCTGAGGCATCACAAAGAAAAAAATGATTCGAGATCTTAAGCTGCTTCCTTTCCTTCAGTTTGTTCTCTCCCTCATGTTTAGAACTTTATTTTTTACCATCGTAGCTCTGTTTGTTTTGGATTAGACTGACCACATTTATGAGGGTATCAGATTAGAGCCAATAATATGCATAGTAGGGATCTAAGAAATACTATGTCTACATGAACAGCTCAAACCCATCAATATGAAACACATTTGACCGTATCAGAATATATTTTGTGTTGAAACTCTCAAGTATATATTTTTATATCTTAAAATTAATGGAAATATTTGCAGAAAAGCAAAGGCAGACTTCTTGATTGAAAATAAAGCCTCTTCTAAGTGCTTTAGCAATACACCCCAAGAACTAGAATACAAAAGCAACAGAAGCACATGAAGGAAGAGAAGGAGCTGTTTAGAATCCCACTGTCATATGTTATTGCACTCCAAATCCCTTCTGCCTCTTCCTTCAGGCAGTCCCTCAGCCTGGCTTCTCTTAGTTTTCTCTATGCTATAGCCATACTTACACTTCCTGTTCTTGCAAATAGTCCTCCCCAAGTCTGGGGTCCATATTGAGGAATGAGTTGTCCTACGATGGCAGGTGGTTTTCTACTGGCAGGTTCCTGAGAGACAGAGACAGGACCAGGATGAGAAGTTAGAGAAGATAGTAAAGTTGGGGATAGAGCGTGCTTCCACAAGTTGACTGCTGCTACAAGCAGGTTTATTAGCAAATTCTACATCCTATATACAGCTTTCCTGAAAGGAAAAATGTGATAGTGTCAGCAAAAATTCTATTACATGAGGATGAAGTTAGCAGTAAGTAAATGAACTAAAAATGCACAGAGGTAACACAGGGTATTGTAAAGGAGACGCAATGTGAGTAGTGCACAGAGGCCATAGGAATGATAAGCATGGCCTTCCACAATAGGAAGACCTGGGTTCTCAGGACCAAGTGATAGCGTCCCTGTTAGGTCCTGCCTTCAGGCCACTCCTGGCCTTCTCAAGAGTGTGTCTAGTTTTAGACCAAGAATTAAGTTCCTTCTCTGCACATCTGAGTCTCAGAGAAAGCTTCTGACAAGTCAAGAGGAAGAACAGGGTCAGAAGAATGAAAAAAAGATAGAAATACAAAAGATATATTTATAACGGTCCATTGGCATGAAAACCTGGAACTCAGGAAGCACAGGAAGAAGAGGCCAGAGTCAGAAGGAGAAGCATGTTGGCTATCTCTCAAGCACTGAAAAATCAATACATGTGCTGTATGAATATATGCAAACAACTATAAACACAATTTATATATAAATACTTAAGTATGTAGGCTTTCACTGCCAAGAAAATATATTAAATGGCAGCCATAAATGACCACACTCAAAAAAACAGCTTCTTTTGAGTAGAATTTGACACAGATCTGAAATAAAATGGTGCTGGATACACAAACTGAGACTTTGAAACACAAAGGCATCTGTCTGTCTTTTGAGTTGGGGTGGAATTTGACACAGTCCATGTCAGCCTGGTGGCCTGCATATACACCTCAGCAGGTACGTTCAATCAAAGGACCAAGCCTGGTAAGAAAGACATGGGACCCACTGACAAAATACAGGCTGTAGGCGCCTGATGTCCATGTCCCACACGGGGTAGGCATGTCCCTGATAGAGCACAGTGTGGGTGAAGCTCCCCAGGTCCCAGTACCTGGTGGACATATCTCCAGAACAAGAGAGCAGCCCCGAGTTGTCTGAGAGGAACCGTGTGCTGTATTCTGGGTCACAGTGTCCCCACAGAATCTTCATCTCTGAGCCTGTATTATCTTCCTCATTCTCCTCATCCTCCAAAGTGTCACAGGCAAGACAGGTATGAGATGTGTCCACAAGGAGAGGATCTGATTTCAGCTTTTGAAATCATAAACTCCGGAGCTATATGCAGGAATTGTCAAATCCAGCAGCCAGGAGTTTGCTATCAGAAGAGATCTCAACTGCAGTTCTATAACCCCATTCCACGTAAACTGAGAGGAAACCTTTCATGTGGGAATGTCAAAGGACCCTGTATCCAAGAACTATGGAATACTGGAGGAGGAAGATGGCTTCAGACCACCAGTATTGTATATCGTTCACATAGCACGATATCCTTATTGTAAACGTTCAAAAACAGTTTTCATCCTGCAGCACAACAGGCACTTGGGGTGTAATATTTTCTTTCAATGGACTGTCTTCTTAATCTAATATTTCTTTCAGCATGTGCACGTATTCTTGATAGGCATCAGTGGGGGCAGTCCCTCCATCTTCTACAGACAACAGAAGCCCAGGCGATGGCATTTGCCACGGTGATATGGAGGACAAATAAAACAAAACAAAAAACAAAACCAAAAACCAAAAAAAACCAAAGGTTTTATTCCCCCCAATACAAGCAAACATCTATGTTCCTACAGCTGAGAAACAAAATCAGAACACCTCAGAAGTATTGAGAAGACCTCATCTCATAGCCCAGATCAGAAAAAGCATATAAAGCAGTGTAAATGGCCTCAACTGATGACATACACATTAGGACATTGTCAAGGATTCACATATGTAAAATAATCACTGACCAAAACCTCTCCTAAATGCAAACCTTAATAGCCTGACAGCATTAAGAGTTGACAAGAATACAGACCAACAAAATCTTTGACATATTCCATCCTGCCAGAAACTGAACCTCGCTTTAGATTAAGCTTTAACCCTATGTTATACAAGAGACAGTCACTCGTAAACACAGCTCTCAGAAAAAGGCACATATGATTTCTACAGTCAGGTGCCTATTTCCAAAGCAGCAGCAGACAAAATGACAAAAGTCTACGAGTTATCACAAATACTCACAAAAGGGTTTTTAAAATCTCAGTAGACATGCATTCTCGGGATGGTATCTTTGTATGCCTGCTTTTCAACGTAAATAAATCACAGACAGGAGAGCAAATAAAGACCATTCTGTACAGTTTAGCATTACCTGAATGTATTTGAAATCTAATTTTTGAAATAGCATAAAAAGAAATGGATATAATCTGGTTCAGGTGATTCAGGCCTGTGCTCCAGCCAGCTGACTGAGAGTCTGAGGAGAGCACATGACAATTGACTCCTTCCAAACACAGAATGACAAAAGAGTCATAGAGCTGTCCTAGGCAACTAACGAGAACACATTTCAAACTTAAAACCTAAAAGATGGGTAAAAATTGGAATTTAATAATGGAGATCTTCTGACGAAACTGGACTAGGTTGGAGGTTGTTAAGAGATAGGCTTGCCTGGGGCTTTCCCTGTGGCCCAATGTATGAAAAAATAACTTAGTTCCTTGTCTAATTCCAGGTACAGACTATACAGGGAAGAGTCACTTTACCTACCCTCATAATTGCAATATATATACATATATATGCTTATAAGCACATATAAGTGCACGTATATATTAATTTTAATGATTTAGTGTTCTTATCCTCTAAGGCATCACAAAGATAAACCAATTTGATATATTAAGCTTCTTCCTTTTCTTCAGTCCCTTCTCTCCCTGTTGTGCAGAATTTGAATTTTTCTCCTGGGTACCCCAGTTTGTTTTGCATTACAATAAAGATATTTATGAGGGTATCAGATTAGAGGAAAATCATATGCATACAATGGGTCTAAGCAATGTTGTGTCTACATAGACAGCTCAAACCCATCAACATGAAGCATGCACATTTGACCCTGTTAGGAAATATTTTGTCTTAAAACTCTCAACTGTATGTTCTCATGTCTTTAAATTATTGAAACATTTTCAGGTAACGCAGACTTGTTGATAAAAAGTAAAGACTCTTTCTAAGTGCTTAAGCAATACACCCCAAGACCTAGAATACAAAAACAACAGAAGTACCTGAGGAAATAGAAAGAGCTCTTTAAAATACTGCTGTCCTATGTAATTACACTTGCAACACTTCTGCCTCTTCTTTCAGGCAGTCCCTCAGCCTGGATTCTCTTACTTTTCTCTGTTATGACCATACTTACTCCTCCTGTACTTGCAGACACTCCTCCTCCCATAGTCTGGGGTCCATATTGAGGAATCAGTGGTCCTACAAAGGCAGGTTGTCTTCGACTGACAGGTTCCTGAGAGAGAAAGATGACCAGATGATGAGAAGTTAGAGAAGACAGCAAAGTTTAGTGGTTTGGGATTAGGCATGCATACACAAGCTGACTGCTGGTACCTCTATGTTTATTAGGAAATTCTGCATCCTATATATAGCTTTCCTGAAAGGAAAAATGGGACAGTGTCGGCAAAAGTTCTCATACAAGGACTAAACGTCAGCAGAAGTTGATCAAGTAATGCTGCACAAAAGTAACACAGAGTATTGCAAGTGAGACCCAAGATGAGAGCACACAGGCCGTAGAAATGATAAGCATGGCCTCTCAGGATGGGAAGACCTGGGTTCTCAGGACCCAAAGATACCATTCCCAGTAGGGCCTGAATCCAGGCCACTGTTGGCTTTGTTATTGTTTGCCTGGTTATAGACCAGAAATTAAGTTCCTTTTTTGCACATCTGTGTCTCAGAGAAAGCCACAGATGGGTCAAGTGCAACAAGAGTGTGTGAAGCATGAAAAAAGAAACAAATACAATAGAAATATTGACTGAACAGCACACCTGAAAGCTCTAAAACAAAAAAGAAGCAGACTCACCCAGGAGGAGCAAAAGATAGGAAATGATCAAATGGAGGGCCAAAATCAACAAAATAAAAGCAAAGAAATGAATACAATCAATGAAACAAAGAGTTGGTCCTTTGAGAAAATCAACAAGATAAATGAACCCTTATCCAAACTAAAAGGCAGAGAGAGAACATGAAGTTAACAAAATAAGAAATGAAAAGGGGGACATAACAACAGACACTGAGGAAATACAGAGAATCATTAGGACTGGTTTAACATACAAAAAACTATCAATGTAATCCATCAAATAACTAAACTAGAAAAAAACATATGATCATTTCATTAGATACTGAAAAGGCCTTTGACAAAATCCAACACTCCTTCATGACAACGGTCTTGGAGGGACCAGAGAAAGAAGGAACATATCTAAATGTAATAAAAGCAATATACAGCAAGCCAACAGTGAATATCAAAATAAATGGAGAGAAATTCAAAGTGATTCCACTAAAAACAGGAACAAGACAAGGCTGTCCACTCTCTCCATATCTCTTCAACATAGTTCTTGAAGTTTTAGAAAAAGCAATAAGACAACAAAAGGAGATCAAGGGAATTTAAATTGGAAAGGGAGAAGTCAAACTTTCATTATTTGCAGATGATATGATAGTGTATATAAGTGACCCCAAAATTCTACTAGAGAACTCCTAGAGCTGATAAATATCTTCAGTGATGTGGCAGGATACAAGATCAAATAAAAAATGAGAAGCCCTCCTATACACAAATGATAAAAAGCTGAGAGGGAAATCAGAGAAACATCACCATTCACAATAGTCACAAATAACATAAAATACCTCGGGGTAACACTAACCAAAGAAGTGAAAGACCTATATGACATGAACTTTAAGTCTCTGAAGAAAGAAATTGAAGAAGATACCAGAAAATGGAAAGATCTCCAACGATCTTGATTAGGAAGGATCAACATAATAAAAATGGCAACCCTACCAAAACCAATCTATAGATTCAATGCAATCCCCATCAAAATCCCAACACAGTTCTTCACAGACCTCAAAAGAACTGAATTCAACTTCGTATGGAAAAATAGAAAACCTAGGATAGCCAAAACAATCCTGTACACTAAAGGAACTTCCGGAGGTATCACCATCCCTGACATCAAGCTCTATTACAGAGCTACAGTAATGAAAACAGCTTGGTATTGACAGAAAAACATACAGGTTGACCAATGGAATTGAATATAAGACCCAGATATTAATCCACACACCTATGAACAGCTGATTTTTGGCACAGAAGCTAAAATTACACAATGGAAAAAAGAAAGCACCTTCAATGAATGGTGCTAGAATAACCGGATGTCAACATGTAGAAGAATGAAAATAGATCCATATCTATCAGCATGCACAAAACTCAAGTCCAAGTGGATTAAAGACCTCAATATAAATCTGACCACACTGAACCTGATAGATGAGAAAGTGGGAAGTATTCTTCAATGCATGAGCACAGGAGACCACCTCCTAAATATAACCCCAGGAGGACAGACTCTGAGAGCAACCACAAATAAATGGGACCTCCTGAAACTGAGAAGAAAGCAAAGGGCACAGTCAATGAAACAAAAAGGAAGCCAACTAAATGGGAAAAGATCTTGACAAAACCCCACATCAAACAGAGCATTTACCGACAAAATGTACAAAGAACTGAATAAATTAGACATCAAAATTCAAATAAACCAATTAAAACTATAGTACAGATCTAAACAAAAAAAAACTCATAAGAATTTCGAGTGGTGGAAACACTTTAAAATGATATTCTATGCCCAATCCTTCTGCCTCTTCCTTCAGAATTCTGTTGTGCAGAATTTGAATTTTTCTCCTGGGTACCCCAGTTTGTTTTGCATTACAATAAAGATATTTATGAGGGTATCAGATTAGAGGAAAATCATATGCATACAATGGGTCTAAGCAATGTTGTGTCTACATAGACAGCTCAAACCCATCAACATGAAGCATGCACATTTGACCCTGTTAGGAAATATTTTGTCTTAAAACTCTCAACTGTATGTTCTCATGTCTTTAAATTATTGAAACATTTTCAGGTAACGCAGACTTGTTGATAAAAAGTAAAGACTCTTTCTAAGTGCTTAAGCAATACACCCCAAGACCTAGAATACAAAAACAACAGAAGTACCTGAGGAAATAGAAAGAGCTCTTTAAAATACTGCTGTCCTATGTAATTACACTTGCAACACTTCTGCCTCTTCTTTCAGGCAGTCCCTCAGCCTGGATTCTCTTACTTTTCTCTGTTATGACCATACTTACTCCTCCTGTACTTGCAGACACTCCTCCTCCCATAGTCTGGGGTCCATATTGAGGAATCAGTGGTCCTACAAAGGCAGGTTGTCTTCGACTGACAGGTTCCTGAGAGAGAAAGATGACCAGATGATGAGAAGTTAGAGAAGACAGCAAAGTTTAGTGGTTTGGGATTAGGCATGCATACACAAGCTGACTGCTGGTACCTCTATGTTTATTAGGAAATTCTGCATCCTATATATAGCTTTCCTGAAAGGAAAAATGGGACAGTGTCGGCAAAAGTTCTCATACAAGGACTAAACGTCAGCAGAAGTTGATCAAGTAATGCTGCACAAAAGTAACACAGAGTATTGCAAGTGAGACCCAAGATGAGAGCACACAGGCCGTAGAAATGATAAGCATGGCCTCTCAGGATGGGAAGACCTGGGTTCTCAGGACCCAAAGATACCATTCCCAGTAGGGCCTGAATCCAGGCCACTGTTGGCTTTGTTATTGTTTGCCTGGTTATAGACCAGAAATTAAGTTCCTTTTTTGCACATCTGTGTCTCAGAGAAAGCCACAGATGGGTCAAGTGCAACAAGAGTGTGTGAAGCATGAAAAAAGAAACAAATACAATAGAAATATTGACTGAACAGCACACCTGAAAGCTCTAAAACAAAAAAGAAGCAGACTCACCCAGGAGGAGCAAAAGATAGGAAATGATCAAATGGAGGGCCAAAATCAACAAAATAAAAGCAAAGAAATGAATACAATCAATGAAACAAAGAGTTGGTCCTTTGAGAAAATCAACAAGATAAATGAACCCTTATCCAAAATAAAAGGCAGAGAGAGAACATGAAGTTAACAAAATAAGAAATGAAAAGGGGGACATAACAACAGACACTGAGGAAATACAGAGAATCATTAGGACTGGTTTAACATACAAAAAACTATCAATGTAATCCATCAAATAACTAAACTAGAAAAAAACATATGATCATTTCATTAGATACTGAAAAGGCCTTTGACAAAATCCAACACTCCTTCATGACAACGGTCTTGGAGGGACCAGAGAAAGAAGGAACATATCTAAATGTAATAAAAGCAATATACAGCAAGCCAACAGTGAATATCAAAATAAATGGAGAGAAATTCAAAGTGATTCCACTAAAAACAGGAACAAGACAAGGCTGTCCACTCTCTCCATATCTCTTCAACATAGTTCTTGAAGTTTTAGAAAAAGCAATAAGACAACAAAAGGAGATCAAGGGAATTTAAATTGGAAAGGGAGAAGTCAAACTTTCATTATTTGCAGATGATATGATAGTGTATATAAGTGACCCCAAAATTCTACTAGAGAACTCCTAGAGCTGATAAATATCTTCAGTGATGTGGCAGGATACAAGATCAAATAAAAAATGAGAAGCCCTCCTATACACAAATGATAAAAAGCTGAGAGGGAAATCAGAGAAACATCACCATTCACAATAGTCACAAATAACATAAAATACCTCGGGGTAACACTAACCAAAGAAGTGAAAGACCTATATGACATGAACTTTAAGTCTCTGAAGAAAGAAATTGAAGAAGATACCAGAAAATGGAAAGATCTCCAACGATCTTGATTAGGAAGGATCAACATAATAAAAATGGCAACCCTACCAAAACCAATCTATAGATTCAATGCAATCCCCATCAAAATCCCAACACAGTTCTTCACAGACCTCAAAAGAACTGAATTCAACTTCGTATGGAAAAATAGAAAACCTAGGATAGCCAAAACAATCCTGTACACTAAAGGAACTTCCGGAGGTATCACCATCCCTGACATCAAGCTCTATTACAGAGCTACAGTAATGAAAACAGCTTGGTATTGACAGAAAAACATACAGGTTGACCAATGGAATTGAATATAAGACCCAGATATTAATCCACACACCTATGAACAGCTGATTTTTGGCACAGAAGCTAAAATTACACAATGGAAAAAAGAAAGCACCTTCAATGAATGGTGCTAGAATAACCGGATGTCAACATGTAGAAGAATGAAAATAGATCCATATCTATCAGCATGCACAAAACTCAAGTCCAAGTGGATTAAAGACCTCAATATAAA
The DNA here is from genome assembly GCF_903992535.2 of Arvicola amphibius. NCBI lineage: Eukaryota > Metazoa > Chordata > Mammalia > Rodentia > Cricetidae > Arvicola > Arvicola amphibius. The sequence continues at coordinate 6,756,176 of NC_052065.1, read as the reverse complement.
TCTGACCACACTGAACCTGATAGATGAGAAAGTGGGAAGTATTCTTCAATGCATGAGCACAGGAGACCACCTCCTAAATATAACCCCAGGAGGACAGACTCTGAGAGCAACCACAAATAAATGGGACCTCCTGAAACTGAGAAGAAAGCAAAGGGCACAGTCAATGAAACAAAAAGGAAGCCAACTAAATGGGAAAAGATCTTGACAAAACCCCACATCAAACAGAGCATTTACCGACAAAATGTACAAAGAACTGAATAAATTAGACATCAAAATTCAAATAAACCAATTAAAACTATAGTACAGATCTAAACAAAAAAAAACTCATAAGAATTTCGAGTGGTGGAAACACTTTAAAATGATATTCTATGCCCAATCCTTCTGCCTCTTCCTTCAGGCAGTCCCTCAGCCTGGATTCTCTTACTTTTCTCTGTTATGACCATACTTACTCCTCCTGTACTTGCAGACACTCCTCCTCCCATAGTCTGGGGTCCATATTGAGGAATCAGTGGTCCTACAAAGGCAGGTTGTCTTCGACTGACAGGTTCCTGAGAGAGAAAGATGACCAGATGATGAGAAGTTAGAGAAGACAGCAAAGTTTAGTGGTTTGGGATTAGGCATGCATACACAAGCTGACTGCTGGTACCTCTATGTTTATTAGGAAATTCTGCATCCTATATATAGCTTTCCTGAAAGGAAAAATGGGACAGTGTCGGCAAAAGTTCTCATACAAGGACTAAACGTCAGCAGAAGTTGATCAAGTAATGCTGCACAAAAGTAACACAGAGTATTGCAAGTGAGACCCAAGATGAGAGCACACAGGCCGTAGAAATGATAAGCATGGCCTCTCAGGATGGGAAGACCTGGGTTCTCAGGACCCAAAGATACCATTCCCAGTAGGGCCTGAATCCAGGCCACTGTTGGCTTTGTTATTGTTTGCCTGGTTATAGACCAGAAATTAAGTTCCTTTTTTGCACATCTGTGTCTCAGAGAAAGCCACAGATGGGTCAAGTGCAACAAGAGTGTGTGAAGCATGAAAAAAGAAACAAATACAATAGAAATATTGACTGAACAGCACACCTGAAAGCTCTAAAACAAAAAAGAAGCAGACTCACCCAGGAGGAGCAAAAGATAGGAAATGATCAAATGGAGGGCCAAAATCAACAAAATAAAAGCAAAGAAATGAATACAATCAATGAAACTAAAGAGTTGGTCCTTTGAGAAAATCAACAAGATAAATGAACCCTTATCCAAACTAAAAGGCAGAGAGAGAACATGAAGTTAACAAAATAAGAAATGAAAAGGGGGACATAACAACAGACACTGAGGAAATACAGAGAATCATTAGGACTGGTTTAACATACAAAAAACTATCAATGTAATCCATCAAATAACTAAACTAGAAAAAAACATATGATCATTTCATTAGATACTGAAAAGGCCTTTGACAAAATCCAACACTCCTTCATGACAACGGTCTTGGAGGGACCAGAGAAAGAAGGAACATATCTAAATGTAATAAAAGCAATATACAGCAAGCCAACAGTGAATATCAAAATAAATGGAGAGAAATTCAAAGTGATTCCACTAAAAACAGGAACAAGACAAGGCTGTCCACTCTCTCCATATCTCTTCAACATAGTTCTTGAAGTTTTAGAAAAAGCAATAAGACAACAAAAGGAGATCAAGGGAATTTAAATTGGAAAGGGAGAAGTCAAACTTTCATTATTTGCAGATGATATGATAGTGTATATAAGTGACCCCAAAATTCTACTAGAGAACTCCTAGAGCTGATAAATATCTTCAGTGATGTGGCAGGATACAAGATCAAATAAAAAATGAGAAGCCCTCCTATACACAAATGATAAAAAGCTGAGAGGGAAATCAGAGAAACATCACCATTCACAATAGTCACAAATAACATAAAATACCTCGGGGTAACACTAACCAAAGAAGTGAAAGACCTATATGACATGAACTTTAAGTCTCTGAAGAAAGAAATTGAAGAAGATACCAGAAAATGGAAAGATCTCCAACGATCTTGATTAGGAAGGATCAACATAATAAAAATGGCAACCCTACCAAAACCAATCTATAGATTCAATGCAATCCCCATCAAAATCCCAACACAGTTCTTCACAGACCTCAAAAGAACTGAATTCAACTTCGTATGGAAAAATAGAAAACCTAGGATAGCCAAAACAATCCTGTACACTAAAGGAACTTCCGGAGGTATCACCATCCCTGACATCAAGCTCTATTACAGAGCTACAGTAATGAAAACAGCTTGGTATTGACAGAAAAACATACAGGTTGACCAATGGAATTGAATATAAGACCCAGATATTAATCCACACACCTATGAACAGCTGATTTTTGGCACAGAAGCTAAAATTACACAATGGAAAAAAGAAAGCACCTTCAATGAATGGTGCTAGAATAACCGGATGTCAACATGTAGAAGAATGAAAATAGATCCATATCTATCAGCATGCACAAAACTCAAGTCCAAGTGGATTAAAGACCTCAATATAAATCTGACCACACTGAACCTGATAGATGAGAAAGTGGGAAGTATTCTTCAATGCATGAGCACAGGAGACCACCTCCTAAATATAACCCCAGGAGGACAGACTCTGAGAGCAACCACAAATAAATGGGACCTCCTGAAACTGAGAAGAAAGCAAAGGGCACAGTCAATGAAACAAAAAGGAAGCCAACTAAATGGGAAAAGATCTTGACAAAACCCCACATCAAACAGAGCATTTACCGACAAAATGTACAAAGAACTGAATAAATTAGACATCAAAATTCAAATAAACCAATTAAAACTATAGTACAGATCTAAACAAAAAAAAACTCATAAGAATTTCGAGTGGTGGAAACACTTTAAAATGATATTCTATGCCCAATCCTTCTGCCTCTTCCTTCAGGCAGTCCCTCAGCCTGGATTCTCTTACTTTTCTCTGTTATGACCATACTTACTCCTCCTGTACTTGCAGACACTCCTCCTCCCATAGTCTGGGGTCCATATTGAGGAATCAGTGGTCCTACAAAGGCAGGTTGTCTTCGACTGACAGGTTCCTGAGAGAGAAAGATGACCAGATGATGAGAAGTTAGAGAAGACAGCAAAGTTTAGTGGTTTGGGATTAGGCATGCATACACAAGCTGACTGCTGGTACCTCTATGTTTATTAGGAAATTCTGCATCCTATATATAGCTTTCCTGAAAGGAAAAATGGGACAGTGTCGGCAAAAGTTCTCATACAAGGACTAAACGTCAGCAGAAGTTGATCAAGTAATGCTGCACAAAAGTAACACAGAGTATTGCAAGTGAGACCCAAGATGAGAGCACACAGGCCGTAGAAATGATAAGCATGGCCTCTCAGGATGGGAAGACCTGGGTTCTCAGGACCCAAAGATACCATTCCCAGTAGGGCCTGAATCCAGGCCACTGTTGGCTTTGTTATTGTTTGCCTGGTTATAGACCAGAAATTAAGTTCCTTTTTTGCACATCTGTGTCTCAGAGAAAGCCACAGATGGGTCAAGTGCAACAAGAGTGTGTGAAGCATGAAAAAAGAAACAAATACAATAGAAATATTGACTGAACAGCACACCTGAAAGCTCTAAAACAAAAAAGAAGCAGACTCACCCAGGAGGAGCAAAAGATAGGAAATGATCAAATGGAGGGCCAAAATCAACAAAATAAAAGCAAAGAAATGAATACAATCAATGAAACAAAGAGTTGGTCCTTTGAGAAAATCAACAAGATAAATGAACCCTTATCCAAACTAAAAGGCAGAGAGAGAACATGAAGTTAACAAAATAAGAAATGAAAAGGGGGACATAACAACAGACACTGAGGAAATACAGAGAATCATTAGGACTGGTTTAACATACAAAAAACTATCAATGTAATCCATCAAATAACTAAACTAGAAAAAAACATATGATCATTTCATTAGATACTGAAAAGGCCTTTGACAAAATCCAACACTCCTTCATGACAACGGTCTTGGAGGGACCAGAGAAAGAAGGAACATATCTAAATGTAATAAAAGCAATATACAGCAAGCCAACAGTGAATATCAAAATAAATGGAGAGAAATTCAAAGTGATTCCACTAAAAACAGGAACAAGACAAGGCTGTCCACTCTCTCCATATCTCTTCAACATAGTTCTTGAAGTTTTAGAAAAAGCAATAAGACAACAAAAGGAGATCAAGGGAATTTAAATTGGAAAGGGAGAAGTCAAACTTTCATTATTTGCAGATGATATGATAGTGTATATAAGTGACCCCAAAATTCTACTAGAGAACTCCTAGAGCTGATAAATATCTTCAGTGATGTGGCAGGATACAAGATCAAATAAAAAATGAGAAGCCCTCCTATACACAAATGATAAAAAGCTGAGAGGGAAATCAGAGAAACATCACCATTCACAATAGTCACAAATAACATAAAATACCTCGGGGTAACACTAACCAAAGAAGTGAAAGACCTATATGACATGAACTTTAAGTCTCTGAAGAAAGAAATTGAAGAAGATACCAGAAAATGGAAAGATCTCCAACGATCTTGATTAGGAAGGATCAACATAATAAAAATGGCAACCCTACCAAAACCAATCTATAGATTCAATGCAATCCCCATCAAAATCCCAACACAGTTCTTCACAGACCTCAAAAGAACTGAATTCAACTTCGTATGGAAAAATAGAAAACCTAGGATAGCCAAAACAATCCTGTACACTAAAGGAACTTCCGGAGGTATCACCATCCCTGACATCAAGCTCTATTACAGAGCTACAGTAATGAAAACAGCTTGGTATTGACAGAAAAACATACAGGTTGACCAATGGAATTGAATATAAGACCCAGATATTAATCCACACACCTATGAACAGCTGATTTTTGGCACAGAAGCTAAAATTACACAATGGAAAAAAGAAAGCACCTTCAATGAATGGTGCTAGAATAACCGGATGTCAACATGTAGAAGAATGAAAATAGATCCATATCTATCAGCATGCACAAAACTCAAGTCCAAGTGGATTAAAGACCTCAATATAAATCTGACCACACTGAACCTGATAGATGAGAAAGTGGGAAGTATTCTTCAATGCATGAGCACAGGAGACCACCTCCTAAATATAACCCCAGGAGGACAGACTCTGAGAGCAACCACAAATAAATGGGACCTCCTGAAACTGAGAAGAAAGCAAAGGGCACAGTCAATGAAACAAAAAGGAAGCCAACTAAATGGGAAAAGATCTTGACAAAACCCCACATCAAACAGAGCATTTACCGACAAAATGTACAAAGAACTGAATAAATTAGACATCAAAATTCAAATAAACCAATTAAAACTATAGTACAGATCTAAACAAAAAAAAACTCATAAGAATTTCGAGTGGTGGAAACACTTTAAAATGATATTCTATGCCCAATCCTTCTGCCTCTTCCTTCAGAATTCTGTTGTGCAGAATTTGAATTTTTCTCCTGGGTACCCCAGTTTGTTTTGCATTACAATAAAGATATTTATGAGGGTATCAGATTAGAGGAAAATCATATGCATACAATGGGTCTAAGCAATGTTGTGTCTACATAGACAGCTCAAACCCATCAACATGAAGCATGCACATTTGACCCTGTTAGGAAATATTTTGTCTTAAAACTCTCAACTGTATGTTCTCATGTCTTTAAATTATTGAAACATTTTCAGGTAACGCAGACTTGTTGATAAAAAGTAAAGACTCTTTCTAAGTGCTTAAGCAATACACCCCAAGACCTAGAATACAAAAACAACAGAAGTACCTGAGGAAATAGAAAGAGCTCTTTAAAATACTGCTGTCCTATGTAATTACACTTGCAACACTTCTGCCTCTTCTTTCAGGCAGTCCCTCAGCCTGGATTCTCTTACTTTTCTCTGTTATGACCATACTTACTCCTCCTGTACTTGCAGACACTCCTCCTCCCATAGTCTGGGGTCCATATTGAGGAATCAGTGGTCCTACAAAGGCAGGTTGTCTTCGACTGACAGGTTCCTGAGAGAGAAAGATGACCAGATGATGAGAAGTTAGAGAAGACAGCAAAGTTTAGTGGTTTGGGATTAGGCATGCATACACAAGCTGACTGCTGGTACCTCTATGTTTATTAGGAAATTCTGCATCCTATATATAGCTTTCCTGAAAGGAAAAATGGGACAGTGTCGGCAAAAGTTCTCATACAAGGACTAAACGTCAGCAGAAGTTGATCAAGTAATGCTGCACAAAAGTAACACAGAGTATTGCAAGTGAGACCCAAGATGAGAGCACACAGGCCGTAGAAATGATAAGCATGGCCTCTCAGGATGGGAAGACCTGGGTTCTCAGGACCCAAAGATACCATTCCCAGTAGGGCCTGAATCCAGGCCACTGTTGGCTTTGTTATTGTTTGCCTGGTTATAGACCAGAAATTAAGTTCCTTTTTTGCACATCTGTGTCTCAGAGAAAGCCACAGATGGGTCAAGTGCAACAAGAGTGTGTGAAGCATGAAAAAAGAAACAAATACAATAGAAATATTGACTGAACAGCACACCTGAAAGCTCTAAAACAAAAAAGAAGCAGACTCACCCAGGAGGAGCAAAAGATAGGAAATGATCAAATGGAGGGCCAAAATCAACAAAATAAAAGCAAAGAAATGAATACAATCAATGAAATAAAGAGTTGGTCCTTTGAGAAAATCAACAAGATAAATGAACCCTTATCCAAAATAAAAGGCAGAGAGAGAACATGAAGTTAACAAAATAAGAAATGAAAAGGGGGACATAACAACAGACACTGAGGAAATACAGAGAATCATTAGGACTGGTTTAACATACAAAAAACTATCAATGTAATCCATCAAATAACTAAACTAGAAAAAAACATATGATCATTTCATTAGATACTGAAAAGGCCTTTGACAAAATCCAACACTCCTTCATGACAACGGTCTTGGAGGGACCAGAGAAAGAAGGAACATATCTAAATGTAATAAAAGCAATATACAGCAAGCCAACAGTGAATATCAAAATAAATGGAGAGAAATTCAAAGTGATTCCACTAAAACAGGAACAAGACAAGGCTGTCCACTCTCTCCATATCTCTTCAACATAGTTCTTGAAGTTTTAGAAAAAGCAATAAGACAACAAAAGGAGATCAAGGGAATTTAAATTGGAAAGGGAGAAGTCAAACTTTCATTATTTGCAGATGATATGATAGTGTATATAAGTGACCCCAAAATTCTACTAGAGAACTCCTAGAGCTGATAAATATCTTCAGTGATGTGGCAGGATACAAGATCAAATAAAAAATGAGAAGCCCTCCTATACACAAATGATAAAAAGCTGAGAGGGAAATCAGAGAAACATCACCATTCACAATAGTCACAAATAACATAAAATACCTCGGGGTAACACTAACCAAAGAAGTGAAAGACCTATATGACATGAACTTTAAGTCTCTGAAGAAAGAAATTGAAGAAGATACCAGAAAATGGAAAGATCTCCAACGATCTTGATTAGGAAGGATCAACATAATAAAAATGGCAACCCTACCAAAACCAATCTATAGATTCAATGCAATCCCCATCAAAATCCCAACACAGTTCTTCACAGACCTCAAAAGAACTGAATTCAACTTCGTATGGAAAAATAGAAAACCTAGGATAGCCAAAACAATCCTGTACACTAAAGGAACTTCCGGAGGTATCACCATCCCTGACATCAAGCTCTATTACAGAGCTACAGTAATGAAAACAGCTTGGTATTGACAGAAAAACATACAGGTTGACCAATGGAATTGAATATAAGACCCAGATATTAATCCACACACCTATGAACAGCTGATTTTTGGCACAGAAGCTAAAATTACACAATGGAAAAAAGAAAGCACCTTCAATGAATGGTGCTAGAATAACCGGATGTCAACATGTAGAAGAATGAAAATAGATCCATATCTATCAGCATGCACAAAACTCAAGTCCAAGTGGATTAAAGACCTCAATATAAATCTGACCACACTGAACCTGATAGATGAGAAAGTGGGAAGTATTCTTCAATGCATGAGCACAGGAGACCACCTCCTAAATATAACCCCAGGAGGACAGACTCTGAGAGCAACCACAAATAAATGGGACCTCCTGAAACTGAGAAGAAAGCAAAGGGCACAGTCAATGAAACAAAAAGGAAGCCAACTAAATGGGAAAAGATCTTGACAAAACCCCACATCAAACAGAGCATTTACCGACAAAATGTACAAAGAACTGAATAAATTAGACATCAAAATTCAAATAAACCAATTAAAACTATAGTACAGATCTAAACAAAAAAAAACTCATAAGAATTTCGAGTGGTGGAAACACTTTAAAATGATATTCTATGCCCAATCCTTCTGCCTCTTCCTTCAGGCAGTCCCTCAGCCTGGATTCTCTTACTTTTCTCTGTTATGACCATACTTACTCCTCCTGTACTTGCAGACACTCCTCCTCCCATAGTCTGGGGTCCATATTGAGGAATCAGTGGTCCTACAAAGGCAGGTTGTCTTCGACTGACAGGTTCCTGAGAGAGAAAGATGACCAGATGATGAGAAGTTAGAGAAGACAGCAAAGTTTAGTGGTTTGGGATTAGGCATGCATACACAAGCTGACTGCTGGTACCTCTATGTTTATTAGGAAATTCTGCATCCTATATATAGCTTTCCTGAAAGGAAAAATGGGACAGTGTCGGCAAAAGTTCTCATACAAGGACTAAACGTCAGCAGAAGTTGATCAAGTAATGCTGCACAAAAGTAACACAGAGTATTGCAAGTGAGACCCAAGATGAGAGCACACAGGCCGTAGAAATGATAAGCATGGCCTCTCAGGATGGGAAGACCTGGGTTCTCAGGACCCAAAGATACCATTCCCAGTAGGGCCTGAATCCAGGCCACTGTTGGCTTTGTTATTGTTTGCCTGGTTATAGACCAGAAATTAAGTTCCTTTTTTGCACATCTGTGTCTCAGAGAAAGCCACAGATGGGTCAAGTGCAACAAGAGTGTGTGAAGCATGAAAAAAGAAACAAATACAATAGAAATATTGACTGAACAGCACACCTGAAAGCTCTAAAACAAAAAAGAAGCAGACTCACCCAGGAGGAGCAAAAGATAGGAAATGATCAAATGGAGGGCCAAAATCAACAAAATAAAAGCAAAGAAATGAATACAATCAATGAAACAAAGAGTTGGTCCTTTGAGAAAATCAACAAGATAAATGAACCCTTATCCAAACTAAAAGGCAGAGAGAGAACATGAAGTTAACAAAATAAGAAATGAAAAGGGGGACATAACAACAGACACTGAGGAAATACAGAGAATCATTAGGACTGGTTTAACATACAAAAAACTATCAATGTAATCCATCAAATAACTAAACTAGAAAAAAACATATGATCATTTCATTAGATACTGAAAAGGCCTTTGACAAAATCCAACACTCCTTCATGACAACGGTCTTGGAGGGACCAGAGAAAGAAGGAACATATCTAAATGTAATAAAAGCAATATACAGCAAGCCAACAGTGAATATCAAAATAAATGGAGAGAAATTCAAAGTGATTCCACTAAAAACAGGAACAAGACAAGGCTGTCCACTCTCTCCATATCTCTTCAACATAGTTCTTGAAGTTTTAGAAAAAGCAATAAGACAACAAAAGGAGATCAAGGGAATTTAAATTGGAAAGGGAGAAGTCAAACTTTCATTATTTGCAGATGATATGATAGTGTATATAAGTGACCCCAAAATTCTACTAGAGAACTCCTAGAGCTGATAAATATCTTCAGTGATGTGGCAGGATACAAGATCAAATAAAAAATGAGAAGCCCTCCTATACACAAATGATAAAAAGCTGAGAGGGAAATCAGAGAAACATCACCATTCACAATAGTCACAAATAACATAAAATACCTCGGGGTAACACTAACCAAAGAAGTGAAAGACCTATATGACATGAACTTTAAGTCTCTGAAGAAAGAAATTGAAGAAGATACCAGAAAATGGAAAGATCTCCAACGATCTTGATTAGGAAGGATCAACATAATAAAAATGGCAACCCTACCAAAACCAATCTATAGATTCAATGCAATCCCCATCAAAATCCCAACACAGTTCTTCACAGACCTCAAAAGAACTGAATTCAACTTCGTATGGAAAAATAGAAAACCTAGGATAGCCAAAACAATCCTGTACACTAAAGGAACTTCCGGAGGTATCACCATCCCTGACATCAAGCTCTATTACAGAGCTACAGTAATGAAAACAGCTTGGTATTGACAGAAAAACATACAGGTTGACCAATGGAATTGAATATAAGACCCAGATATTAATCCACACACCTATGAACAGCTGATTTTTGGCACAGAAGCTAAAATTACACAATGGAAAAAAGAAAGCACCTTCAATGAATGGTGCTAGAATAACCGGATGTCAACATGTAGAAGAATGAAAATAGATCCATATCTATCAGCATGCACAAAACTCAAGTCCAAGTGGATTAAAGACCTCAATATAAATCTGACCACACTGAACCTGATAGATGAGAAAGTGGGAAGTATTCTTCAATGCATGAGCACAGGAGACCACCTCCTAAATATAACCCCAGGAGGACAGACTCTGAGAGCAACCACAAATAAATGGGACCTCCTGAAACTGAGAAGAAAGCAAAGGGCACAGTCAATGAAACAAAAAGGAAGCCAACTAAATGGGAAAAGATCTTGACAAAACCCCACATCAAACAGAGCATTTACCGACAAAATGTACAAAGAACTGAATAAATTAGACATCAAAATTCAAATAAACCAATTAAAACTATAGTACAGATCTAAACAAAAAAAAACTCATAAGAATTTCGAGTGGTGGAAACACTTTAAAATGATATTCTATGCCCAATCCTTCTGCCTCTTCCTTCAGGCAGTCCCTCAGCCTGGATTCTCTTACTTTTCTCTGTTATGACCATACTTACTCCTCCTGTACTTGCAGACACTCCTCCTCCCATAGTCTGGGGTCCATATTGAGGAATCAGTGGTCCTACAAAGGCAGGTTGTCTTCGACTGACAGGTTCCTGAGAGAGAAAGATGACCAGATGATGAGAAGTTAGAGAAGACAGCAAAGTTTAGTGGTTTGGGATTAGGCATGCATACACAAGCTGACTGCTGGTACCTCTATGTTTATTAGGAAATTCTGCATCCTATATATAGCTTTCCTGAAAGGAAAAATGGGACAGTGTCGGCAAAAGTTCTCATACAAGGACTAAACGTCAGCAGAAGTTGATCAAGTAATGCTGCACAAAAGTAACACAGAGTATTGCAAGTGAGACCCAAGATGAGAGCACACAGGCCGTAGAAATGATAAGCATGGCCTCTCAGGATGGGAAGACCTGGGTTCTCAGGACCCAAAGATACCATTCCCAGTAGGGCCTGAATCCAGGCCACTGTTGGCTTTGTTATTGTTTGCCTGGTTATAGACCAGAAATTAAGTTCCTTTTTTGCACATCTGTGTCTCAGAGAAAGCCACAGATGGGTCAAGTGCAACAAGAGTGTGTGAAGCATGAAAAAAGAAACAAATACAATAGAAATATTGACTGAACAGCACACCTGAAAGCTCTAAAACAAAAAAGAAGCAGACTCACCCAGGAGGAGCAAAAGATAGGAAATGATCAAATGGAGGGCCAAAATCAACAAAATAAAAGCAAAGAAATGAATACAATCAATGAAACAAAGAGTTGGTCCTTTGAGAAAATCAACAAGATAAATGAACCCTTATCCAAACTAAAAGGCAGAGAGAGAACATGAAGTTAACAAAATAAGAAATGAAAAGGGGGACATAACAACAGACACTGAGGAAATACAGAGAATCATTAGGACTGGTTTAACATACAAAAAACTATCAATGTAATCCATCAAATAACTAAACTAGAAAAAAACATATGATCATTTCATTAGATACTGAAAAGGCCTTTGACAAAATCCAACACTCCTTCATGACAACGGTCTTGGAGGGACCAGAGAAAGAAGGAACATATCTAAATGTAATAAAAGCAATATACAGCAAGCCAACAGTGAATATCAAAATAAATGGAGAGAAATTCAAAGTGATTCCACTAAAAACAGGAACAAGACAAGGCTGTCCACTCTCTCCATATCTCTTCAACATAGTTCTTGAAGTTTTAGAAAAAGCAATAAGACAACAAAAGGAGATCAAGGGAATTTAAATTGGAAAGGGAGAAGTCAAACTTTCATTATTTGCAGATGATATGATAGTGTATATAAGTGACCCCAAAATTCTACTAGAGAACTCCTAGAGCTGATAAATATCTTCAGTGATGTGGCAGGATACAAGATCAAATAAAAAATGAGAAGCCCTCCTATACACAAATGATAAAAAGCTGAGAGGGAAATCAGAGAAACATCACCATTCACAATAGTCACAAATAACATAAAATACCTCGGGGTAACACTAACCAAAGAAGTGAAAGACCTATATGACATGAACTTTAAGTCTCTGAAGAAAGAAATTGAAGAAGATACCAGAAAATGGAAAGATCTCCAACGATCTTGATTAGGAAGGATCAACATAATAAAATGGCAACCCTACCAAAACCAATCTATAGATTCAATGCAATCCCCATCAAAATCCCAACACAGTTCTTCACAGACCTCAAAAGAACTGAATTCAACTTCGTATGGAAAAATAGAAAACCTAGGATAGCCAAAACAATCCTGTACACTAAAGGAACTTCCGGAGGTATCACCATCCCTGACATCAAGCTCTATTACAGAGCTACAGTAATGAAAACAGCTTGGTATTGACAGAAAAACATACAGGTTGACCAATGGAATTGAATATAAGACCCAGATATTAATCCACACACCTATGAACAGCTGATTTTTGGCACAGAAGCTAAAATTACACAATGGAAAAAAGAAAGCACCTTCAATGAATGGTGCTAGAATAACCGGATGTCAACATGTAGAAGAATGAAAATAGATCCATATCTATCAGCATGCACAAAACTCAAGTCCAAGTGGATTAAAGACCTCAATATAAATCTGACCACACTGAACCTGATAGATGAGAAAGTGGGAAGTATTCTTCAATGCATGAGCACAGGAGACCACCTCCTAAATATAACCCCAGGAGGACAGACTCTGAGAGCAACCACAAATAAATGGGACCTCCTGAAACTGAGAAGAAAGCAAAGGGCACAGTCAATGAAACAAAAAGGAAGCCAACTAAATGGGAAAAGATCTTGACAAAACCCCACATCAAACAGAGCATTTACCGACAAAATGTACAAAGAACTGAATAAATTAGACATCAAAATTCAAATAAACCAATTAAAACTATAGTACAGATCTAAACAAAAAAAAACTCATAAGAATTTCGAGTGGTGGAAACACTTTAAAATGATATTCTATGCCCAATCCTTCTGCCTCTTCCTTCAGAATTCTGTTGTGCAGAATTTGAATTTTTCTCCTGGGTACCCCAGTTTGTTTTGCATTACAATAAAGATATTTATGAGGGTATCAGATTAGAGGAAAATCATATGCATACAATGGGTCTAAGCAATGTTGTGTCTACATAGACAGCTCAAACCCATCAACATGAAGCATGCACATTTGACCCTGTTAGGAAATATTTTGTCTTAAAACTCTCAACTGTATGTTCTCATGTCTTTAAATTATTGAAACATTTTCAGGTAACGCAGACTTGTTGATAAAAAGTAAAGACTCTTTCTAAGTGCTTAAGCAATACACCCCAAGACCTAGAATACAAAAACAACAGAAGTACCTGAGGAAATAGAAAGAGCTCTTTAAAATACTGCTGTCCTATGTAATTACACTTGCAACACTTCTGCCTCTTCTTTCAGGCAGTCCCTCAGCCTGGATTCTCTTACTTTTCTCTGTTATGACCATACTTACTCCTCCTGTACTTGCAGACACTCCTCCTCCCATAGTCTGGGGTCCATATTGAGGAATCAGTGGTCCTACAAAGGCAGGTTGTCTTCGACTGACAGGTTCCTGAGAGAGAAAGATGACCAGATGATGAGAAGTTAGAGAAGACAGCAAAGTTTAGTGGTTTGGGATTAGGCATGCATACACAAGCTGACTGCTGGTACCTCTATGTTTATTAGGAAATTCTGCATCCTATATATAGCTTTCCTGAAAGGAAAAATGGGACAGTGTCGGCAAAAGTTCTCATACAAGGACTAAACGTCAGCAGAAGTTGATCAAGTAATGCTGCACAAAAGTAACACAGAGTATTGCAAGTGAGACCCAAGATGAGAGCACACAGGCCGTAGAAATGATAAGCATGGCCTCTCAGGATGGGAAGACCTGGGTTCTCAGGACCCAAAGATACCATTCCCAGTAGGGCCTGAATCCAGGCCACTGTTGGCTTTGTTATTGTTTGCCTGGTTATAGACCAGAAATTAAGTTCCTTTTTTGCACATCTGTGTCTCAGAGAAAGCCACAGATGGGTCAAGTGCAACAAGAGTGTGTGAAGCATGAAAAAAGAAACAAATACAATAGAAATATTGACTGAACAGCACACCTGAAAGCTCTAAAACAAAAAAGAAGCAGACTCACCCAGGAGGAGCAAAAGATAGGAAATGATCAAATGGAGGGCCAAAATCAACAAAATAAAAGCAAAGAAATGAATACAATCAATGAAATAAAGAGTTGGTCCTTTGAGAAAATCAACAAGATAAATGAACCCTTATCCAAAATAAAAGGCAGAGAGAGAACATGAAGTTAACAAAATAAGAAATGAAAAGGGGGACATAACAACAGACACTGAGGAAATACAGAGAATCATTAGGACTGGTTTAACATACAAAAAACTATCAATGTAATCCATCAAATAACTAAACTAGAAAAAAACATATGATCATTTCATTAGATACTGAAAAGGCCTTTGACAAAATCCAACACTCCTTCATGACAACGGTCTTGGAGGGACCAGAGAAAGAAGGAACATATCTAAATGTAATAAAAGCAATATACAGCAAGCCAACAGTGAATATCAAAATAAATGGAGAGAAATTCAAAGTGATTCCACTAAAA
Organism: Arvicola amphibius; assembly: GCF_903992535.2. NCBI lineage: Eukaryota > Metazoa > Chordata > Mammalia > Rodentia > Cricetidae > Arvicola > Arvicola amphibius. The sequence continues at coordinate 6,741,060 of NC_052065.1, read as the reverse complement.
ACAGGAACAAGACAAGGCTGTCCACTCTCTCCATATCTCTTCAACATAGTTCTTGAAGTTTTAGAAAAAGCAATAAGACAACAAAAGGAGATCAAGGGAATTTAAATTGGAAAGGGAGAAGTCAAACTTTCATTATTTGCAGATGATATGATAGTGTATATAAGTGACCCCAAAATTCTACTAGAGAACTCCTAGAGCTGATAAATATCTTCAGTGATGTGGCAGGATACAAGATCAAATAAAAAATGAGAAGCCCTCCTATACACAAATGATAAAAAGCTGAGAGGGAAATCAGAGAAACATCACCATTCACAATAGTCACAAATAACATAAAATACCTCGGGGTAACACTAACCAAAGAAGTGAAAGACCTATATGACATGAACTTTAAGTCTCTGAAGAAAGAAATTGAAGAAGATACCAGAAAATGGAAAGATCTCCAACGATCTTGATTAGGAAGGATCAACATAATAAAAATGGCAACCCTACCAAAACCAATCTATAGATTCAATGCAATCCCCATCAAAATCCCAACACAGTTCTTCACAGACCTCAAAAGAACTGAATTCAACTTCGTATGGAAAAATAGAAAACCTAGGATAGCCAAAACAATCCTGTACACTAAAGGAACTTCCGGAGGTATCACCATCCCTGACATCAAGCTCTATTACAGAGCTACAGTAATGAAAACAGCTTGGTATTGACAGAAAAACATACAGGTTGACCAATGGAATTGAATATAAGACCCAGATATTAATCCACACACCTATGAACAGCTGATTTTTGGCACAGAAGCTAAAATTACACAATGGAAAAAAGAAAGCACCTTCAATGAATGGTGCTAGAATAACCGGATGTCAACATGTAGAAGAATGAAAATAGATCCATATCTATCAGCATGCACAAAACTCAAGTCCAAGTGGATTAAAGACCTCAATATAAATCTGACCACACTGAACCTGATAGATGAGAAAGTGGGAAGTATTCTTCAATGCATGAGCACAGGAGACCACCTCCTAAATATAACCCCAGGAGGACAGACTCTGAGAGCAACCACAAATAAATGGGACCTCCTGAAACTGAGAAGAAAGCAAAGGGCACAGTCAATGAAACAAAAAGGAAGCCAACTAAATGGGAAAAGATCTTGACAAAACCCCACATCAAACAGAGCATTTACCGACAAAATGTACAAAGAACTGAATAAATTAGACATCAAAATTCAAATAAACCAATTAAAACTATAGTACAGATCTAAACAAAAAAAAACTCATAAGAATTTCGAGTGGTGGAAACACTTTAAAATGATATTCTATGCCCAATCCTTCTGCCTCTTCCTTCAGGCAGTCCCTCAGCCTGGATTCTCTTACTTTTCTCTGTTATGACCATACTTACTCCTCCTGTACTTGCAGACACTCCTCCTCCCATAGTCTGGGGTCCATATTGAGGAATCAGTGGTCCTACAAAGGCAGGTTGTCTTCGACTGACAGGTTCCTGAGAGAGAAAGATGACCAGATGATGAGAAGTTAGAGAAGACAGCAAAGTTTAGTGGTTTGGGATTAGGCATGCATACACAAGCTGACTGCTGGTACCTCTATGTTTATTAGGAAATTCTGCATCCTATATATAGCTTTCCTGAAAGGAAAAATGGGACAGTGTCGGCAAAAGTTCTCATACAAGGACTAAACGTCAGCAGAAGTTGATCAAGTAATGCTGCACAAAAGTAACACAGAGTATTGCAAGTGAGACCCAAGATGAGAGCACACAGGCCGTAGAAATGATAAGCATGGCCTCTCAGGATGGGAAGACCTGGGTTCTCAGGACCCAAAGATACCATTCCCAGTAGGGCCTGAATCCAGGCCACTGTTGGCTTTGTTATTGTTTGCCTGGTTATAGACCAGAAATTAAGTTCCTTTTTTGCACATCTGTGTCTCAGAGAAAGCCACAGATGGGTCAAGTGCAACAAGAGTGTGTGAAGCATGAAAAAAGAAACAAATACAATAGAAATATTGACTGAACAGCACACCTGAAAGCTCTAAAACAAAAAAGAAGCAGACTCACCCAGGAGGAGCAAAAGATAGGAAATGATCAAATGGAGGGCCAAAATCAACAAAATAAAAGCAAAGAAATGAATACAATCAATGAAACAAAGAGTTGGTCCTTTGAGAAAATCAACAAGATAAATGAACCCTTATCCAAACTAAAAGGCAGAGAGAGAACATGAAGTTAACAAAATAAGAAATGAAAAGGGGGACATAACAACAGACACTGAGGAAATACAGAGAATCATTAGGACTGGTTTAACATACAAAAAACTATCAATGTAATCCATCAAATAACTAAACTAGAAAAAAACATATGATCATTTCATTAGATACTGAAAAGGCCTTTGACAAAATCCAACACTCCTTCATGACAACGGTCTTGGAGGGACCAGAGAAAGAAGGAACATATCTAAATGTAATAAAAGCAATATACAGCAAGCCAACAGTGAATATCAAAATAAATGGAGAGAAATTCAAAGTGATTCCACTAAAAACAGGAACAAGACAAGGCTGTCCACTCTCTCCATATCTCTTCAACATAGTTCTTGAAGTTTTAGAAAAAGCAATAAGACAACAAAAGGAGATCAAGGGAATTTAAATTGGAAAGGGAGAAGTCAAACTTTCATTATTTGCAGATGATATGATAGTGTATATAAGTGACCCCAAAATTCTACTAGAGAACTCCTAGAGCTGATAAATATCTTCAGTGATGTGGCAGGATACAAGATCAAATAAAAAATGAGAAGCCCTCCTATACACAAATGATAAAAAGCTGAGAGGGAAATCAGAGAAACATCACCATTCACAATAGTCACAAATAACATAAAATACCTCGGGGTAACACTAACCAAAGAAGTGAAAGACCTATATGACATGAACTTTAAGTCTCTGAAGAAAGAAATTGAAGAAGATACCAGAAAATGGAAAGATCTCCAACGATCTTGATTAGGAAGGATCAACATAATAAAAATGGCAACCCTACCAAAACCAATCTATAGATTCAATGCAATCCCCATCAAAATCCCAACACAGTTCTTCACAGACCTCAAAAGAACTGAATTCAACTTCGTATGGAAAAATAGAAAACCTAGGATAGCCAAAACAATCCTGTACACTAAAGGAACTTCCGGAGGTATCACCATCCCTGACATCAAGCTCTATTACAGAGCTACAGTAATGAAAACAGCTTGGTATTGACAGAAAAACATACAGGTTGACCAATGGAATTGAATATAAGACCCAGATATTAATCCACACACCTATGAACAGCTGATTTTTGGCACAGAAGCTAAAATTACACAATGGAAAAAAGAAAGCACCTTCAATGAATGGTGCTAGAATAACCGGATGTCAACATGTAGAAGAATGAAAATAGATCCATATCTATCAGCATGCACAAAACTCAAGTCCAAGTGGATTAAAGACCTCAATATAAATCTGACCACACTGAACCTGATAGATGAGAAAGTGGGAAGTATTCTTCAATGCATGAGCACAGGAGACCACCTCCTAAATATAACCCCAGGAGGACAGACTCTGAGAGCAACCACAAATAAATGGGACCTCCTGAAACTGAGAAGAAAGCAAAGGGCACAGTCAATGAAACAAAAAGGAAGCCAACTAAATGGGAAAAGATCTTGACAAAACCCCACATCAAACAGAGCATTTACCGACAAAATGTACAAAGAACTGAATAAATTAGACATCAAAATTCAAATAAACCAATTAAAACTATAGTACAGATCTAAACAAAAAAAAACTCATAAGAATTTCGAGTGGTGGAAACACTTTAAAATGATATTCTATGCCCAATCCTTCTGCCTCTTCCTTCAGGCAGTCCCTCAGCCTGGATTCTCTTACTTTTCTCTGTTATGACCATACTTACTCCTCCTGTACTTGCAGACACTCCTCCTCCCATAGTCTGGGGTCCATATTGAGGAATCAGTGGTCCTACAAAGGCAGGTTGTCTTCGACTGACAGGTTCCTGAGAGAGAAAGATGACCAGATGATGAGAAGTTAGAGAAGACAGCAAAGTTTAGTGGTTTGGGATTAGGCATGCATACACAAGCTGACTGCTGGTACCTCTATGTTTATTAGGAAATTCTGCATCCTATATATAGCTTTCCTGAAAGGAAAAATGGGACAGTGTCGGCAAAAGTTCTCATACAAGGACTAAACGTCAGCAGAAGTTGATCAAGTAATGCTGCACAAAAGTAACACAGAGTATTGCAAGTGAGACCCAAGATGAGAGCACACAGGCCGTAGAAATGATAAGCATGGCCTCTCAGGATGGGAAGACCTGGGTTCTCAGGACCCAAAGATACCATTCCCAGTAGGGCCTGAATCCAGGCCACTGTTGGCTTTGTTATTGTTTGCCTGGTTATAGACCAGAAATTAAGTTCCTTTTTTGCACATCTGTGTCTCAGAGAAAGCCACAGATGGGTCAAGTGCAACAAGAGTGTGTGAAGCATGAAAAAAGAAACAAATACAATAGAAATATTGACTGAACAGCACACCTGAAAGCTCTAAAACAAAAAAGAAGCAGACTCACCCAGGAGGAGCAAAAGATAGGAAATGATCAAATGGAGGGCCAAAATCAACAAAATAAAAGCAAAGAAATGAATACAATCAATGAAACAAAGAGTTGGTCCTTTGAGAAAATCAACAAGATAAATGAACCCTTATCCAAACTAAAAGGCAGAGAGAGAACATGAAGTTAACAAAATAAGAAATGAAAAGGGGGACATAACAACAGACACTGAGGAAATACAGAGAATCATTAGGACTGGTTTAACATACAAAAAACTATCAATGTAATCCATCAAATAACTAAACTAGAAAAAAACATATGATCATTTCATTAGATACTGAAAAGGCCTTTGACAAAATCCAACACTCCTTCATGACAACGGTCTTGGAGGGACCAGAGAAAGAAGGAACATATCTAAATGTAATAAAAGCAATATACAGCAAGCCAACAGTGAATATCAAAATAAATGGAGAGAAATTCAAAGTGATTCCACTAAAAACAGGAACAAGACAAGGCTGTCCACTCTCTCCATATCTCTTCAACATAGTTCTTGAAGTTTTAGAAAAAGCAATAAGACAACAAAAGGAGATCAAGGGAATTTAAATTGGAAAGGGAGAAGTCAAACTTTCATTATTTGCAGATGATATGATAGTGTATATAAGTGACCCCAAAATTCTACTAGAGAACTCCTAGAGCTGATAAATATCTTCAGTGATGTGGCAGGATACAAGATCAAATAAAAAATGAGAAGCCCTCCTATACACAAATGATAAAAAGCTGAGAGGGAAATCAGAGAAACATCACCATTCACAATAGTCACAAATAACATAAAATACCTCGGGGTAACACTAACCAAAGAAGTGAAAGACCTATATGACATGAACTTTAAGTCTCTGAAGAAAGAAATTGAAGAAGATACCAGAAAATGGAAAGATCTCCAACGATCTTGATTAGGAAGGATCAACATAATAAAAATGGCAACCCTACCAAAACCAATCTATAGATTCAATGCAATCCCCATCAAAATCCCAACACAGTTCTTCACAGACCTCAAAAGAACTGAATTCAACTTCGTATGGAAAAATAGAAAACCTAGGATAGCCAAAACAATCCTGTACACTAAAGGAACTTCCGGAGGTATCACCATCCCTGACATCAAGCTCTATTACAGAGCTACAGTAATGAAAACAGCTTGGTATTGACAGAAAAACATACAGGTTGACCAATGGAATTGAATATAAGACCCAGATATTAATCCACACACCTATGAACAGCTGATTTTTGGCACAGAAGCTAAAATTACACAATGGAAAAAAGAAAGCACCTTCAATGAATGGTGCTAGAATAACCGGATGTCAACATGTAGAAGAATGAAAATAGATCCATATCTATCAGCATGCACAAAACTCAAGTCCAAGTGGATTAAAGACCTCAATATAAATCTGACCACACTGAACCTGATAGATGAGAAAGTGGGAAGTATTCTTCAATGCATGAGCACAGGAGACCACCTCCTAAATATAACCCCAGGAGGACAGACTCTGAGAGCAACCACAAATAAATGGGACCTCCTGAAACTGAGAAGAAAGCAAAGGGCACAGTCAATGAAACAAAAAGGAAGCCAACTAAATGGGAAAAGATCTTGACAAAACCCCACATCAAACAGAGCATTTACCGACAAAATGTACAAAGAACTGAATAAATTAGACATCAAAATTCAAATAAACCAATTAAAACTATAGTACAGATCTAAACAAAAAAAAACTCATAAGAATTTCGAGTGGTGGAAACACTTTAAAATGATATTCTATGCCCAATCCTTCTGCCTCTTCCTTCAGGCAGTCCCTCAGCCTGGATTCTCTTACTTTTCTCTGTTATGACCATACTTACTCCTCCTGTACTTGCAGACACTCCTCCTCCCATAGTCTGGGGTCCATATTGAGGAATCAGTGGTCCTACAAAGGCAGGTTGTCTTCGACTGACAGGTTCCTGAGAGAGAAAGATGACCAGATGATGAGAAGTTAGAGAAGACAGCAAAGTTTAGTGGTTTGGGATTAGGCATGCATACACAAGCTGACTGCTGGTACCTCTATGTTTATTAGGAAATTCTGCATCCTATATATAGCTTTCCTGAAAGGAAAAATGGGACAGTGTCGGCAAAAGTTCTCATACAAGGACTAAACGTCAGCAGAAGTTGATCAAGTAATGCTGCACAAAAGTAACACAGAGTATTGCAAGTGAGACCCAAGATGAGAGCACACAGGCCGTAGAAATGATAAGCATGGCCTCTCAGGATGGGAAGACCTGGGTTCTCAGGACCCAAAGATACCATTCCCAGTAGGGCCTGAATCCAGGCCACTGTTGGCTTTGTTATTGTTTGCCTGGTTATAGACCAGAAATTAAGTTCCTTTTTTGCACATCTGTGTCTCAGAGAAAGCCACAGATGGGTCAAGTGCAACAAGAGTGTGTGAAGCATGAAAAAAGAAACAAATACAATAGAAATATTGACTGAACAGCACACCTGAAAGCTCTAAAACAAAAAAGAAGCAGACTCACCCAGGAGGAGCAAAAGATAGGAAATGATCAAATGGAGGGCCAAAATCAACAAAATAAAAGCAAAGAAATGAATACAATCAATGAAACAAAGAGTTGGTCCTTTGAGAAAATCAACAAGATAAATGAACCCTTATCCAAACTAAAAGGCAGAGAGAGAACATGAAGTTAACAAAATAAGAAATGAAAAGGGGGACATAACAACAGACACTGAGGAAATACAGAGAATCATTAGGACTGGTTTAACATACAAAAAACTATCAATGTAATCCATCAAATAACTAAACTAGAAAAAAACATATGATCATTTCATTAGATACTGAAAAGGCCTTTGACAAAATCCAACACTCCTTCATGACAACGGTCTTGGAGGGACCAGAGAAAGAAGGAACATATCTAAATGTAATAAAAGCAATATACAGCAAGCCAACAGTGAATATCAAAATAAATGGAGAGAAATTCAAAGTGATTCCACTAAAAACAGGAACAAGACAAGGCTGTCCACTCTCTCCATATCTCTTCAACATAGTTCTTGAAGTTTTAGAAAAAGCAATAAGACAACAAAAGGAGATCAAGGGAATTTAAATTGGAAAGGGAGAAGTCAAACTTTCATTATTTGCAGATGATATGATAGTGTATATAAGTGACCCCAAAATTCTACTAGAGAACTCCTAGAGCTGATAAATATCTTCAGTGATGTGGCAGGATACAAGATCAAATAAAAAATGAGAAGCCCTCCTATACACAAATGATAAAAAGCTGAGAGGGAAATCAGAGAAACATCACCATTCACAATAGTCACAAATAACATAAAATACCTCGGGGTAACACTAACCAAAGAAGTGAAAGACCTATATGACATGAACTTTAAGTCTCTGAAGAAAGAAATTGAAGAAGATACCAGAAAATGGAAAGATCTCCAACGATCTTGATTAGGAAGGATCAACATAATAAAAATGGCAACCCTACCAAAACCAATCTATAGATTCAATGCAATCCCCATCAAAATCCCAACACAGTTCTTCACAGACCTCAAAAGAACTGAATTCAACTTCGTATGGAAAAATAGAAAACCTAGGATAGCCAAAACAATCCTGTACACTAAAGGAACTTCCGGAGGTATCACCATCCCTGACATCAAGCTCTATTACAGAGCTACAGTAATGAAAACAGCTTGGTATTGACAGAAAAACATACAGGTTGACCAATGGAATTGAATATAAGACCCAGATATTAATCCACACACCTATGAACAGCTGATTTTTGGCACAGAAGCTAAAATTACACAATGGAAAAAAGAAAGCACCTTCAATGAATGGTGCTAGAATAACCGGATGTCAACATGTAGAAGAATGAAAATAGATCCATATCTATCAGCATGCACAAAACTCAAGTCCAAGTGGATTAAAGACCTCAATATAAATCTGACCACACTGAACCTGATAGATGAGAAAGTGGGAAGTATTCTTCAATGCATGAGCACAGGAGACCACCTCCTAAATATAACCCCAGGAGGACAGACTCTGAGAGCAACCACAAATAAATGGGACCTCCTGAAACTGAGAAGAAAGCAAAGGGCACAGTCAATGAAACAAAAAGGAAGCCAACTAAATGGGAAAAGATCTTGACAAAACCCCACATCAAACAGAGCATTTACCGACAAAATGTACAAAGAACTGAATAAATTAGACATCAAAATTCAAATAAACCAATTAAAACTATAGTACAGATCTAAACAAAAAAAAACTCATAAGAATTTCGAGTGGTGGAAACACTTTAAAATGATATTCTATGCCCAATCCTTCTGCCTCTTCCTTCAGGCAGTCCCTCAGCCTGGATTCTCTTACTTTTCTCTGTTATGACCATACTTACTCCTCCTGTACTTGCAGACACTCCTCCTCCCATAGTCTGGGGTCCATATTGAGGAATCAGTGGTCCTACAAAGGCAGGTTGTCTTCGACTGACAGGTTCCTGAGAGAGAAAGATGACCAGATGATGAGAAGTTAGAGAAGACAGCAAAGTTTAGTGGTTTGGGATTAGGCATGCATACACAAGCTGACTGCTGGTACCTCTATGTTTATTAGGAAATTCTGCATCCTATATATAGCTTTCCTGAAAGGAAAAATGGGACAGTGTCGGCAAAAGTTCTCATACAAGGACTAAACGTCAGCAGAAGTTGATCAAGTAATGCTGCACAAAAGTAACACAGAGTATTGCAAGTGAGACCCAAGATGAGAGCACACAGGCCGTAGAAATGATAAGCATGGCCTCTCAGGATGGGAAGACCTGGGTTCTCAGGACCCAAAGATACCATTCCCAGTAGGGCCTGAATCCAGGCCACTGTTGGCTTTGTTATTGTTTGCCTGGTTATAGACCAGAAATTAAGTTCCTTTTTTGCACATCTGTGTCTCAGAGAAAGCCACAGATGGGTCAAGTGCAACAAGAGTGTGTGAAGCATGAAAAAAGAAACAAATACAATAGAAATATTGACTGAACAGCACACCTGAAAGCTCTAAAACAAAAAAGAAGCAGACTCACCCAGGAGGAGCAAAAGATAGGAAATGATCAAATGGAGGGCCAAAATCAACAAAATAAAAGCAAAGAAATGAATACAATCAATGAAACAAAGAGTTGGTCCTTTGAGAAAATCAACAAGATAAATGAACCCTTATCCAAACTAAAAGGCAGAGAGAGAACATGAAGTTAACAAAATAAGAAATGAAAAGGGGGACATAACAACAGACACTGAGGAAATACAGAGAATCATTAGGACTGGTTTAACATACAAAAAACTATCAATGTAATCCATCAAATAACTAAACTAGAAAAAAACATATGATCATTTCATTAGATACTGAAAAGGCCTTTGACAAAATCCAACACTCCTTCATGACAACGGTCTTGGAGGGACCAGAGAAAGAAGGAACATATCTAAATGTAATAAAAGCAATATACAGCAAGCCAACAGTGAATATCAAAATAAATGGAGAGAAATTCAAAGTGATTCCACTAAAAACAGGAACAAGACAAGGCTGTCCACTCTCTCCATATCTCTTCAACATAGTTCTTGAAGTTTTAGAAAAAGCAATAAGACAACAAAAGGAGATCAAGGGAATTTAAATTGGAAAGGGAGAAGTCAAACTTTCATTATTTGCAGATGATATGATAGTGTATATAAGTGACCCCAAAATTCTACTAGAGAACTCCTAGAGCTGATAAATATCTTCAGTGATGTGGCAGGATACAAGATCAAATAAAAAATGAGAAGCCCTCCTATACACAAATGATAAAAAGCTGAGAGGGAAATCAGAGAAACATCACCATTCACAATAGTCACAAATAACATAAAATACCTCGGGGTAACACTAACCAAAGAAGTGAAAGACCTATATGACATGAACTTTAAGTCTCTGAAGAAAGAAATTGAAGAAGATACCAGAAAATGGAAAGATCTCCAACGATCTTGATTAGGAAGGATCAACATAATAAAAATGGCAACCCTACCAAAACCAATCTATAGATTCAATGCAATCCCCATCAAAATCCCAACACAGTTCTTCACAGACCTCAAAAGAACTGAATTCAACTTCGTATGGAAAAATAGAAAACCTAGGATAGCCAAAACAATCCTGTACACTAAAGGAACTTCCGGAGGTATCACCATCCCTGACATCAAGCTCTATTACAGAGCTACAGTAATGAAAACAGCTTGGTATTGACAGAAAAACATACAGGTTGACCAATGGAATTGAATATAAGACCCAGATATTAATCCACACACCTATGAACAGCTGATTTTTGGCACAGAAGCTAAAATTACACAATGGAAAAAAGAAAGCACCTTCAATGAATGGTGCTAGAATAACCGGATGTCAACATGTAGAAGAATGAAAATAGATCCATATCTATCAGCATGCACAAAACTCAAGTCCAAGTGGATTAAAGACCTCAATATAAATCTGACCACACTGAACCTGATAGATGAGAAAGTGGGAAGTATTCTTCAATGCATGAGCACAGGAGACCACCTCCTAAATATAACCCCAGGAGGACAGACTCTGAGAGCAACCACAAATAAATGGGACCTCCTGAAACTGAGAAGAAAGCAAAGGGCACAGTCAATGAAACAAAAAGGAAGCCAACTAAATGGGAAAAGATCTTGACAAAACCCCACATCAAACAGAGCATTTACCGACAAAATGTACAAAGAACTGAATAAATTAGACATCAAAATTCAAATAAACCAATTAAAACTATAGTACAGATCTAAACAAAAAAAAACTCATAAGAATTTCGAGTGGTGGAAACACTTTAAAATGATATTCTATGCCCAATCCTTCTGCCTCTTCCTTCAGGCAGTCCCTCAGCTTGGCTTCTCTTAGTTTTCTCTGTGTTATGGTTATACTCACTCCTCCAGTATGTGCTGCTCCTCCTCCTCCTCCTCCTCCTTCTCCTCCTCCTTCTACTCCTCCTGTAGTCTGGGATCGATATATAAAAGTCGGTGGTCGTAGTATAATGGCAGGCTGTCTTCTACTGACAGGTTCCTGAGAGAGAGAGATGACCAGGGGATGAGAAGTTAGAGAAGATAGTCAAGTTTGGATCAGGCGTGCTTACACAAGCTGACTGCTAGGAATTTCTACATGCTATACACAGTTTTCCTGAAAGGAAAAATGGAACACTGTCAGTGGAATTTCTCCTACAAGGGCAAGAAGTTAGCAGTAATTCGACCAAGTAATGATACACAAGGTAACACAGGGTAATGCAAGTGAGACCCAAGCTGATTGCACAGAGGCCATAGGAATGATAAGCACTGCCTTTCAGGATAGGAAGACCTGGGTTCTCAGGACCCAAAGATTAGGGCCTAACTTCATGCCACTGCTGCTCTTTTCAAGCATGTTCCTGGCTTAATACCAGGAATTAAGTTTCTTCTCTGCACATCTGTGTCACAGAGAAAGACACTGACAAGTAAAATACAAGAACAGGGTCTGAAGAATGAAAAAAGAAAGAAATACAAAAGAAATACTTATAAACGTACATTGAGTCTGAAATCCTGGATCTCAGGTAGCAAAGGAAGAAGAGGCCAGGATCAGAAGAAGAGGGTTGGCTAGTTCTCAAGTACTAAAAAATTCGATGCATGTGGTATATGTACATATACCCATCAATATATATATATACATACATATATGTATAGGTTTGATGTTGAAGGAAAAGCATAATATAGCAGCCACAAATAATCACACTCTCAAAATGCTTCTTTGTAATAAAATTAGACACAGGTCTGAAATAAAATGGCACTGAAACACAACTGGAGATCTCTTTATTCCATTCCTTATGCATTGAAAGCAAACCTTTCATGGGCGTATGTCAAAGGACCCTGTTTCCATGAAATATGGAATACTGGAGGAGAAAGAATGCCTTAGTCCACCAATGCTGTATCTTGTTCATAGAGCCTGATATCCTGAGTGTATACCTTCAACCACAGATTTCCCCCTGCATCAGGATTGGTACTTGGGGTGAAATAATATTTTTTTCACTGGACTGTCTTTTTAATCTATCTTTTACTTTCAGCAGCTCTGCATATTTATATGCAACAATAGGAATCATTCCTTCCATCTTCTACAGACAACAAAAGAACAGACAATGATATTCACCACCATGAAGTAAAAGACCAACAAAAGCAAGTCTTTTTTCCCCAAAAAGAGAAATATGTGTTTGGGTTACTACAGCCAAAACACAAAATCAGAATACCTCAGAACTGTCAAGAAAACCTCATCTCATAGCCCAGAACTACTACATATAGCAAACATCTTATTTGTAATGATGTATAGAAAACAACAACAATATATAACACATAGTGAGTTCCAAGCTTGAGTAAGGAAACAAAGCCTGCATGCATACCAGAAATGAGGGTGAAAAATAACATGAAAAAATATTTCGAGGCCATGAAGCCTATATCTACAATGGAACTACTATGAAGGAGGCAGCAGGTAGACCACGAGGTCAGGACAGTCAGTACAGGTGCCAGTTTCTAAGTTATACTCTCTTAGGAAAACAAAAATACCTCATTTAATGCAGAACTCGGGAGGCAGAGGCATGGGGATGTGTGTTTGAGGCCAGTCTGGCCTATGAAACAACTTCCACACAGCACAGACTGTTAACACAGAAAAACCCTGTCCCACCTCCCAAAAAAAGGAAAAAAAGGAAAAATAAAAATAGAAAAAGAAATGTTCCACAATGGACAGAGTGGTAGGCTCATGAAATCACAGCACTGCAGAGGCACTGGTCACAGTATAAAGGCTCTCAGTCCTGCCAAGGACACAATAAGACAATGTCACATGTTTAGCTGTAGAGCATTTTATAGCCTGACCTAGGGAATTTTAAAATATGCTAAATCAAAATTTAAATTTAAAATATAGTAAGAGAAGCATGCAAGAAATTGTAAATGTATACAAGAAAAAATAAAAACCTCAAGGGGGTTCTGCAAAAAGATGCATGATTAAAAAAAACTGTCAAAGAGGTTCAATCAGAATCTTATATTGTGGATTCAAAACACAAGCTCCAGGAAGCTGTCCATTGGAATCTATATGCCTCCAGTGAGTAGAAAGTCTTGCATTCCAGGAAACACAGACATAAAAAGAAAACACTAAACTCATTCTCTCACACATGCACACAAAAACCGCACACTCACACAAAACAAACACACACACACACACACACACACACAGAAAGAGAGAGAGAGAGAGAGAGAGAGAGAGAGAGGAAGAGAGGGACGGGGGGAGGGAGGGAGGGAGGGAGGGAGGGAGGGAGGGAGGGAGGGAGGGCGGCAGGAACTAAGGGATGGAGGGGAAAGACAGCTTCAACCCAAAACTGAAATAAGAGATTCAATGTTAATGAGGATGGTCTCTCAAAATAATACCACAGTCAAAGGCTATGTGACAGCTATACATTGAAAGACATTAATAGTAGCACTATACAGTGCTGAACATAAGAACTGATATGAAAATGATCATTGACAAATTGTTAAAAGTGGAAACAGACAGACTATTGACATCTGATCCTCCCAGGATCATCAATTGCAACAGGTATATACTCTCTGCTACACTACTTCTGGTCAAAAAGTATATGCTTAAAAATACAGAGATCTACATCCCATCAATTGGACTCTGTAAGCTACCAGTTCCACTCTGACCCCAGGCCCTCCTATTCCCCTGGACCCGTGAGGAACTCTGAAATACAGGCTGCAACTAGGCAGAGATGCCAAGGGTGAGTGCCAACTCAGCAAACAGGGCTTCCAATCTCTAAACATTCATACAAGGGCAAAACCCCAGGCACTTCCCCAACCTGCCTTAGCTTGTCTAGCTAGGCAGTAGGCAATCTTCCTGCTGTGGGCTGCTCCAATACCCCCATTCCATCAATGGGACTTCCAAGCTACAAGGCACACTCTGACCCCAAAACCCCCTATCTCCCAGGACCTCAGAGGAACTCTGAAACACAGGCTGCAAATACATAGATATGATCATGAGGTGAGTCAGCACCTACCTAGCGGGGTACCCACTCACTAGTCCCTTTATACCACGGCAAAAAACTAGGCCCCTTCCCAGATCTGACTCTGCTTCTCTAGCTAGCCAACAGGGAACAATGAACAAAGGAACCACTGAATGAAGTAACAAGTGAATGACATACAAGCATATCACTGGGACAAGGGGGATCAGAAATCATATAAAGCAGTGAAAATGACTTAAATTGATTATATACACAGTAGTATACTGTCACAGAATCAGATATGCACAAAATCACCGACAGCATTAAGAGTTGATGAGAATATAGACAAACAGAATATTTTCATGTTCTATCATGGGAGAAATTGAACTTCACATTAGAGTAAGTTTTAACCCTATGCTATACAAGAGACAGTCACTCATGAACACAGCTCTCCGAAACGTCACATATGACTTCTACAGTCAGGTGCCTATTCTCAAAACAGCAGCAGACAAAATGACAAAATAATGACGAATTATCATAAATACAAGTTTTCATAATCTAAGTAGACATGCATTCTCTGGATGGTATATTTTTCAGCCTGTTTTTCAAAGTGCATAAATTACAGACAGAAGTCCTAATAAGGATAATTCTGTACAGACAAGCTAACATCCTCTAAACATGTAAGAATGCTAATATCTGAAACAGCATTCTTTCATTTCTTCAAAGGCGCCACTACTGAAAGGAGGAATGGCTATGACCTGGTGCAGGTGACTCAGGACTGTGCTCCAGCCAGCTGTCTGAGAGTCTGAGGAGAGCACATGACAACTAACTACTTCCAAACTGACCTAGTGACAGAACAGCCACAGAGCTGACCGAAGCCACTGATGAAAACATATTTCAAACTTACAAGTCAAAAGATGGGTAAGAATTGGGATTATGCTCATAGAAACATCCTGAATACCCTAGACTAGGTAGAAGGCTGTAAAGAGATGGGCCTGTCTGGGGCTTTCCCTGAGGCCCGATGAATGGAGAAATAAATTACTTTCTTGTCAAAATCCAGGTACATAATATACAGATAAAAGTCATTTTAGGTGATTTCATAAATGTAATATATACATATATGTGTGTGTATATATATATATATATGTCCATAAGTATATATACTTAAGTATATATACACATTTATATTTTTTAATTTTGATAATTCAATGTCCTTGTCCTTAGAGGCATCATGAAGAAAAACTAATTCAAGATCTTAAGCAGTTTCCTTTACTTCAGTCCCTTATCTCCTTGTTGTTTAGAATATTTATGTTTCTCCTCTGTATTACCGTTTGTTTTGGATTAGACTGACCACATTTCTAAGGGTATCAGATAACAGTCAAATCATGTACATACTATGGGTCTAAGATATCTTGCATCTATATGGACAGCTCAAACCTATCGATATGAAACTCATTTGAACCTGTTAGGAAATATTTTGTCTTAAAATTCTCATCTATATAGTTTTATATCTTAAAATTTATGGAAATATTTTCAGAAAAGCAAAGGCAGACTTCTTGATTGAAAGTAAACCCTCTTCTAAGTGCTTTAGCAATCAATACACCCCAAGAACTAGTATACAAAGGCAACAGAAGCACCTGAGGGAAGAGAAAGAGCTCTTTAGAATCCTGCTGTCCTATGTAATTGTACTCCCAACCCTTCTGCCTCTTCCTTCAGGCAGTCCCTCAGCCTGGCTTCTCTTAGTTTTCTCTGTGTTATGGCCATACTTACTCCTTCTGCACGTGCACCTGCTCCTCCTCCTCCTCCTCCTCTTCCTCCTCCTCCTCCTCCTCCTCTTGTAGTCTGTGGTCCATACTGAGAAATCGGTTGTCCTACAGCGTCAGGTTCCTGAGAGAGAGATGACCAGGGGATGAGAAGTTAGAGAGGATAGTAAAGTTTGGGATCAGGCATGCTTACACAAGCTGACTGCTGGTTCAAGCAGGTTTATTTGAAAATTCCTCATCCTATATACAGTTTTCCTGAAAGGAAAAATGGGACAGCATCAGCAAAAATTCTCATACAAAAAGACAAATTCAGCAGGAAGTCGATCAACTAATGATACACAAGGATAATAGAGCATTGCAAGTGAGACCCAAGCTGAGTCCACAGAGGCCATAAGAATGATAAGCATGGCCTCTCGGGATGGGAAGACCTGGGTTCTAAGGACACAAAAACATCAGCCCTGTTAGGAACTAACTCTAGGCCTCTGCTGGTTTTGTCAAGAGTGTGCCTGGTTTTAGACCAGGACTTCATTCTCTGGACATCTGTGTCTCAGAGAAAGCCTCAGAAAAGTCTAGTTCAACAACAGGTTCTGAAGAATGATAAAAAAGAAATACATTAGAAATATTCATAAAAATATTTTGGGCCTAAAATCCTGGAGCTCAAGGGACAAAACAAGAGGAGAAAAGGGTCAAAAGAAGATCAGGTTTTATTATTTCTCAAGCACACAGAAATTGATGCATGGGTGAGTGTGTATGTATACATCAACACATACCTACATATGTACACACAGACACACAAACATACACATACATATGTCCCTATACACATGCCTAATTGCATACATATATAGGTTTAAAGTACCCAGAAAATGCATAAAATAGAAGTTATAATTGATCACACACTCAAATTAGCCTCTTTGGAGTAGAATTTCACACAGGTCTAAAACAAAATGGAATTGAAAATACAAACTGAGACTTTGAAACACAACTGCAGCTCTCTTTACTCCATTCCATATAAATTGAAAGGAAACCTTACATGTGGGAATGTTAAAGGACCTGTATCCAAGAAATATGGAATACTGAAGTAGGAAGATGGCTTTAGTACAGCAGTGTAAGGTTTGACCTGGCAAAACTAAACAGACCTGCTCTCAAGGACTAATGAAGGGTATAGGTTTCAAGTCACACAGGTAGCTATGAAGGGACCCACACTCTATAGGCACGCCATATCCAACACTCAATCACCTGAACTATTTATTCCCCTGATCACCTGACCATTTTCATAGAGTTCTGCAAAATCCTCCATGTTTGCATGGTCTCTTCTAATCCTTAAGCTCTGGCTTTCATTGAAATATGAGTTCTTTCACTATAATAATTAGGATATGGGCCTGTATTTTCAAAAGGAAAACTCCTGATTCCATTGTGTATTCATTTACAAAGCCAGCCAATCATGAGGCATAGGAAAAGACAGTCACAAGTTTCAAGAGCAAAACAAAATCCCTACCAAACATCATTAACCTGCCAAGACCTCATAGGCTGGTACACAGAAGACAGAAAAACACAAGCAGCAACTCAGGTGGTAAATGGGAAAAAATTAATGATGTTTGCAGAACAAGGCATCAAAATAGAGGTAGGTAAGCAGGTGTCACTAACATAATTCTTTTTAACATCACTTGCTTGGCCAAAGATTCTAGGAAATGAGAAAGGAGCCAAATTCCTGTCAAATTCACAAAACACAGACAGAACAAAATCACAGTGTAGACAGGACCAGTGTGGACAGCTGATGGCTGGAAAATTAGCACAACTGAGCCTGATCTGATGAGCTCTCCACATGTTAGGTGTGCATGGACCACATGATGAATCTGTTAACATGTACAATTCATATATTTGAATAACCAACAAGACTGAGTCACACATCCGTCCAGTTTATCACAGAGGAAGTGCAAGGACTGTAGAATACCTATTACACTCCCAGTGCTGTATCTTATTCACAGAGCCCAATATACTGTCTGTACACCTTCACCCGGTGTTCCCCCTGCAGCAGGACTGGTACTTGGGATGGAATAGTTTTCTTTCAATGAACTATCTCCTTAATCTAATTTTTCATTCAGCATATTCACGTATTCTTAATATGCATCAGTGAGGATCATTCCCTCCATCTTCTACAGACAACAAAAGCCCTAATAATGACATTTGTCACCATGATGTGGAAGACAATAAAAGCAAGGTTTTGTTCTCAAAAAGACAAGCACAGGTCTCCGTGCCTATAGCAGAGAGACAAAAACAAAATACCTCAGAAGTGTCAAGACTTCATCTCATAGCCCAAAACTACTCACAGAAACATAGCAAACATCTTATTTGTAATGACATATAGAAAGAACAACAATATATAATATATAGTAAGTTCCAAACATGTGTAAGAACAGCACAAACAGCTTAACATACATGATAGGAACAAGGCCTACATGCATATCAGAGATGAGTGAAATCCAACATGAAAAAAAATTATTTTGGGGCCATGCTGCACACAGCTACAATGGAACAGCTATGGAGGAGAATCAGGTGAACCATGAGATCAGGACAGTCCAGCACATGTGCCAGTTTCTAAGTTACATTCTCTTAGGAAAATAAAAATGGCTCTTTTATTCCAACACTACAGAGGCAGAGACATGGGGATATCTGTGAGTTTTAGGCCAGCCTGGACTACGAATCATGCTTCACAAGGCAAGGACTGTAACACAGAGAAACCCTGTTCCAAAAAAATAAATAAAAAGTAAAACTAGAAAAAAAAAGTGTTCCACAGTGGCCAGAGTGGTAGACTCCTGAAATCAGACCACTACAGTGGCACTGGACAGAGTATAAAAACCATACGTCTTGTCAAGGACGCAAAAAGAAAATGTAACATGTTTTAGATACAGAGCATTTTAAAGCCTGGCCTAGGTAATTTTAAAAGACACTGATTCAAAATATGAATATTTAAAAAAGGACCTTAACTAAGAGAAGCATGCAAGAAATTGTAAATATACACAAGAAAAACACCTCAAGGGTAGAACAAAAACTACAACTGTATACTACAAAAAAGAAATGAAAGGGACATATGCAAAATGATGTATGGTACAAAAACAGGCATACGTTCAGTCAGATACTTATATTGTGGATTCAAAGAATCAGCTCCAGGAAGTTGTCCTTGGGAATCTATATATCTCCAATAAGTAGAAAGGCCTGTATTCCAAGGGAAGCAGACATATAAAAGAAACACTAAACTCATTCTCTCACACATGCCTACAGAAAACACACACACAGAGAGAAAGATAGCGAGACAGAAAAAGACAGAGAGTAAGAGGAGGAGGGAGGCATGGAGGAAGTAAGGGATAGAGGAGAGACAGATTCAAACCAAAATTGAAACAAGAGATTCAAATTTAA
Source organism: Arvicola amphibius (assembly GCF_903992535.2). Classification (NCBI taxonomy): domain Eukaryota; kingdom Metazoa; phylum Chordata; class Mammalia; order Rodentia; family Cricetidae; genus Arvicola; species Arvicola amphibius. The sequence goes on along the minus strand of NC_052065.1, from coordinate 6,721,273 downwards.
TGAGGACAATATCACAAGATAATACAACAGTCAAAGGCTATGTGACATGTTTATGCTGAAATTCATTAAAGGTAGCACAATTGCTGCAGGAGCTCCTTCCACTCCTTTAGCCAATAACCTTTAAGATACCAGCCCACTTGGGCATGGTCTCTCTGGCTTGAAAAAGCAGAGTTAGCCTCGTGCTCCCTTTCTTGCTTCAGAATCAGGACTCCTCCGCTTCTGGCTACCAGACGCTTATCCTGATCGTGCAGGAGGTTATTGTCTAGGACAGTGATCTGTAAGTGTTTTCCCTGTAGATAAACAACCCTATTATTAATCATAATTCTAGACTGCTGTGGGATTGTTTCGTGACTTACTCCTTTATCTGAAGTCCAACGTTTGGGCAACCCCTCCCACCTCCCCACCCCCCCACCCCCCCCCACCCACCCCACCACCACCCACCACCCACCCCCTGCTCAGCTGCCAGTGCAGCTTGGCTCAAGCCCTCAGCCACAGCCTGTGAGTGGAACCAGCAGTAACCTCCACACCTCCCGGGACCCACAGGCCCAGACAGTCTCTGCCTGCCTGATTTGTTCTTGGTCGTTTTTAAATACCCCCTTGAAGCACAGCGCTTAGGCAACTCGAGTCACAGAGCTCACAGCACAAGCACAAGTGGTTGCTGAACGCTGAAAACCCCTTGGGGCAAAAACTCCCCAAGAAGTCCCAGCGGCTCATATAGACATGTTGTTTGAAATCCCTGCCATAACTGAGTGGGAGCCCTGACACAGCAGCGTTTACAGTGTGACCCCTTGTCTCAGCATAGGGACACTGGGAACGCAATCAGCCTCTCTTGCAGTGGCTGTGTACTACCCCCTGCATTGAGTCTAAACTGAGCAGCAGGGCAGACATGCCCGGGACGGACCACGCTGTTTATCAGCTGCTAGAAGATCCCTGGCTTTTTGTGCTCTGTGCCAAGCCTCTGGGTTTTCTCCCTCTGTGTACTACATCTAACCTTTCGAGTGAGATTTTAAAACAGGATTTGTCATGACACCATTACAGTGGTTCCAGTCGCGACTCAGAAACTGTGCCATCTGCTGGTTAACAGCTAAAATGGCAGGTTTCGTTTTTAATGGGACTCTTGCTGTGAATTTTGCTGCCACTCTGGCAGAAATCACAAGATGCCTATGGAGATACCTCAATTTCCTGGTTATTAGGTTTCAGTTTTCTTTTTCATATTATATCATTATGGAAGTATATGGCATTAATTGATAGGATTAATAACATGATAGGCAAACTTGACTCCGTATCTGAGGGTACTAGAAACTTACCTGAGAGGGCCCAGGCTGTTGAATTTGACATTCAGAAGATATCACAAAGTTTTGATAAGGTAACAGACAGAATATACCTCCAGGATGGCAATTTACATGATGTTCAGGAGCATTGCAAGGAGGAGATGTTATCTTTGAAAGGAAACATTATGACCTTGGAATCACAGGTGCAGAATGGGTACCAGAAAATTAATACCATAGGGAAATCACTAGGAACATTTGTAGGTCAGGAGATCCAGACTTTATAAGAGATTATGATTAAGAGATTTGAAATGATTGAGGAAATTATCAGAGCTGATGAACAGGGTGAGAAGGAAAAAGGGCAGGATACACTGTCAGCACCGGCTGTTAGAGCTGCTTTACCCAGGACTTTAGCGACATACTCTGTAATTTACTCTGACAAAGCGTCAACTTCTAAAGGCTCAAAGGGAGCCAAAGAAGCTAGATGGACGCCAGTAGGAATGAATGACCTAAAGGAAATTAAGCAAGCCATCGTTAATTATGGATTGCACTCTACATTTGATAAGGAAATGATAAGAACTTGGGCTTCTAATGTCAGGTATACGCCCCATGATTTCTTACAGTTAGCATCCACGGTGTTGGAAGATGGACCTTCCTTGATGTTTGGAATTTATTTCAGAGAAGAATCCAAAGATATGGAACAAGGGAGAGCAAAGTGTGTGGCGGTTTCCCAGGATCAAATTCTTGGAGTAGGAGCTTATGCTGATCCACGGGTCCAAACTCTTTATGATGAAGAAGTATTGTCCCTATGCCACAAAGCAGCCTTGAATGCATGGGATAGAATACCAGAACTAGGGAAAAGAATCAAGTCATATACCAGAGTTAGGCAGGGACAGGGAGAACCCTATACTGACTTTTTGCAAAGATTAATTAAGGCTCTGAGCATAGGAGTAACAGACCCAGAAGCTAGACAAATGGTTCTTGAATCGCTGGCTTTTGAAAATGAAAACTTAGAATGCAAAAATATAATTGGGCCTTTAAAGTCTAGATCAGCACCTATGGATGAATGGATTCAGCATATCATGAATTTTCAGACATTTAACTACAATGATGAATCTTGGGTAGGGGAAATAATTTCCAAAGCAACGAGGGGACATGAACCTGCCAAATGTTTTAATTCTGGTAAATTAGGACACCTGAAAAGGGACTGCAGACAAAGAATTTCTAGGAATAATACCTCATCTGGGAATGGCAAGAATGGGAAATCTCGGCCTTCAGGTATATATGTAGGAGGTATGGTAAAGTCGACAATGGACCAATGAATGCAGATCGACAACAGACAGACAAGGCAACCTGATACCATCAAGAAACTCCCTGAGGAGCCGGGTGGTGGTGGCGCACGCCTTTAATCCCAGCACTCGGGAGGCAGAGGCAGGTGGATCTCAGTGAGTTCGAGGCCAGCCTGGTCTACAAGAGCTAGTTCCAGGACAGGCTCTTAAAAAAAAAAAAAAAAAAAAAAAAAAAAAAAAAAAAAAAAAAAAAAAAAAGCTGCAGAGAAACCCTGTCTCGAAAAACCAAAAAAAAAAAAAAAAAAAAAAAAAAAAAAACTCCCTGAAGGGCCTCTCGTAGGCCCCCAAGCCAAAAGTGGACCAGTTATTCCCAGTAACCATGGAGGACATGACACACCAGGAAAATTAAAAACTCTAGAACCTTCTGTGCAATACCATAAGGTTTTAAATGATGGCTCAAATATGGAGGAAAAGTCAGAAATTCAATTAGGAAATAAGAAACATATATTTTGGCAAACCTCTATAAATGATCAGAGACAAAAGCTGAGAGTACATATAAATGGAATTGTGATTGTTGGCCTGATAGACACAGGAGCGGATGTATCATCACTCCAGAATCTTGGCATCCAAATTGGCCTCTTCAAGAGGCAGATGTTCAATTACTAGGAATTTGAACCATATCTCGAGTTAAACAAAGCACAAGATGGGTTGACTGTATTGGCCAGAAGGTCAAAGAGGAAAGCTAAGGCCATATGTAGCTGATATTGCAATAAATTTATGGGGCCGTGACCTTCTTTAGAAATGGAATACCCAGATTAACATTTCTGCAATCCCAGGAACTCATAATTCTGGGAAGGATGTAATAAGGTACTATGCACAAAGCTCACCAGCCATTCAGGCTGTACAAGAACATAAAGCAACTAACAAACCTTTAGAGGTACCAACAACCCTACCTTTAAAATGGCTAACTGAGAAGCCAATATGGGTTAAGCAATGGTCTCTAGCTGAAGATAAATTGCAGGCTTTAGAAAGATTGATACAAGAGCAATTAGATGCTCGACATATTGAGGAGTCACCTCACCCTTGGAATTCTCCTGTGTTTGTTGTAAAAAAAAATCTGGTAAATGGAGAATGGTGACAGATATAAGGACTGTCAACAAGGTAATTCAACCTATGGGCCCTCTTCAGTCTGGAATTCCTCTGCCTTCTCTGTTACCAAAAGGATGGCCTCTTATAGTTATTGATTTAAGGAGTGCTTCTTCACTATACCTTTACAAAAAAAAAAGGACAGAGAAAAATTTGCCTTCACAGTGCCTACTTATAATAACTCTCAGCCTACTAGGAGATACCAGTGGACTGTACTCCCACAGGGCATGCTCAGTAGCTGAACCCTGTGTCAATACTTTGTGAGTCAAGCACTGGAAATAATACGTAGACAGTTCCCTATGTCTATAATTTACCATTACATGGATGACATTTTGCTATCTGATTCAAACATAGATACTTTAGAAAGAATGTTTGAGGAAATAAAGATAGTTTTGCCTAAATCGGGATTACAAATTGTTCTTGAAAAGATTCAAAGAGGAGATTCTGTTAATTACCTAGGTTACAGAATAGGTTTACAGAAAATCAGAACACAAAAGGCAAAAATTAGAAAAGACCAGCTACGGACTCTTAATAACTTTCAAAGATTATGAGGAGACATTTCCAGTCTATGACTGGCTGTTGAAATAACACCTGATCTAATAATTCATTTAAACAAAACCTTAGATGATAATAAAGATTTGAATAGTCCCAGAGAGTTAACAGGTGAAGTAGAAAAGAAACTGACAATGGTTGAGGAAAAATTACAGGAGGCACATGTGGATAGGGTGAATCCAAATCTTAGTTGTATTCTAGTCATATTGCCTTCCAGAATTTCTCCTACAGGAGTTTTAATGCAGAGGGAAGATATTATTTTAGAATAAATCTATTTACCACACAAACCAAGTAAAAAATTAAAAACTTGTATAGAAAAGGTCTCTGAATTAATTATAAAGGTAAACTGAGACTTTGTTAACTAGCAGGTATAGACCCAGGAGTAATTATAGTGCCTTTAACTACTGATGAAATAAAAAGTTATGGGAAGGCAATGAACCATGGCAAAGGGATTGTGCTAATTTTGAGGGAGAAATTAATAGCAACTATCACAAAAGTGGTAGACTTAACCTTATAAAGAGAACTTCTTGGATTCTTCCTCGAACTGTACATGATGCTCCAATAACTGGAGCCCATACATTTTATACTGAAGCTAATAAATCAAGGAAAGCAGGTTACAAATCAGACAAATTGAGTAAGCTGGAACAAAGCCCTTATAATTCTGTCCAGAAGGCAGAATTATATGCCATTCTTATGGTGCTAAGGGATTTTAAAGAACCTCTTAACACAGTTACAGATTCAAAATATGCAGAAAGAGTTATCTTGCATATTGAAAGTGCTGAATTTATACCAGATGATACAGAGCTGACTTCATTGTTTATTCAGGTTCAAGACATAATCAGGAATAGGCTTTGTCCGATGTACATAACACATATCTGATCCCATACAGGTCTGCCAGGTCCTCTAGCACAAGGTAACACAGAAATTGATCAAATTATTGATTAGAAGCATGTTGCAGGGCTCAGAATTTCATAAGAAACATCACATCAATAGCAAAGGTTTAAAGAAAGAGTTTTGTATTACGTGGCAACAAGCTAAGGAGATTATAAAAGAGATGCACTACTTGCTCTTTATATAACCACACACCGCTACCTGCAGGGACCAACCGGAAGAGTACTCAAAGGAATGAAATCTGGCAGATGGATATGTTGCACAATTAGGAAAATTAAAATATGTATATCACACCATTGACACTTATTTAGGCTTTCAATGGGCAACTCTTTAAGCTCAGAAAACGTTGATTCGGTAATCATACATTTATTAGAAGTTATGGCCATCATGGTCCAGCTTATGTCTCTAGGAAAATGAAACGATTTTTTGCTTATTATAATATTAAGCATGTTACAGGTATACCATACAATCTTACAGGTCAAGCAGTCATAGAAAGATCAAACTGAACTGTAAAGGATATGTTAAACAAACAGAAAGGGGTGGAAAATGCCCCCAGAAATAGATTATATAATGCCTCATTAACCTTGAATTTTCTTAACGCTAATGAGAAAGGAACAACAGTGGCAGAAAGACATTGGATAATGGAAAAGTCTGCTGAACTAAATCAACTGGTTTATTTCAAGGATGTGCTGACCTCTCAATGGAAGCCAGGAGATGTGCTGCATTAGGGAAGGGGTTTTGCTCTTGTTTCCACAGAAGAAGAAAAATTGTGGATACCATCAAAATTAATAAAGGTTCAGTTTGAAGAGGAGAAACCTCTTGGAAAGGAGACATGACAGCTCATCCACAATGATGATAATCATACAGGTGGTAAGAAAAACATATAGGATAGGGGCAGGGTTCTGTTCTTGTCTTTGCAGGAAAACACTCATCTTTGAAAAATTCAAGGGACCCTAGATATTTGAATACTGACAGATGGAAAAAATTACTACCCAATATGGGTCACCAAAAAAATCGAATAGGTTCTGCAAGTAACAATGTGGAAAGGGGGTGGGAGGGGTGTGTGCACGCGGGTGTGTGCGTGTGTGTGCGTGCGTGTGTGTGTGTGTGTGTGTGTTTAGTTTATTTATATTCATATGTATATAGAACTGGTTTTGGAGTTGGACTATGGCTCAGTCCCTCTCTAATTCCAAGACTGTTGTTAAGAGAAAAACCCAGAGTTTCTGTCTCAGGTCAAGAGCCATGATATGGGACAAAAGGAAAAAAGAATTTAGTAAACATCTTTGCTTTTCTTCATATCTACCATACCTTTCATTGAATATATATATATATGTGTGTGTGTGTGTGTGTGTGTGTGTATAATTAATGTTTAAGTTTTCCACAATAAACAATGAATTTTCGTGCAGTGACATTTGAAGTTTCCAGGAAGAAGATGGGGCCCCATAACAACAACTCCCCCTGGTTGATATGACGTCATGATACTGATAGCACTACTACAAGACCTGTTTTAGGTACCAGCTGCACAAGATGGTTCCAATTTGGTTAGCTGAAATGGTGCACATCATTTACAATATTCTGGGCAGACCTCCACAAAATACTCAGAGACAATTTGCAATCTTACCAGACATTAATCATAAAATTTAACCATCATTTTACTTTCACAGGATCCCCTAGAAAGAACATCGCCCCCATGACAGCTGGAAGTAATTCTAGAGGACGATGTCCCCTCTCCCAGTAAAGTTTGTCCTTGGGTTTAGGGACATCATTTAGGGGTTGATTATAATTAGTATATGGTTGAGGGTTGTGGGAGGAATTTTATAAGCTCAAGGAACTTTTTGAAAAAAAAAGAGGGAAAATTGGATGATGGGATAATAGATTGGTATTTGTGAGTTATTGTTTATAGATAATTACATTGGCATAGACTCTTGTATATGGAGACAAAGTTAAATTATATTGAATATTGTATGCATGCATGCTTCTACCTCTGTTTAAAACATTTTTATGTATTGATATAGATATAGATATAGATATGTAGATATATATTTACCATATTGCAGTGTGTATTTCTACCTCTGATTAAGATACTTATATATTGTTTATGTATTGATATATATATATATTTACCATATTGCAGTGTATACTTGTACATCATTTACATTTGGAGGTTATTGTTCTTATTTGTTGCACAGTTGTTTAGTGTCTTGGTCTTTAAGTTAGATAGGTATTAAGAATTATAGATTAATAGTCATCTATGTTTGTCATATTTATAGTTAGACTAATCGGGTTTTTTAGATATGCAGAGATTATATTCTGTATACATAGATAATATTCAACCTCTTCAAAGAGCTGTAGAAATGGCATTTAATCTAACTTAGAGTTCTGTAGTAGCTAAACAATATCACTCCTGGTAACACTGATCTATTCCCGAGAGATTGTTGAGTACCAAAGACACTCCACTTGGAGTTTGTCTTCTTCTTGGCAAAACCAGCCTCTGGGCAAGGAACTGCCCATACCTCAACTACTGACAAAATAAATAGTACCCGGAAATGGATAAGCAGAACTGTCAAATCTTGCCAAGACAGGGTAAGACGGTTTTGAAAAATTTCTTGCCTTTAAAAATAATCTGTCAGTTATTCTAGGCCTTAGCCAAAGTTGGTTGCTTCAATGCTGCAAACGTGACTTTGGGTGATTGCCCAGGTAGCCAGTTGTCTCTGTGATTTGTTGCATGTTTTGGAAGTTGTTTGACTGTGCCTCCTAATTATTCATGTAACATTATTCCCTTCACGGATCTTCGATGGGGTTGAAGACTAGATAAATGCAGTTACTTTCCTCTCATAACTTGGCCAAGTTATTTATTATACAAGACTTAAGCTAGTTAGAATAGGATACTTGTTCTTATTGTATATAATTTTGTAATAGGTTTAGAACTCTCTTAAACAAAATGGGGAGGAGCTGCGGGAGCTCCTTCCGCTCCTTCAGCCAATAGCCTTTAAGATAGCAGCCCACTTGGGCGTGGTCTCTCTGGCTTGAAAAAGCAGAGGTAGCTGCACACTCCCTCTCTTGCTTCGGACTCAGGATTCCAGTTCTGGCTACCAGACGCTTCTCCTGGTTGTGTAGGAGGCTGTTGTCTAGGACGGTGATCTGTAAGTTTTTTCCCATTAAATAAATAACCCTTTTATTAATCATAATTCCAAACTGGTGTGGGATTGTTTTGTGATCTACTCCTTTACACAATCCAGTGCTGAACATAAGAACAGAGATGAAAATAATCATTTACAAATTATTAAAAGTGGAAACAGATAGACTATTAACCTGATCCTCCCTGGATCATCAATTGCAACAGGTATATACTCTCTGCTACACTACTTCTACCAGAAAAGTACCCTTAAATACAGCGATATAGATCTCATCAATAGGATCTTATAAGCTATAAGTCCCCCTCTGCCCTCAAACTCTCCTAAACCCCACAACCTCAAAGGAACTCTGAAATGCGGGGTGAAAATACACAAAGAAAAACATGAGGTGAGTTACCACCTACAAAGCAGAGTACCACACATTCTAGACACTCCATAATAGGGCAAATACCTGTTCCTGTCTCCCACCTCCCTCACCTTATCTAGCCAGCCAGCAGGTATCTTCCTGCAAGTAGGCTGCTATAACACAACCATCCCATCAATTGGATGCTGTAAGCAACAAGTCCCAATCTGTCCCCAAATGCTCCTATCCCCTGCAACCTCTGCGGAACTCTGAAATACAAGCTGCAAATACACAGATATGTCCAAGAGGTAGACTCCTCCAAAATCCCCACCCCATCAATTTGACCCAGTAAGCTACAAGTCCCACTCTGCCTCTAAGCACTCTAATCTCCCTGGACCTCAGAGGAACTCTGAAGCACAGACTGTGATGGCACAGAGTGGACAAAGAGAGCAGACCAAGAGAATCGACCAAAAGTGGACCAAGAAAGCAGGCAAAGAGAGACCTCAGTGGCTCCATGAGACACAAGCACTGACAGTAGAGAGCAGACCAAGAATGGCTCCCCAAAACACAGACAGCCAATGCAAAGATTGGACCAAGAATCAACAACACTGCTGGCACCAACTGGAAGAAGTAAAAAAAAAAATCTATTAAAGAAAACCAAGAAAAAACAGTCAAACTGGAGAAGCAAACAGTTCAAAGAGTTCAAGACTTGAAGACTGAAAGACAGGCAATAAAGAAAACACAAAAGGAGGGAATTCTGGAGAAGGGAAATCTGGGTAAACAAAGGGGAAATACAGAGGCAAGCATAACCAACACTATACAAGAGATGGAAGAGGGGATCTGAGGTATTGAAGATATTATAGAAGAAACAGAATCATTGGTCAAAGAAAACATTAAATCAAACAAATTCTTAATGCATGTATTACAGGAAATCTGGCACACCATGAAAACACCAAACCTAAGAATAATAGGGATAAAAGAAGCAGAAGAACTCAGCTCAAAGTCACAGAAAATACACTCAATAAATCATAAAAGAAAAATTTCCCAACCTGAAGAAGGATATCACTATGAAGGTATAAGAAGCTTACAGAACACCAAATAGACTGGACCAACAGAATCTTTTACATGTTCTGTCCTGGAAGAAAATGAACATCACTGTAGATTAAGTTTTAACCCTATGCTATACAAGGGACAGTCACATGCGATTTCTACGATCAGGTGCCTATCCCCAAGGCAGCAACAGACAAAATATCAAAACTATACGAGTTATCACAAATACCCACAAAAGGGTTTTCACAATCTAAACAGACATGCATTCTCAGGATGGTAAAATTTTAAGGCTGTTTTTCAACGTGCATGAATTAGAGACAGGAGACCTAATAAGGATAATTCTGTACAGACAGGCTAACATCCTCTAAACGTGTAAGAATGCTAATATCTGAAACAGCATTCTTTCATTTCTCCAAAGACGCCACTACTGAAAGGAGGAATGGCTATGACCTGGTGCAGGTGACTCAGGACTGTGCTCCAGCCAGCTGTCTGGGAGTCTGAGGAGAGCACATGACAACTAACTACTTCCAAACCCACCTAGTGACAGAACAGCCACAGCTGACCGAGGCCACTGCCAAGAACATATTTCAAACATAAAAGTCAAAAAATGGGTAAGAATTGGGATTATGCTCATAGAAACATCCTGAATACCCTGGACTAAGCTGGAGGTTGTTAAGAGCTAGGCCTGTCTGATGCTTTCCCTGAGGCCCCAATATATGGAGAAATATCTTGGTTTCTTGTCCAAATCCAGGTATATACTATACAGGTAAGAGTTATTTTAGGTGATATCATAACTGTAATATATATACATACCTAAGTATATATGTATATAATTATATATACACGTATATATTTTTATTTTAATGATTCACTGTTCTTGTCCTCTGATGCATCAAGGAAAAATTAATTCAATATATTAAGCTGCTTGCTTTTCTTCAGTCCCTTCTCTCCATATTGTTTAGAATTTTAAAGTTTTTCCTGTGAACCCCTGTGTGTTCTAGATTAGACATATTACAGTCACCATATGCATACTATAAGTCTAACCAAGCTTGTGTCTACATAGACAGCTCAACCCCATCAATATGAAACACATTTGACACTGTTAGAAATATTTTGTCTTGAAACTCTGAACTATATGCTCTCGTGTCTTTAAATTTATTAAAACATTTTCAGGTAACAAAAGGCAGACTTCTTGATTGACAGTAAAGACTCTAAGTGCTTTAGCAATACACCCCAAGAACTAGAATACAAAACCAACAGAAGCACCTAAGGGAAGAGAAAGAGCTCTTTAGAATCCTGCGGTCCTATGTTATTGTACTTCCAACCCTTCTGCCTCTTCCTTCAGGCAGTCCCTCAGCCTGGCTTCTCTTAGTTTTCTCTATGTTGTGGCCATACTTACTCCTTCTGCACTTGGATATGTTCCTCCTCCTCCTGTAGTTTGGAGTCCATATTGAGGAATTGATTGTCCTACACGGGCAGGGTGTTTCCTATTGGCAGGTTCCTGAGAGAGATGACCAGGGGATGAGAAGTTAGAGAAGATAGTAAAGTTTGGGATCAGGCATGCTTACACAAGCTGACTGCTGGCACAAGCAGATTCATTAGGAAATTCTACATCCTATATACAGTTTTCCTGAAAGAAAAAATGGGACAGTGTCAGCAAAAATTCTCATACAAAGAGAAAAAGTCAGCAGGAAGTCAATTAAGTAATGATGCACAAAGATAACAGAGTATTGCAAGTGAGACCCAAGCTGACTTCACAGAGGCCATAGAAATGATCAGCATGGTTTCTCAGGATAGGAAGAGCTGGGTGCTCAGAACCCAAAGAAACTGCCCTCATTAGGGCCTGCCTTCAAGACACTGCTGGCTTTGTCAAGCCTGTGCCTGGTTTTAGACCAGGAATTAAGTTCCTTCTTTGCACATCTGTGTCTCAGAGAAAGCCACAGAAAAGTAGAGAGCAACAACAGGGTCTGAAGAATGAAAAAAGAAAGAAATATCTATAAGATACATTGGGTTAAGGAATGTGGCAGGATATGAGCATCTCAAAAAATCAGTAGTCCTCCTATATACAAATGAAAGAACCTGAGAAAGAAATCAGAGAAACATCATCTTTCACAATAGTCAGAAATAACACAAAATATCTTGGGGTAATACTAACTAACCAAAAAGTGAAAAATGTGTTTGACAAGAATTTAAGGCTTTGGAGAAAGAATTTTTAAAAGATACTAGAAAATGGAAAGATAGATCTCCCATGCTCTTGAATAGGTAGGATCAAAATAATAAAAATGGCAATCCTACCAAAAGCAATCTACAGACTCAATGCAATCCCCATCAAAGTCCCAACACAATTATTCACAGACCTTGAAAGAACAAAACTCAACTTCATATGGAAAAAGAAGAGACCCAGGATAGCCAAAATAATCCTGTGAAATAAAGGAACTTCTAGAGGCATCACCATCCCTGACATCAAGCTCACTTATAGAAGATCTACAGTAATGGAAACAGCTTGATAGTGACATGAAAACATACAGGTTGACCAATAAAACTGAATAGAAGATCCAGGTATTAATCCAAACACCTGACTTTTGATAAAGAGAGTAAAATTATACAATGGAAAAAGAAAGCATATTCAACAAATGGTGCTGGCATAACTGCTTCTCAACATGTAGAACAAAGCAAATTGACCCATATCTATCCTCACACAAAACTCAAGAGCAAATGGATACAAGACCTCAATATAATTCTGACCACACTGAACCTGACAGAAGAGAAAGTGGGAAGTAGCCTTCAAAGATGGGCACAGGAGACCCCTTCCTAAATATAACACCATAACAAACAATGAGTGCAACAATAAATAAATGGAATCAACCTACCCCAGGATCCAGTCACTCCTGGGAATATACCCAAGAGATGCCCTATCGTACTACAAAAGTATTTGTTCAACTATGTTCATATCAGCATTATTTGTAATAGCCAGATCCTGGAAACAACCTAAATGCCCCTCAATGGAAGAATGAATAAAGAAAGCGTGGAATATATACACATTAGAGTACTACTCAGTGGTAAAAAAACAATGACATCTTGAATTTTGCATGCAAATTGATGGAAAGAGAAAATACCATCCTGAATGAGGTAACCCAGACCCAAAAAGATGAATATGGTATGTACTCACTCATTAGTGGATTCTAGCCATAGAACTGAGCCTATATTTCATGATCCTAGAGAAGCTAGATAGGAAGGTGAACCCAAAGAAAAACATGTAGCTATCCTCCTGGATATTGGAATTAGACAAGATTGCCAGGCAAAAATTGAGAGCCTGAAGGTGGGGGTAGGATGGGAGTAAGGGGAGATGGGGAGAGAGAAGTGAGAAGGAGAGGATGGGGAGAGCTTGGGGGAATGGGATAGTTGGGATAGAGGAAGAGTGGATATGGAATCAGGGAAGTATATATATTAATTAAGGGAGCCATTTGAAGATAGGCAAGAGATTAGACTCTAGAGGGGTTCCCAGGTATCCAAGGAGATGTCCCCAGCTTGCTCCTTGAGCAGCTGAGAAGAAGGCACCTGAACTGGCCCTATACTATAGCCACACTGATGAATATCTTGCATATCACCATAGAACCTTCATCTGATGTTGGATGGAGATAGAAACAGAATCCCACATTGGAACACTGGACTGAGCTCCCAAGTTCCAAATGAGGAGCAGAAGGAGGGAGAACATGAGCAAGTAAGTCATGGCCGCAAGGGGTGCATCCATTCGCTGAGACAATGGGACTGATCTAATGGAAGCTCACCAAGGACAACTGGACTGGGACTGATGGAGCATGTGATCAAACCAGACTCTCTGAACATGGCTGACAAGGAGGGCTGACTGAGAAACCAAGGACAATGGCACTGGGTTTTGATTCTACTGCATGTACTGGCTTTGTGGGAACCTAGTCTGTTTGGATCCTCACCTTCCTAGACCTGGATGGATGGGGGAGGAACTTGGACTTCCCACAGAGCAAGGAACCCTGACTGCTCCTTGGACTGGAGAGGGAGGGGGAGGAGGATGGAGGAGGGGAGGGAAATGGGAGAAAGGGAGGAGGTGAAAATTTGTAAAATTATATAATTTAATAAAAAAATGGAAGCACCTGAAACTAAGAAACTTCTGTAAAGCAAAGAACACAGTCAATAAGACACAAAGGCAGACTACTGAATGGGAGAAATCTTCACCAATCCCACATCAGGCAGAGGACTTATCTACAAAATACATGAAAGACACAAGAAATTACACATTAAAATTCCAAATGAAAGAATTCAAAAATGGAGTACAGATCAAAACAGAGAATTCTCAATAGAAGTATCGCAAATTGTGGAAAGACACTTTAGGAAACGTTCACCTTCCCTTAGCCATCAGGGAAAAGCAAATCAAAATGACTCTGAGATAACATCTTACACCAGTCAAAATGCCTAAGATTAACTAAACAAACGATATCTTTATGTTGGGGAGGATGTGTAGTAAGGGGAACATTCCTCCATTGCTGGTGGGACTACAAACTTGTACAACCACTCTGGAAAACATTATGAAGTTTTCTAAGAAAAAAGAGAACCTGGTCCCCTCCTTCATTAGCCTGCCTGTAGCAAGGCAGGCCCTTTGTCAGCGAGCTGCTTGGCCTGCAAGGAGACCTGACAGTCTGCCAGAGGATCCATCATTCATTGGAGTGAGTGAGGAGTGAGTGCCTGAACCGGGGCAGCTGCCCCGAGAGGGACCACCGACATTCCCCAACTCCCCCCCCCCAACCCGCACACTTCCTGCTCTTCCTGCAGGGGTTATTCTCCCCAGATACTGCCTCTCTCTTCCTGTCCCTTCCCAGCTTGCACCCAAAAACCCCCACCCCGCCTCATCCTCCCATCTTTGGGGCCACAAAATCCCACAGCTCAGCCTGTTTGGGCGCCAGGGACCTGGAATTGAGTGCACCCAGGCCGGTGGGAGGTCCCCTCCTTCATTAGCCTGCCTGTAGCAAGGTAGGCCCTTTGTCAGCGAGCTGCTTGGCCTGCAAGGAGACCTGACAGTCTGCCAGAGGATCCATCATTCATTGGGGTGAGTGAATTGAATTCATTGGGGGGAACTGAACTTCTAAAAGAAGACCCAAAGGGGATCATTCAGAGGAAGAAATGGGCAGGCGCCAATGCAAGAATTCCTCCAACAATTTGAAAAACAACATGAAAGCACCAGAACCCAACGAACTTATAACAGGAGGACTTGAACACACTAATCAAGAAGAAGTAGAAACAATTGACTTTATGAAAGTAATAGAGTCCCTTAAACAGGAGGTGAAAAACTCCCTTAAGGAAATGGACGAGAAGAATAACAAAAAGTTTGAAGAATTGAGTAAATCCGTAAATGATATCCTAGGAAACCAAGAAAAAAACAATCAAACAGATAATGGAAACAGTGCAAGACTTGAAAACTGAAATGGAGGCAAGGAAGAAAACACAACCCGAGGGCCAGCCGGATATGGAAAATCTATGTAAACAAACAGAGACTACAGAAACAAGCATAACCAACAGAATACAAGAGATAGAAGAAAGAATCTCAGATTCTGAAGATACCATAGAGAAAATAAATGCACTGATCAAAGAAAACAGCAAATACAACAAATTCTCATCACAAAACATTCAGGAAATCTGGGACACAATAAAAAGACCAAACCTAAGAATAATAGGCGTAGAAGAAGGAGAAGAATTACAGCTCAATGGCCCAGAAAATATATTTAATAAAATTATAGAAGAAAACTTCCCAAACCTAAAGAAAGATATTCCTATTAAGGTTCAAGAAGCTTACAGAACACCAAATAGACTGGAAAAAAAAATCCGCTCGCCATATTATAATCAAAACACAAAACATACAGAATAAAGAAAGAATATTAAGAGCTGCAAAGGAAAAAGGTCAAGTAACATATAAAGGAAAACCTATCAGACTAACACCTGACTTCTCTATGGAAACCATGAAAGCCAGAAGGTCCTGGATAGATGTTTTGCAGAAACTAAGAGACCATGGATGCAAGCCCAGATTACTATACCCAGCCAAGCTTTCATTCACTATAAATGGAGAAAACAAAATATTCCAGGATAAAAACAAATTTAAACAATACATAGCCACAAATCCAGCCTTACAGAAAGTAATAGAAGGAAATTCACAAACAAAGGAGTCCAACATTGCCCAAAATAACTCAGACATCTAGTGACCCTTCACCAGCACATCTCAAAGAAAGGAAACACACAATCTCTACTACCAAATAAAAAATGACAACCGGAGTTAACATCCACTGGTCATTAATATCACTTAATATCAATGGACTCAATTCACCTATAAAAAGGCACAGGCTAAGAGATTGGATACGAAAACAGGATCCAACATTCTGCTGTTTACAAGAAACACACCTCAACCACAAAGACAGACATCTACTCAGAGTAAAGGGTTGGGAAAGGTTTATCAAGCAAATGGACCTAAGAAACAAGCGGGTGTGGCCATACTAATTTCTAACAAAGTTGACTTCAAACTAAAATCAATCAGAAGAGATGGAAAGGGACACTTTATACTTATTACAGGAAAAATCTATCAGACTGATGTCTCAATCCTGAATATCTATGCCCCTAATACAAAAGCACCCACTTATATAAAAGAAACATTACTAGAACTCAAGGCAGCCATCAAACCAAACACACTGATAGTGGGAGACTTCAACACTACTCTTTCACCAATGGACAGGTCAATTCGACAGAAACCTAACAGAGAATTAAGAGACTTAATAGAGGTAATGAACCAAATGGACTTAACAGACATCTATAGAACATTCCACCCAAACAGGAAAGAATATACCTTCTTCTCTGCGGCTCATGGAACCTTTTCGAAAATTGACCACATACTCGGTAACAAAGCAAACTTCCACAGTTACAAAAACATATTAGTAACCACCTGCATCTTATCAGATCACCATGGATTAAAATTAGAATTCAACAACAATGCTACCCCCAGAAAGCCTACAAACTCATGGAAACTGAACAGTCAACTACTGAACCACACCTGGGTCAAGGAAGAAATAAAGAAAGAAATTAAAGTCTTTCTTGAATTTAATGAAAATAAAGACACAACATACTCAAACTTATGGGACACTATGAAAGCAGTGCTAAGAGGAAAATTCATAGCACTAAGTGCCCACTTTAAAAAAAAAACGGAGAAAGCACACATTGGAGACTTAACAGCACACCTGAAAGCTTTAGAAAAGAAAGAAGCAGACTCACCTAGGAGGAGTAGAAGACTGGAAATTATCAAACTGAGGGCAGAAATCAACAAAATAGAAACACAGAAAACAATCCAAAGAATCAATGAAACAAAAAGCTGGTTCTTGGAGAAAATCAACAAGATTGACAAACCCCTAGCCAAACTAATCAAACGGCACAGAGAGAACACACAAATTAATAAGATCAGAAATGAAAAAGGGGACATAACCACAGACACAGAGGAAATTCAAAGAATCATTAGATCTTACTACAAAAGCCTGTATGCCACAAAATTGGAAAATGTAAAAGAAATGGACACTTTTTTAGATAAGTACCATATACCAAAGTTAAACCAGGACCAGGTAAATGCTCTAAATAGTCCTGTTAGTCTCGAAGAATTAGAAACTGTTATCAGAAACCTCCCTACCAAAAAGAGCCCAGGACCTGATGGGTTCAATGCAGAATTCTACCAGAACTTCCAAGAAGACCTAATACCTATACTCCTTAAGGTATTTCATAATATAGAAACAGAACAGTCATTGCCAAATTCCTTTTATGAAGCTACAATTACCCTGATACCTAAACCACACAAAGACTTAACCAAGAAAGAGAATTACAGGCCAATCTCACTTATGAACATCGATGCAAAAATTCTCAATAAAATACTGGCAAACAGAATCCAAGAACACATTAGAAAAATTATCCACTATGATCAAGTAGGCTTCATCCCAGAGATGCAGGGCTGGTTCAACATACGAAAATCTATCAATGTAATCCATCATATAAATAATCTGAAGGATAAAAACCATATGATCATCTCATTAGATGCAGAAAAAGCATTTGACAAAATTCAGCACCCTTTTATGATAAAGGTTTTGGAGAGATTAGAGATACAGGGGTCATTCCTAAATATAATAAAGGCTATTTACAGCAAGCCGACAGCTAACATCAAATTAAATGGAGAGAAGCTCAAGGCCATCCCACTAAATTCAGGAATGCAACAAGGCTGTCCACTCTCTCCTTATCTCTTCAATATAGTGCTTGAAGTTCTAGCAATAGCAATAAGACAAAACAAGGGGATCAAGGGGATTCGAATTGGAAAGGAAGAAGTTAAACTTTCGTTATTTGCTGATGATATGATAGTGTACATAAGCGACCCGAAAAACTCCACCAAAGAACTCCTACAGCTGATACACTCCTTTAGTATCGTGGCAGGATACAAGATCAACTCCAAAAAATCAGTCGCCCTCCTATATACAAAGGATAAGGAAGCAGAGAAAAAAATCAGAGAAGCGTCACCTTTCACGATAGCCACAAATAGCATATAATATCTTGGGGTAACTCTAACCAAGGAAGTGAAAGACCTATTTGACAAGAACTTTAAGTCTTTGAAGAAAGAAATTGAAGAGGACACCAGAAAATGGAAGGATCTCCCTTGCTCTTGGATTGGGAGGATCAACATAGTAAAAATGGCAATACTACCAAAGGCAATCTATAGATTTAATGCAATCCCCTTAAAGATCCCATCAAAATTCTTCACAGATCTTGAGAGGACAATAATCAATTTTATATGGAAGAACAAGAAACCCAGGATAGCCAAAACAATCTTATACAATAAAGGAACTTCTGGAGGCATTACCATCCCTGACTTCAAACTCTATTACAGAGCTACAGTATTGAAAACAGCTTGGTATTGGCATAAAAATAGAGAAGTCGACCAATGGAATCGAATAGAAGACCCAGATCTTAACCCACAAACCTATGAACACCTGATTTTTGATAAAGGAGCTAAAAGCACACAATGGAAGAAAGAAAGCATCTTCAACAAATGGTGCTGGCATAACTGGATGTCAACCTGTAGAAGAATGAAAGTAGATCCGTGTCTATCACCATGCACAAAACTCAAGTCCAAATGGATTAAAGACCTCAATATCAATCTGAACACACTGAACCTGTTAGAGGAGAAAGTGGGAAGTACTCTACAACATTTGGGCACAGGAGACCGCTTCCTACGTATAGCCCCAGCAGCACAGACATTAAGGGCAACATTGAATAAATGGGACCTCCTGAAGCTGAGCAGCTTCTGTAAAGCAAAGGACACTGTCACTAAGACAAAAAGGCAGCCTACTGACTGGGAAAAGATCTTCACCAACCCCGCAACAGACAAAGACCTGATCTCCAAAATATATAAGAAACTCAAGAGACTAGACTTTAAAATGCTAATGAACCCAATTAAAAAATGGGGCACTGAACTGAACAGAGAATTCTCAACAGAAGAAGTTCGAATGGCCAAAAGACACTTAAGGTCATGCTCAACCTCCTTGGCAATCAGGGAAATACAAATCAAAACAACGCTGAGATACCATCTTACACCTATCAGAATGGCTAAAATCAAAAACACCAATGATAGCCTTTGCTGGAGAGGATGTGGAGTAAGGGGTACACTCATCCATTGCTGGTGGGAATGCAAACTTGTGCAACCACTTTGGAAAGCAGTGTGGAGGTTTCTCAGGAAATCTGGGATCCACCTACCCCAGGACCCAGCAATCCCACTCTTGGGAATTTACCCAAGAGATGCCCAATCATATTACAAAAGCATTTGTTCAACTATGTTTATAGCAGCATTATTTGTAATAGCCAGAACCTGGAAACAACCTAGATGCCCTTCAGTGGAAGAATGGATGAAGAAACTGTGGAATATATACATATTAGAGTACTACTCGGCGGTAAAAAACAATGACATCTTGAATTTTGCATGCAAATGGATGGAAATAGAAAACACCATCCTGAGTGAGGTAACCCAGGCCCAAAAAGATGAACATGGGATGTACTCACTCATAATTGGGTTCTAGCCATAAATAAAGAACATCGAGCCTATAATTCGTAAAAAAAATCCTAGAGAAGCTATATAAGAAGGTGAACCCAAAGAAAAACATATAGTTATCCTCCTGGATATTGGAAGTAGACAAGATTGCCGGACAAAAAATGGGAACATGGGGGTGGGGTGGGATGGGGGGATGGGGTGATGGGGAGAGAAAAGTGTGAAGTGGAGGATGGGAAGAGCTTGGGGGAGTAGGATGGTTGGGATATAGGAAGGGTGGATATGGGAACAAGGAATTATATATCTTAGTTAAGGGAGCCATTCTGGGGTTGGCAGAGACTTGACTCTAGAGGGGTTCCCAGGTGTCCAGGAAGACGCCCCCAGCTAGTTCCTTGGGCAGCTGAGGAGAGGGTGCCAGAAATGTCCAGATCCTATAGCCATACAATGAATATCTTGCATATCACCATAGAACCTTCACCTGGCATTGAATGGAGAAAATGACAGAGCCCCACATAGGAGCACCGGACTGAGCTCTCAAGGTCCTGATGAGGAGCAAAAGGAGGGAGATCATGAGCAAGGAAGCCAGGACCGCGAGGAGTGCTTTTACCCATTGAGACGGTGGGACAGATCTAACAGGAGACCACCAAGTCCAGTCGGAATGGGACTGATGGAACAGGGGACCAAACCGGACTCTCTGAATGTGGCTGACGGTGGAGGAGGACTGAGAAACCAAGGACAATGGCAATGAACATGAACTCTACAGCATGGACGGGCTCACTGTGAGCCTTGTCAGTTTGGTTGCTCACCCTCCTGGACTTAGGGGGAGCTGGGAGGACCTTGGACTTAACATAGTGAAGGGAACCCTGATGGCTCTTTGTCTTTGGAGAGGGGTGGAGTTGGGGTATGGGTGGAAGGGAGGGGAGTTAAGGGGGAGGAGGAGAGGAGGAGATGGAAATCTTTAATAAAAAATGAGAAAAAAATCAAAAAAAAAGAGAACCAACCTACCTCAGGACCCAGCAATATAACTCTTGGGTATATACCCAAATGATGCTCAACCATACTACAAGGACATTTGTTCGACTATGTTCATAGAAACATTACTTTTAATAGCCAGGACCTGGAAACAATCTACATACTGAAGAATGGAAGAAGAAAATGGGGGTACAAATACAGAATGGAGTACTACTCATTGATTAAAAAAATGATATCTTCAAATATGCATGCAAATGGGTGGAACAAAAAAAAACAAGACTGAGGCAGATAACCCCGAGCCAAAAGATGAACATGGTGAACACGGTATGTACTCACTCATAAGTAAATACTAGCTATGAAGAAAAGAATAACAAGGATATAGTCTACAACTCTAGAGAAATTAAGTAACAAGGTGAACCCTAATAAAAAATATATATAGACCCCCTGGGAAGGGGAAATAAACAAAATCTCCTGACAAAATTGGGAGCATGGAAGTGCAGTGAAAAGGGAGGGTAAAGGAGAGGGGACGAGAGAATGGGAATGGGGAGGAAAACTTGCAGGAACAGGGTAGTCAAAGTGGATAAAGGACAGAGATGGAGAGCAAGGAAAGAGATATTTTGATTAAGGAAAACATTATGGGCCTAGCAAGAAACCTGGCACTAAAGAAATTCCCATGAATCCACAAAGATGATACCAGCTAAGACCCTAAGCAATAGTGGAGAACTGACCCTGCCCTGGAGTCAAATTAATGACTGTCTTAAATGTCACCATAGAAACTTCATCCAGCAACTGACAGAAACAGAGGCAGAGACCCACAGTGGAGCACTGAGCTGAGCTCCCAGAGTACAGTTGATGAGTGGGAGGAGTGAGAATATGAGCAAAGAGGTCAAGACCATGATGAGCATTCCCACTGAAACAGTTTTCCAGACCTAATGGGAACTCATCAATTCCAGCCGGACAGGGAAGGAACAAGCATTGGACCAAAGTAGAACATTTGAATGTGGGTGACAGTTGTATGGATGGGGCAGACTGAAGAACTACTGGCAGGGGCACCAGGATTTATCCCTACCTCTTTTTCTGGCTTAGGAACTTATTCTCTTTGTATAGATACCTTGCTCAGCCTAGATATATTAGGGAAGACCTTGGACCTTCCACAAAGCAATGTGCCTTAAACTCTCTGAGAAGTGGATAGGGGTGGGGTGGGGGAAAATAAGAGAATGGAAGGAAAGTAGGGAGTGGGAACAGGGATTGGCATGTAAAATGAAAATGATAGATTTTTTTCCTTTTTAAAAAATAAAGAACACAGAAACCTAAGGATAGATAAAATGTTGAGAAAAGCAGAGATGAGAAAACAAAAGGAGTGGAAAAGAAGCTGCAAAGGGACTGGAAGGTGAAAAGGGAGTTGGAAGTAGAGAGATGAAACAGAAGAAGAAAAACTGTAGGATGGGGAAGAAGCTTGAGAAAGCAGAGAACTCAGACATTGGAAGAGGAACCTAGAGAACAGGGGTTGGGGAGAGAGACAGCTATAGGACCAGGACAAAGGGCACTAAACAGAATATAGGAGAAAGGATTAGAAAAGACAATGTACTGGGAAAGACACATTAACACAAAATAGGTTAGGGAAGGTAGAAAGTGCTGGGGAGAAAAATTTTTTAAAGCATAGGAAAGGAGAAAGAGTTTAGAAAAGGGAATTGCATACAAAGGGAATGGAGAACTGGTACCAAGAAAAAGGAAGGGAAAATAGAAGAGGTGGAACATGAATAGGAAGAAGCAAGGTAATGGGAACAGGGAAAGGAACCTGAAAAGGTAAAATTATTTATGGATTTGGAAGAAGGGCTGAGAGAGTGAAATTGGAAAGGGGTAAAGGTATGACAATAGAGTTGACGGTGGGAAAATGAAGGGAAAGGACAGAAGGAAGACAGGAGGGAATTACAATGGACGTTAAGGTGGGAAAGAGAAAGGAAAGAACAGAAGAACAAGTTAAAGGGGTTCAAAGATGAGTAAGATGGAACACTTAGAAACGGGTATTGTTAAGTGGAAAACCAGAAAGCAATGCGTAAGCAGAAAGGGCTGGAGGTATTGGAAAGGTGAGTACACTAATGGGAGAGAGGTAAAAGAGCTGTCAGAAATGGAATAGGACAGAAAGGTAGGAGAGGGAAAAAGAGAAGGGAGAGTCTTGGAAAGCCTGAAAAGGGGAAGGGAGAAAAATGGAAAGGTACTGGTAAGGAGAAGGGAGGTTGGAAAGACAGGATAGAGGTGGTCAGGGGAGAAGGGCACACAGGAGAGGGGATAGTAAGAGAGAGGGGGTTGGGCAGGGAGAAAGAAAACTGGGGGAGATGAACTGGGAGGAGGAAGGCAATAATAACAGAACAGGACAGAGGAAGCCCTGGGAAGGAGGGACAGTAACTGGAATTAGGCATGGTGGAGGGGAGGGGTTAAAGACATGTTAAAGGTATTGGAAAGTGAGGAAGGGGGAAAGGAGGATGGAGAGGAAGATCAAGGAATAGAAACCGCTCCTGAGACATCCCAACAATCAGCTATAGCATTTAAAACCTACTAAGAATGGAAAGAACGGTTATAAAAAACTCAAACATGTACTAAAAATGGACTTGGGAAAGCACACCACCGAGTCCCACCCCTGGGGTTAACGGGAAGGTTCCAGAAAGCCATCAACAGAAACGTTAAAGTGAGACTCCTCAGGAGAAAGGGAGATGTTGGGATGGAAGAATCTCAACAAACACTCTACTCACTGCCATGGTGAGCAGAGAGCTCCACTAGTCCAAAATCAGCACTGGGCATCCATGGAGAGGGCCCACAACTCTGAGAGAGTCCACGAGCGCCAAGAAACCCCAAAGGGCCTGAGCGCCTCGGGGCAGCAGCCCTCACGATGGCCCAAACTGTCAAACAGACACCAGAGCATTCTGGGAACCGGAAGTGAGTAACGTTCTACATCGCTCCTACTGGCAGGGCCGGAACACAGCGCCTGTTGCCCAAGCCCACAGCTGTGCTGCAGAAGCTGGACCTCTCCAGCTTACTAGGAAGGGGGAAATGGAGAAGTTGGAACTCAGTCCCAATACCGACCTGACTGTGGGGTAGCAGGGACACTGTGAGAACTTACGTGGGATTTACAAGGAAGGGTTTGGTGAAAAGCGCAGGAGAATCTTTTAGGGAGACTGAAGATGATGAATTTCTGTATCCCTTCTTATATATATATATAAATATAAATATTTGGTAAGAATGCCCAACCTACTTCCAAAGGGGTCAGGGGAGAAACCTTTAACATGGCAAAGGGCTGTGAAATGAGAGGCTTGGGGGTGGGGAGAGAAGTATTTATAAAGAGACAAACAGAACTAGGTTCTTTGCAAATGGTGTGCAGGGAAGAAATAGGTGAGAAACAGATAAACCTATGGGAAGGGAAGGAAACACTGAAGTAGGAGGAGCAATCTTAGAAGACAGGAAGTGTGGGAATGTGGGAAGTATGGGAGAGGGGTGAGACAGAGAAGAGGCACAAAAGGAAGAAAGGCAGTAGGGACTGGAAAAAGAGATGAAAGAGAGAGAGAAAAGGGTGGTAAATACGGAAAGAATTTTGAAAGGAGAAATGGGAGTGACTTTAAAATGGAAATCTAGCCAGGCTGCCAGCAGAGGACTGAAGCAGAAATAGGAGGATGTCTGGGATTTTGCATGTTCCCTGGTCTACACAAGGACTTCCAGGAAACCCATGAGAACACTAACAGGCCCTATCTGTAATGTCAAATAAAAGTAATAATGAAAATGATGATGGTGATATTAATAATATGCACCAAAACAAGATATAATGGAAAATTAATGGTAACAGGAGAGGCAAAACAAGGACAAATAAAAACGAAGAATAGGAAAAATTTAGCAAGGTGAAAAATGTGAGAAAGGTTCTCCTGCCTTGAAATAAGATAAACAGTTAATAATTTTTTAATGGTAGGAGAGAAATATAGTGGACATGGGCAAAAGAGGAAAATGGGAAGGCACAAATGGAAAGGTGCTCATAATAGAGCAAGGCAGTAAGAAATGGGGAAAGGGAAGTAATAATTAAAGGGCAAAGGATGAACGGACAGATGATATAGTGAAGGAATGAGGGAATGGGAAGGACTTGGAAAAGAGGCAGAAGGGGACAAAATGCAGGTGAAAATACAGGTGCCAGAGAAGGAAATAGGCAACAAGAAAGGATGGGGAGGGGTGCAAAAGAAGAAAGGAAGGGAAGAGAATGTGAACAAGCAAAGGTTAAGTCAGAAAAGGAGAAAGATACAAAATCAGGAGAAAATTCCACCACTGCTGGCCAGTGTTATCCAGCTCATGGGTGGCAGGCATCAGTAGAGAAAAGGTAAATTCCTGGGTTCTGGACAGAGAGGACCAATGAACAAATGAACCACTGAATGAAGAAATGAGTGATGGACATATAAGGGATATCACTAGGACAAGGGGGGTCAGTGTAGTGAGAAGGCGAGCAGGCCTGGTTTTCGCCCCACTAGGCTCCTGCAAGGCTAGCTTTACACCTGAAATAACAACACACAAATTGTATTCATTTAAACACTGCCTGGCCCATTAGCTCTAGCCTCTTACTGGCTAACTCTCACATCTTGATTAACCCATTTCTATTAATGTGTATCACCACTTGACTGTGGCTTACCAGCATGAGTCTAACCACCGTCCATCCTGGGTAGGAGAAGCATGGCGTCTACCTGACTCTGCTTTCTTTCTCCCAGCATTCTGTTCAGTCTACTCCACCTATCTAAATTCTGCCCTATCAAAAAAAAAAAAAAACAAGGCAGTTTCTTCATTAACCAATGAAAGTAACAATTAGACAGAAGACCCTCTTACAGATCAGAAAGTATATAAAGCAGTGAAACTGACTTAAACTGATGATATAAACATTAGGACACTGTCCAAAAATCAGAGATGCAAAAAGCACTGGCAAAAAGCTCTCCTAAAGGCAAATCTTAATAGCCTGACATCATTAAGAGTTGACGAGAATACAGACCAACAGAATTTTTTACATGGGAAAAACTGAACCTCACTTAAGAATAAGTTTTAACCCTATGCTATACAAGAGACAGTCACTCGTAAACACAGCTCTCAGAAACAGTCACATATGATTTCTACAGCAAGGTGCCTATGCCACAGCAGCAGCAGACAAAATGACAAAAGTCTATGAGTTATCACAAATACTCACAAAAGGGTTTTCATAATCTAAGTAGACATGCATTCTTGGGATGGTATCTTTTTCAGCCTGTTTTTCAAAGTGCATAAATTATAGACAGGAAACCAAATAAGGATAATTCTGTAAAAATAGGTTAACATCATCTAAACGTGTAAGAATGCTAATATCTGAAACAGCATTCTTTCATTTCTTCAAAGACGCCACTACTGAGAGGAGGAATGGCTATGACCTGGTGCAGGTGACTCAGGCCTGTGCTCCAGCCAGCTGTCTGGGAGTCTGAGGAGAGCACATGACAACTGACTCCTTCAAAACCCACCTAGTGACAGAACAGCCACAGAGCTGACCTAGGCCACTGCCGAGAACATATTTCAAATTTGTAACTCAAAATTTGGGAAAGAATTGGGATTTTGCTCATGGAAACATCCTGAATACCCTGGACTAGGTTGGAGGTTGTTAAGAGCTAGGCCTGTCTGGGGCTTTCCCTGAGGCCCCGATGTATGGAGAAATAACTTCGTTTCTTCTCCAAATCCAGGTTCATATTGTACAGATAAGAGTCATTTTAGGTGATTTTATAACTATAATATATATACATATATAGGTATATATGTTTATGAGTTTATATATACATATATATTTTTAATTTTAATGATTCAATGTCCTTATCCTCTGATGTATCATAAGGAAAAACTAATTCAAGATCTTAATTGCTTCCTTTTCTTCAGTACCTTCTTTCCCTCTTGTTTAGAATATTTATTTTTCTCCTGTGTATTCCTTTTTGTTTTGGATTACTCTACCAGCATTTATGATGGTATCAGATTACAGTCAAATCATATGCATACTATGGGTCTAAGGAACCTTGTTTAATATTGATGCTTTTGTGCTATCTATGTAGACACAAGTTTTAAGTGTAAGGTATACAAAAACCCTCACACACACCATTCACCTGCCAAGAACTCATAGGCTGATGCATAGAAGACAGAATAACACAAGCAGCAACTCAGGTGGTAAATGAGGAAAAAGTAAATATTTTTGCAGAACAAAACATCAAAATAGAGGTAGGTAAGAGAGTATCACTAACATAATTCCTTATGACATAACTTGCATGGCCAAAGAGTCTAGGAAATGAGAAATGGCTAAAATAAATAAGCCAAATCCCTGTCAAATTCACAAAACACAGAAAAACGCCAGAAGAGTAGAAGCACAACTCAGAGAGAGTGCTACTGTCAAAGAAATGAAAACACACTGTAGACAGACCAGTGTGGACAGCTGATGGCTGGAAAATTAGCACAACTCAGCCTTATCTGATAAGCTCTCCACATACTAGGTGTGTATGGACCACATGATGGATCTGGTAACCTGTACAACTCATATCTTTGAATAACCGACACAACTGATTCACACATCCATCCAGTTTATCACAGAGGAAGGGTAAGGGCCATGGAATACCTATTACACTCCCAGCACTGTATCTTATTCATAGAGCTCAATATACTATCTATACACCTTCACCCAGTGTTCCCCCTGCAGCAGGACTGGTACTTGGAGTGGAATAATATTTTCTTTCATTGGACTGTCTTCTTAATCTAATGTTTTTTCAGCATGTGCACGTATTCTTATTGTGCATCAGTGGGGAGCATTCCCTCCATCTTCTACAGACAACAGAAGCCCAGATGATGGCATTCGCCACCATGATGTGGAGGACTAATAAAAGCAAGGGTTTTGTTCCTAAAGTTTAAATCTCACATCAAAGCACACACACTAAAATTGGGAGACTTCAGCCACCAACAGACTCTCACCAACAGACAGGTCTGCCAGACAGAAATTCAACATAGAAATAAGGGAACTAACTGATGTTATAACTCAAATGGCTTACACATCTATAGAATATTTTCCCAAAACACAAAAGAATACACCTTCTTCTCATTTCCTCATGGAGTCTTCTCTTAAATTGATCATCTACTCAGTCTCAAAGCAAATTTAGTAGATATTTAAAAAATGGAATGACTCCCTGTATCTTATCAGATCACCAAGGCTAAACATTAGTACACAACAGCAGAAACTACAGAAAGCCTACAAACTCATGGAAATTAAATAACACTCAACTGAATCACCATTAGGCCAAGGAAAGAAATTAAAGACTTCTAAGAATTTCATGAAAATGAATGCTCAACATGCTCAAACTTATGAAAGCAGGGGTAAGCGGAAATTTCCCAGCATTAAGTTGGAGAAATCTCACACTAGCATCTGAACAGCACACATGAAAGCTCTAGAACACAAAGAAGCAGATTCACACAGGAGTAGATGACAGGAAATAATCAGAATGAGGGCTGAAATCAATAAAATAGAAACAAAGAGTTGGTTCTTGAAGAAAATCAACAAGAGAGACAAACCCCTATCCAAAGTAACCAAAAGGCAGAGAGAGAACATCCAAATTAACAAAATTTGAAATGAAAAGGGGGCATGACAACAGACACGGAGTAAATCCAGAGACTCATTAGACTATACTTCAAAAACCTGTATTCCACAAAACTGGAAAATCTAAAAGAAATTAACAATTTTCTGGGTAGGTACCACATTCCAAAATTAAATAAAGACCAGATAAACAATTTAAATAGACCTATAATGTCTAAGAAAATAGAAACAGTCATTAAAAGTCTTCCAACATAAAAAAGCCCAGGGCAAGATACTTTCAGCATGAAATTTTACCAGAATTTCAAAGAAGAGCTAATACCAATTGTTCTACACAACAGAAACAGAAGGAACATTGCCAAACTCTTTTTAAGAGGCTAGAGTTACCCCGCATAGAGTTTATGCCAGCATTGCTCACAGTAGCCAGAACCTGGAAACAACCTAGATGTCCCTCAACTGAAGAATGGATAAAGAAAATGTGGTGCATTTACACAATGGAGTACTAGTCAGCTGTGAGAAGCCATGCCATCATGGAATTTGCAGGCAAACAGATGGAACTAGGAAAAATCATCCTGAGTGAAGTAACCCAAACTCAAAAGACAAAATATGTACTCAGTCTTAAGTGGATATTAGATGTAAAGCAAAGGATAACTAGTCTACAATCCACAGTCCCAGAGAAGCTATGGAACAAGGAGGGCCCTAAAAGGAACACATTGATTGTCCTAAGAAGAGGAAATAGATTAAGATCTCCTGGAAAAACTGGGGTCTGGAGGATAGAAGGGAGGGAAGGGGGATGAGAACATGAGAGGGCCAGATGGTCAAGCTGGGGGAGGGATGAAAAGGGAGAGCAATGAAAAAGATATCCTGATAGAGGCTATGGGGTTAGGGAGAAACCTGTTGCTAGGGAAATTCCCAAGAATCCATAAGGATGACCCAAGCTAAGACTCCTAGCAATAATAGCAAGGGTACCTGTACTAATCTTCTGCAATTAGATTGGTGACTAACCTAACTGTCTTCATAGTACTTTTGTCCAGTAACTAATGGAAGCAGATGCAAAGATCCATGGCCAAGTACAGGGCCAAGCACTGGGCCAAGCTCTAAGGGTTCAGCCAAGAAGAGGGAGGAGGGATTATATGAGGAGAGGAGGTCAAGATCATAATGGGGAAACCCACAGAGACAGCTGAACCATAAGTAGGAGCTTATGGACTCTGGACTCACAGCTGGAGAGCCTACATTGGACCAAACTAGGCCCTCTGCATATGGGTAACAGCTGTGTGGCTTAGTCTGTTTGGGGGCTCCTGGCAGTGGAACCAGAATCTATCCCTAGTACATATTAATATAGTAGGATGTCTTGCTCAGCCTTGATCCGTTTTCTCCAAAGGGGTGACAATGGGTATATCAACCACTCCAGGGCAGGCCTCGTGTTAGGAATAGATTACCTAAATATAATGGACTCCACAATCCTTTTGTTTGCTTTTGACTATGGATTGATTTTTGTCCGGTGGGTTTTTTGTTTGTTTGTTTGTTTGTTTTGTTTTCTTTTGGGATGTTGTTTTAGTCTGTTTTCTTAGTTTGGGGGGGCTTTGTTGTATTAGTTCTTTGTTTTTGGAGAAAGAACTTAAAAGTTGAGTAAATAGGGATGGGAAAAGGATATGGAAGGACTTGGGGAAAGGGAAGACTATAATAAAAATCTATATAAATTTAACAATTTTTAAATCATAAAAAATAATAAAAAGTAGAAGCCAAGGAATCATGATCCACTGAGGACATAGGAAAAGTAAATCATTGTTATTCATTGTTGTGGGAAGGTTTGTGTTTGTTATTTAAAGCAGGCTGGAATTCAATTCTCATTCTCATGCCTCAGCCCCAAGTGTGTGACCCCAAGCTGATTCATAGTAGTGATCCCAATAAGATATATTAATCCAAAGACATTTTCCACCATAGATGGTAGTATAAGCCTATTGCCCCAGATTAAAAGGCTAAAACAGGAGGACCCCAACATTGTGATCAGATAGACTATACAGAGTTCAGTCCTGTCTTGGTATTTAATAGTATGTGAGCAATATGCGAAAGAGAAAAAAGAAGCAAGCTGAACAACTGATTTTTCATCACTGGTGGCCTACATCTGCAACTCCAGGACTCAAGTAGCTAAAGCCATTGTGACAGGTGTAAGATGGAATCTCAGAGTTGTTTTGATTTGCATTTCCCTGATGGCTAAGGAGGTTGAACAATTCTTTAAGTGTTTCTTGGCCATTTAAGATTCCCATGTTGAGGTCCACCCACTGAGACAGTGTGCCTGTACTAATGGGAGCTCACTAAGGCCAGCTAGACCAGGACTGAATGAGCATGCGATCAAACCGGACTCTCTGAATGTGGCTGACAATGGGGGCTGAGAAGCCAATGATAAAGGCACTGGGACTTGTTTCTACTGCATGCACTGGCTTTTGGGGACCCTAGTCTATTTGTCTATTTGGATGCAAAGCTTCCTAGGCCTGGATGGGGGAGGAGCTTGGACTTCCAACAGGGCAGGGTTCCTTGCCCTCTCTCGAGGGAGGGAGAAGGAGGAGGGGGAGTGGGGGAGACGGAGGGGAATGGGAGGAGGGGAAGAAGTATACATTTTTTAAATGTAAAAAAAAAGATTCCTATGTTGAGAATTCTCTATTTAGATCTGTACTCCATTTTTAATTAGATTATTTTGTTTGTTGATGTTTAGTTTCTTGAGCTCTTTATATATTTTGGAAATCAGCCTCTGTCAGACTACTTTTAGATATTTCTAAGGCCTGTCTAGCTCACATAAAGAAAGTCTGTTTCATAAAATTGAAAACAATGTGCAGGCAATTTGGCTGTAGGTGTTTTACCTTATCAAATCTCACTAATTGCTACAATCCATATATTTTTAAAACATAAGTCTTTATTGATTCTTTGGGAATTTCATATCATGCACCCCAATCTTACTTACCTTCCAGTTCCTCCATATCCGACCCGCACCCCTTCAGCATACCCCCATAAATTAATAAAAACAAAACAAAAAATCCCTCATTCCTCCATCTTTCCAACAGCTCTTCATTCATCCTAGTGGCATCAGGATATATGGTGTGTCACACAGTATGCCCCATCCAATAAATGTTAATTGCAATGAGTCATTTGGCTTTTCTAGGCTTCGTGCAGAGACACCCCAACACACACCTGACCTCAACAACTTTCCTTAGTCTCAGAGGGAGAGTCCATAATCCCTTTCTTCATCCTTGACTCTAAAGCTAAAACCATGAGGCCAAAGCAGCCAAGGTTGCATTTAAATCTGAACCATCACAAAAGCCCTTGAACAGTATAGTGAATTAATACACTGAGGATATGTATAAGCAGCATACAGCATACCAAAAAAGAATAATTTAGAATAATACAAATCAAGTAGTAATAATTCTGAACAAGATGCTAGTATGCGAATGACTACATTATGCAAATTACAAACAACTTGTTAGGTACTACTATAGAAGTAAAACTGACTAAAATTAAGAGCTGACTTTTGACCAGCCATGATGTTGCAGCTCTGTGAGCCCAGCTGCTTGGGAAGTAGAAGCAGGATGATTACAAGTACAAGAACTGTCTTGGCAGTTGCTTGACAGAGCAACTTGAAGGCCAACCTAGGTAACCTAGTGAGACCATATTTAGAAATAAAAAGCAATAAGAGGACTAGGGATATAGGTTTTTACCTATAAATAATCTCCAATTCTGGAGAGATGGTGGATAATAGAGCTTTAAAACCTAATATATTGGTACATGCCTATAATCCCACTATTCAAGATTACAAAATTAGGGCTCCATGAAATACACAGTTTTCAAGTCAGTCTATAGATATAACAAAACCTATGCCCCTGCAAAACCAAAAAGGAAAGAAAAGAGCATATTCGCCAGTGGTTCATGTCTGTAATTCCAGTACATAGGAGGCAGAAGGATTCCTGAGTTTAACAAAGTCTTGGAACAAATTTGAAATCAGCCTAGATTAAAAGAGAATAAACACAATGTCTTTAAAAACAAAAAAGACAGAAAGTCACCAGTAGTCACTGTAGTACACATGTGTAATCTCAGCACTTGAGAGAGCTGAGGCAGAGGGAAGACAAAAGCAGAATTCTGGATTTTCTTAGAATACACAGCAAGAGGCTGTCTTTGAAAAATGGAAGAGAAGGTAACCTCTCCAAGAAATATGTCCCGCATTGATCACCAGTATTGGTCCTGCTGGTCCTGCTGGTTAGACCATTGTCCCTATCACCCCACACTAATTCATCTGTGTTCCTCATGATGATGTGTGCTCAACTGAAGAGGACAGTCTTACCAAAGAAGGACTCTTCTGCCACCACAAAGGAAGAACATTCTTTGGTGAGCTTCACTCCTCAACAAATATCCAAACAAGAACATCCAAATAAGCTCTGAAGAAAAGAAAAAGAGGGGGAGAAGATGTTCAACATCATTAATGACTATGGGAGTTCAAACCAACATGATACTTAAGCCCATTATTCAGCAAAATTTTATGTCTCACAATACCAAGAGCTAACACGAATATTAATCAACAGAATCTTTTACACTTTGAGACAAGGAGGTGGGAGAAATGGTGTGTGGGGCACCAACCAAGACAAAATATGTATGAAATGCCATAAGAAAACCTGCTACTGTGTCTGTTAATTAAAAGATAAGCCAAAGGCTGCTGAGATAGTTCAACTGGCAAAGGTACTCGGTGCCAAGCCTGATAGCCTGAGGTGGATCCTTGGGGTCTATTTAGTGGAAGGAGAAATCCAACTCCAGTGAGTTGTCTTATGATCTCCACCTATTCTAGTGTACACATATAAACAAACAATAATTTCTTCTAATGGGAGAGCTGCAGAAAGGCCTTTGCAGCTAAAAGCACATGCTGCTCTCCCCTAACCCAGCACCTGTACTCATGCACACATATCTCTACACGGATGTGCATGCATACACAAAAATAAAACAAAACGTTTACCTTTAAAAAAAGACAAAATAGCCGGGCGGTGGTGGCGCACACCTTTAATCCCAGCACTCGGGAGGCAGAGGCAGGCAGATCTCTGTGAGTTCGAGGCCAGCCTGGTCTACAAGAGCTAGTTCCAGGACAGGCTCTAAAAAAGCTGCAGAGAAACCCTGTCTCGAAAAACCAAAAAAAGGAAAAAAAAAAAAAAAAAGAAAAGAAAAAAAAAAAGACAAAATAGAGAAAGAAAGTAAAGTTAGAATAAAAGGGTTTTTTTGGTTTTGGTTTTTTTGTTTTGGTTCCAGGAAAGGCTTTGGAGCCTTTCCTGGAACTAGCTCTTGTAGACCAGGCTGGCCTCGAACTCACAGAAATCCTCCTGCCTCTGCCTCCCAAGGGCTGGGATTGAAGATGTGTGCTACTATTGCTTGGCAATAAAAGGGTTTTTTTAAGCCCACTGGCCTGACACATGCCTAAAATCCAAGCACTCAATGAATAGAGAAAGAAGCAGAAGGGACTGTCAGTTCATAGCTATGAAGGGAAGATTCCAACCTAGCCTGGGATATATAATTAGTCTTTATATTAAAAGAAAAATAGAAAGAAAACAATAGAAAATTATTCACTGGTGATCCTTGTTTATAAGGCCAATACTCAGGAGACTGGGCCAACTGTTGAAGTTCAAAACTTCACTGGGTAACACCATTCATTATCTTCCAGCTATGTAAGGAACACCCTCATCTTCCTAAAAATGAATAAGAAAAATAAACAACAAGACACAGTTATTCACTAAGTGTAGAGGGTGGGAAGCTCCTTAAATGCACTTAATGGTCTCAAAGATGTAATAACTAAGTTTTGGGAAAAGTGACAATCACCTCCAGGCCTGAGGTAAAAATGAAGCACAAACCTAGAAAGTTTGAGATGGCACACATACTGACAGCACTTGAAACTCCTTAGGACCTGGTGGTAATGGCAAAACCATTTGACTTACATCCATAGTGAAGGGATAAAGCAACCAAAGCCACTGAAATCAATATCCTTATGAGTATGCAACAAGGACCCTCAGAGAAGCTGACAAAACAATAGGTTGCCAGAGAATCAACAGTATTCCAATCAAACAGAAATAATCAAACTGTAACTATACCATTCCTCTAGCCCCCTATGATTTGTAAAGGCCAGGCAGTATTACAAGCAAGGGAAGGGGGAAAAAATCCTTAACTGTTGAGCTAGAAGACACATACAAGATTTTTTTTTGGAATTGAGTACAATGAGACAGTAAGATGTCCCAGGGTTTCTATTGCTGTGATAAACACCATGACCTGATGTGGGATTCCCCTCTGTATGCTATGAATACCATTGGTTAATAAAGAAATTGTCTTGAGCCTATAGTAGAGCAGGGACGAACAGAGCTAGGTGGGGAAAACTAAACTGAATGCTGGGAGAAGGAAGGTGGAATTTAAGAGAAGCCATGGAGCTGCCACCGGAGACAGACATGCCAGAACCTTGTCAGTAAGCCACAAGCCTCATGGGAAAATTTAAAATAATAGAAATGGGTTAAATTAATAAGTAAGAGTGAGCCAATAAGAAACTAAAGCTAATGGTGCAAGCAGTGATTTAATTAATTCAGTTTCTTTGTGGCTATTTCAAGAGTATGGGCAGCCAGGAAATGAACAAGTGTCCTCCCTACAACAATGATCAAAAGCAACTTGGGCAGGAGAGGGCTTATTTCACCTCCAAGATTACAGTCTATTATTCAGGAAAGTCAGGGCAGGAACTGCCATAGAGGAACACAGCTTACTGATTTGCTCCTCTGGGCTTTCTTTTATTGCTGTCATATATACTCCAGTGAAGTGTAAATCTAATTACTAACAATAAAAACCAGGAGTCAGATATAAGGGTAAAAACTTGAAAGATCAGGGAAGCAGCAGAGCAGCTACCAGTGACCTCCTACCTCTTCAGCTCCTCTGACCAAAAGGGCTGAGCTCCTGTCTACACCCTGCCTTATCACTTCCTGTCTTCTGCCCTGTATTGTTACTTCCTGTCTCCTGTCTGTACAAACTGACAGACTCTCTATGGTTAACTAGTGGCTAGTTCTGCCCTCTGATTTTAAGCCAAACTTTATTTGTCAAAAAACAAAGTATCACAACATTTCCCCCTTTTGTATAAAAATAGAAGTTTATAACTAACATAGAAAAACTATATACAATAAGTACAATAACTATACAATATATACAGTCAAGAATTATATTAACAGTGTATGTTCTATTTGCATTTGACAAATTCAGAGAAAATACTCCATTATCTATTCTATCTTGGTGATTCCAAAGGGTTATACCTAATTCACTTTCTTTTTTATATTTATTTATTTTATTATATAAACAATATTCTGTCTGTGTGTATGCCTGCAGGCCAAAAGAGGGCAGCAGACCCCTTTACAGATGGTTGTGAGCCACCATGTGGTTGCTGGGAATTGAACTCAGGACCTTTGGAAGAGCAGGCAATGCTCTTAACCTCTGAGCCATCTCTCCAGCCCCCTGATTCACTTTCTATCCTAACTTGCATTACCAATCCAAAACTATCTCTTTATGTATCTTAACCTTATACACTTC
Source organism: Arvicola amphibius (assembly GCF_903992535.2). Lineage (NCBI taxonomy): Eukaryota > Metazoa > Chordata > Mammalia > Rodentia > Cricetidae > Arvicola > Arvicola amphibius. Next base: position 6,685,369 of record NC_052065.1, on the reverse strand, counting down.
TTTTGTGAGTTACTTTTTAAAGTTTGATAAATAAGGAATGCTAGAACTATAACTAGTTTTTAACCCCATTAGAGACCTGAGAAGGATATAATATTACCTCAGTATTTCAAGCAAGCAACTTCCAAAAATTTGTGAGAAATGACAGAAACAGCTGGTTGCCTGGATAGTCACCCAAGGTTCCTCTTTAATGTTGGGGCATCCATCTTCAGCCTACAGGTGCAGAATATCTGACAAATTTTCCTATAAAACAGGATATTCTGAAGGGCTGTCCTACCTTGTCAAAGTCTGGCAGTCATTTTCTTTTGTGTCCTGCTTGTCCAATTTGGACAGCATACTGTCAGCAGTTGAGGCAAGGAAAGTTTCTTGCCCAGTGGCTAACGTTTGCTGCAAAGAAAGCAAACTCCATATGGAGTTTCTTTGATGCCCATCATCTTTTCTGAAGTAGATTTGTGCTGCCAGGAGCAGACATGACTCACTGTCATAAAAAAGAACCTATTTTATTAAAATATCTTAAATGCCAATGTCTCTCAGCAGCTATTGTTCCTTTATCATTAGCATTTAAAAAATTAAGATTAATAAAGCATTATGCGATCAATTTCTGGGAGTCTTTATTATTCCTTTCTGCTTATTAAGCATATCTTTTAGAGTTCCATTAGATCTCTCTATAACTGCTTGCCTTGAAGGATTATGCGGTATATCTGTAATATGTTTTATATTGTAATATGCAAAAACTGTTTCATTCTTTTAGAGACATGTGCTGGAGCATTGTCTGTCTTTATCTGTACAGGTATACCCATGATGGCCGTAACTTCTAGGAAATGTGTGATTACAGAATCAGCCATGTCAGAACTCAAAGCAGTTGCCCATTGAAATCCTGAGTATGTGTCTATGGTATGGTGTAGATACATTAATTTTCCAAATTCTGCAAAATGAAACACATCCATCTGCCATTGGGCACCAGATGAAGCATAAATCTAATTAATCTTAACAATAAAAACCAGGAATAAGATGTCAGGGTAAAAAATTGAAAGATCAGAAAAAACAGCAGAGCAGCCACCTACCTCTTTGGCTCCTCCAACCAAAAGCACTGAGCTCCTGTCTATGCCCCACCTTATTACTTCCTGTCTCTGCCCCATGTTGTCAATTCCTGTCTCCTGTCTGTACAAACCTCCAGATATCTCTGGTTAACTAGGAGCTAGCTCTGCCCTCTGATCTCCAGGAAAACTTTATTTCTCAGAACACAAACAAAATATCACAACATTTCAGAACCAACTGGCTTAGGGTAGCACCACCCAATATAGGCTGGGCTCTCCCATATAGGTGAAGAAAATTCCCCATAGGCTTGTCTATAAAGCCAGTTTTATGGAAGCATTTTCTCAGTTGAGGTTCCTTCTTCATGAATGATTTAACAAAACAACTAACCAGCACAGTTAAGAAATATGGAAGAAATTCAAGAAGGTGGAAGGTAGAGTAGGATCCTGCCTGTATGCATACATATACATATACATACACATACATATATTTTCACTACTGGGTAATAAACCAACACTTTCTTCACACTTGGTAAATACTCTGCTATAAGTTACATGCACAGACCAATCTAGTATGTGTTTAAATAAAGCTTCAAAAGGAGAAAATAGAGAATAGAGGCATTATCTGATGAGACCTTAATTGAAAATCTTTCAGACTAGTCAAAAGATATCAACCTATAACATTAGAAATTTATTGTGATGGTTAGTGTTACTGTTAACTTGACAAGATCTGGAATTATTTAGGTTAGGCTTGCCTCTAGGAATTCCTGTGGGAGATTATCTTAGATTAATTGAGGTGGGAAGAACTGCCCACTATGGAATGACACCATTCCCAGGGATGTGATCCTGGACTAGAAAAACTGGAGAAAGTGAGCTGAGCATATTTGTTTAGCCATGTCCTCTTCTTGAATATGAGTGTAATCTGCCCAGCTTTTGTAAACCCATGTAAGGAACATGCCTGACTCCATTTTGAAGGCAGGAGTCATTATGCTCTATTTTTTAAATTAAGTTTCATTTCTTGTGACAGTTGAGTTGCTCTCTGTTTCCTGGAACCAGACGTCCCCCAACCCATGATCTTAATTTTTTGTTGAGATTGCCCTTAACCTCCCTGACCCTTCTTGACGTTTTCTGACCATTCCCTAACCACATGGTTGCCACCTAATTTTTTGAAAGATTTTTTTTTATTTCCTGACTGCCCCATCATCTCCTTTATGTAAAACTACTCATGATTTACTCCTTAAAAGGGGTTCAAGAGATGGATTTGGGGCTGCTCTCTTTAACCCTGGCCAGTTCTTAGGTGCACTCCAATAAAAAATCAAGCTTATGTCAAATTTGGCACAAATTGTGGTAGTGGTCTTATTCTCGCTGTTGGAATTAACATTTTCTGGAGGCCCCAGAGAGATTCAGACCACCCATTCAAATTCTAAAACAGGACCTTCGTGCAGGAACTCTGGGGCCAGGGACTGGAAGCTACCTCAGAAGACACATGCCTTGAGATGTTCTAAGACTATCTTCAGTTCAAGAACTATCAGGGGGGTGGAAGGGAGGGGAGGGAAGGGGGAGGAGATGGAAATCTTAAATAAAAAAATGAGAAAAAAAAAAGAACTATCAGGGTGGACTTTGTGCTGAGAAAAAGAGAAAGCATCTACAGAGGCTCCTGGTGAGTTATATTCTGGTTCTGTTGTGTGGGATCACTATCTGGGATGTAGGAGGGTTTGATGTGACCCCAATATTCTCCTTCCAGGTTAAAAAGTAATACATCACTGGCGGGTGGTAGTGGCGCACACCTTTAATCCCAGCACTCGGGAGGCAGAGGCAGGTAGATCTCTGTGTGTTTCAGGCCAGCCTGGTCTACAAGAACTAGTTCCAGGACAGGTTTCAAAGCTACAGAGAAGTCCTGTCTCGATAAACATATATATATGAATAACATCACATTGCCCTGATGAGGTTATTGGTCTAGTTTTTTGTCCTGTTTGTCTTGTCTTTGCATGTTTTGTCTTTTATTTGACTTTATTTTTACTGTCCTCTTTCTGCCTTTTGTGCTTTCTATGATAATTAGCTTATTCTGGACTTGGGACAACTGAACTATTAGATAGTATGGGTAATACGACTAGCAAGCCTAATAGCCCCCTAACCTATGTTCTAAAGAATTTTGCTAAACTTTACCCCCTATAGTAAGGGAGGATTATTCCATCACCAAGCATCACCTCCAAATATTCTTTGAAGCTGAATGGCCCACATTCAGGGTTGACTAGCTCTCCCAGGGTACTTTTGATTCTCAGATGATCTGGTCAATGATTAATATCACCCTTGATAAGCCCGGCCACCCAGATCAGCCTGGATATATATTGACTTGGACTGAAGCAACTTCCAACCTGCTCCCCTCACCACCACATAAAGGGCTGTATGATCTGCAATAGTCAAAGTAGCCAAGCCCTGGTTATTGGCAGATAGACCTTTTGAGGTTCTGTAGCAGAGACTAATGAGCCCCCTCTGAAGACCGTTCTGCATGATTGACATAAGGAAGAACCCCTTCTCCCTCCATATAACCATATTTACCCTCTTCTCTCCTCTTCACCTCAACTTCCACCTTTGTCACCCTAGTCCCTACTACTAAGGCCTCATTCTGCACCTGTCTGCACCAACCCCTACCCCATCATCTAGTTCTTCCCTACCTCCACCTATCTTCTCCCCCATCAGCCCTCCCTCCCCACACCCATGGGGAGTCGCACATGGTCCTCTCAAGTTCCCCAATTCTGGTTCTGGGGTTGTACCTCCTTCAGTACTTGCTCCTCTATGGCCATTTCTTGACAATCATTACCTATATGTCCCAGCAGAGATCTCTACAGCCAGAAGAACCAGAACCCCCATTACTAATCCCAATTCCTTAATTCTTCTAATTGATTGCACCTTTTTCAATTATCTCCCCATGTGGGATGACTCCATACCGTTTTCACTACTGAAGAAAAGAAAGATTCTCATCAAAGAAATTGAAGCACTTCCCAGAATAGCTTCAGTGGTTGATGACCAGATGGCATAGGCAATTGACCATGCCCTATGGTCCAGGAAGGAGACCCCAATAGGACTACAATACAGAGAGAGGAAGATCACTCACTGAATATCACCAGGTTTTGCCAGAAGGAATGCAACAGGCAGCCTGAAAGCCCACTAATGTATTTAAGGTAACAGATGTGAAAACAGGAACCAGATGAATCACCTTCTGAAGCTACAAATATTCTCTATTCCACTGGTCCCCCTGGACAGGTTTCTCTCCCCCTACCATGTCCCGCTCACTAGCTCCTGTAGCTGCTTATGAAATAACTATTCTGAGACTTAATACTAATTACATACTCTTTGGTCTATTAGCTCAGGCTTCTTAACTAACTCTTACATCTTAAATTAACCTATTTCTATTATTTTTGTCTTTTTCTACTTTCTACTTCCCTTGTAGATTAGATCTATGAAAGTCTCTCTTAGTGTCCTCATTGTGGTTTGTAGGCTGGTTTTCTTTGATTTATGTTTAAAAATTACCTATGAGTAAATATATGTGACAACTGTCTTTCTGGGCCTGGGTTACCTCACTCAAAATGGTGTTTTATAGCTCCATCCATTTTCCTGAAAAAATCAAGATGCCGCTATTTTTTTCTTCTGTGTAGTACTCCATTGTGTAAATATACCACATTTTCCTTATCCATTCTTTAGTCGAGGGACATTTAGGTTGTTTTCAGGTTCTGGCTATAACAAGCAATGCTGCTATGAACATAGTTGAGCACATGTCCTTGTGGCACGATTGAGCATCCTTTGGATATATACCCAAAAGTGGTATTACTGGGTCTTGGGGAAGGTTGTTTTCTAATTTTCTGAGAAATCGCCACACTGACATCCAAAGGAGCTGTACCAGCTTGCATTCCCACCAACAATGCAGAAGTGTTCCTTTAATTCCACAACTTCTCCAGTATAAGTTGTCATCAGTGTTTTTGATCTTCGCCATTCCTACAGGTGTAAGATGGAATCACAGAGTTGTTTTGATTTGCATTTCTCTGATGACTAAGAATGTTGAACATTTCCTTAAGTGTCTTTCAGCCTATTTGGATTCCTCTGTTGAAAGTTCTCTGTTTAGATCTGTACTCCATTTTTTTATTCGATTATGTGTTCTTTTGGTGACCAATTTCTTGAGTTCTTTGTATATCTTGGAGATCCACTCTGTCTGATGGGCTAGTGAAGATCTTTTCCCATTCTGTAGGCTGCCGTTTTGTCTTGTTGACCGTGTCCTTTGCTTTACAGAAGCTTTCCAGTTTCAGGAGGTCCCATTTATTAATTGCTTCACTCAGAGTCTGTGCTGCTGGGGTTCTATTTAGGAAGTGGTCTCCTGTGCCAATGCATTCAAGAATACTTCCCACTTTCTCTTCTATAAGGTTTAGTGTGTTTGGCTTTATGTTGAGGTCTTTGATCCATTTGGAATTGAGTTTTGTGCATGGTGATAGATATGGGTCTATTTTCATTCTTCTACATGTTGATATCCAGTTATGCCAGTATCATTTGATTAATAAGCTTTCTTTTTTTTCATTTGATATTTTTGCTTGTCATATTTCTATTATTTTATATTTTATCACAAGGTTCGTGGTTTGTTACCTCTTGCTTCTTTGGAGACTACATGACATCTACCTGTCTCCACCTTCTTTCCTCTATATCTGCATGGATTCCCTGCCTTTCTATATTCTTTCTTGACATAGGCCAAAGCAGTTTCTTCATTAACCAATGGTAATAAAACATATTCACAGCATACATAGGGGAATCCCACATCATCCTTCAGCTTTCTAGAGTGTCTCCTGGATGCCTATTGGTTATACACATCCACAGACAAAGAGGACCTGGCAAATCTTAAAATGATTAACCTGACCTTTGTTACTTAGTCAGCCCCTGACATACATAGAAAGATACAAAAGATGGATGTGTTTACAGAAAAAAACAGGTCAGAACTATTAGAGATAGCTCAGAAAGTGTTTGATGACAGAGACAGCAAAGATCTTCTGATAAAGAAGATGGGGTGTGCTACCATGACTGCACTACAAGCCCCAGCTACTCTCAACTCTGCCCATGCACACCATGATAAAAACATGAGACCTTTACAAAAGGACCAATGTGCTTACTACAAAGAAATTGGTTCCAGGCCCGGATAGAAGACCAACTACCAATGCAGACCTCATAAATGCTGGTTTTCCCCTGACATGATCTTACTGGAACTTCAACACAGAGGAAGTTAGGGAGACGCTAAAAGTCTACCACCAGACTTTAATTGGGAGTCTCTTGCTGCAAGCTGGCCTAAAAAAAAAATGTCTAAATCAGGCATGCCAAGAGCATGAGAAAAAGCCAGGAGCTTTCTTGGAAAGATTGATAGAAGCCTTCAAGACCTATATTCCCCTGGAACCAGAAGCGGCAGAGAATAGATCTGCAGTGAGCCTGACTTTTGTCAGACAGTCAGCTCCAGACATTCACCATAAGTTACAAAGACTAGAAGGTTTTGAAGGTAAGAAGTTGGCTGAATTCATTGCAGTTTCAGAAAAAGTGTACAACAGAAATACCCCAGAAGATAGACAGACCAAAGGGCTAGGAAAGGCTTTAGATAAGTAAACTCAAGGCCTCACTAAGGTCCTCTTGGTTTTATTAGGTGACCGTGAAGCTAAGAGGTGGCATTGATTTTTACTCTTATTCTTTTGGCTCTTTTGGGGGACCCACCAACCATTTCCCAAATAAATCACACATGGACGCTTATTCTTAGTATAAATGCCTGGCCTTAGCTTGCCTTGTTTCTTGCCAGCTTTGACCTTTTTTAAGATTTATTTATTTATTTTATGTATATGGTACTCTATCTGCATGTATACCTTTATGCCAGAAGAGGGCATCAGATCCCACTATAGATGGTTGTGAGCCACCATGTGATTGCTGGGAATTGAACTCAGGACCTCTGGCAGAGCAGCCAGTGTTCTTAACCACTGAGCCATCTCTCCACTCCCTGCCAGGTTTTCTTAACTTAAATTATCCCATCTATCTTTAGTCTCAGGACTTTTATCTTTCTCTATTCCTGTATACCTTTTCTTTCCTTCTTACTCCATATCTGGTTGTGTAACTGGGTAACTGGGTGGCTGGCACCTGAAATCTTCCTCCTTCCTCTTTCATTCCCAGAGCTCCCCTTCTCCCCCAGATTTATCCTCATATTTATCATCTCTGCCTGCCGGCCCCCCCTGTTTCTCTCTCCTGCCTCACTATTGGCCGTTCAGCTCTTTATTAGACCATCAGTTATTTTAGACAGGCACAGTAACTTCACAGAGTTAAACAAATGCAACAAAAACAAAAGTAACACAGCTTAAAATATTTCCCAATTGGCAGGCAAGAAATATCACCCTAGGGGCTGGCTGGAGAGATGGCAGTGACTTGTATCTTTCTTTACCTTTGCTCTTTACCACAATCACAATTCCCCCTATACTTTGGGCCATTAGAAATCATGTATGTTAGGCCTCTACCAATTCTGCTCAACCTTAAGGTAGGACTATTAGCTGAATTTGATGACCAAAAATTTCTCTCCTCCCTACAAGTTCCCTCTCAGGTGAAGAAGCAACTCTGGTCCCAGCTATGAGCAGTCTATGGGAAGGAATCGCCTCCTGTGCCCCAAGGGTTCTGGCCAGGGGATCTGATAGTCATCAAACAACATCAGAAGACCTTAGAGCCTGGTTGGAAGAGACCCCACACATTATCCTGATGACACCTACAGCTGTTAAAATGGATGAGGGTCCCCACTTGGATTCACCACTCCCACATGAAGCCCATGAACCCACACGCTGATCCTGAGGTCTACACGCCAGAGGAAGTCAACTCCAGGCTTTGGAGAACCATTGCACATTCACCAGATCCTCTAAAACTGAGAATCCAGAAAGTCGCCAATCCAGCTAAGTGATGGGCTTGTCCCTATGCTTTCTTAGCACATGCCTGTTAGGGCTTTCCAGTCTGGTCACCATGGGGGACCACAACCCCCATCTAACCATTAATCTTACATGGAAGGTTATCAATGCTGACTCCTGAACCATACTTCCCATGCAACCCCTTTGGGGACCTGGTTTCCTGATTTATACGTTGACTTGGGCATGCTTTATGGTTGTACTAAGATATCTGATGCTAAGTTACAAGAAATCACCCCTTTTTGTGTTTTCCCTGGACATGATAGAGATAAGACCCATACAGAGATCTGGGGGAAATAACTATTTCTGTGCTTCATGGAGCTGTGTCTACAGGGATCACACCTGGTGGGAAGCCCCAAAGAATGGAGACTTTATCAAGATGAAAATTCACTGGAGAAGGGATATGCAACCCAATATTAACCAATGCTCATAAAAAGACATCCAGTTGAACATCAGGAAAAACCTAGGGTTTAAGGCTCTGTGGCCAAATCAGAGGACCAATAGGAAAAGACCCACCATCTGGTTAGACATTCAGCCCTTACACCCACAAAAGTCCCTGGGCTCCAATAAAGTAATGGGCACTCCAAAGAAAACTAGAACATTGTCTTTGGCAACTGAGGTTGCTCCCACGAACCTATCTTCCAACCTAGGTCTCCTTAACCTACTGAGAGCTACCTATTTGGTTCTAAATGCTTCAAAGTCAAGCCTCATCAAGACCTGTTGGCTCTGTCTGGACACAAAACTCCTTTATTATGAGGGGATTCCAATAGTGAGAAGTATACCAGATCTCCTAACATGCAGTCATGCAGATGGCAACACGCAGGCACGGGGAGACTTATTTTCTAATCTGTGAAAAGAAATTGCCTCAATGTGGGCCAATCCCCACCTAATTATGCTGGCTTCTGCATAAAACTCAGAGTCTACCAGGAATGGGATATTTAATTCCCCCCACCCAAGGACAATGCCTGGTGAGCCTGTAGCACAGGTTTAACCTCCTACATACATGCCCAAGTTTTAAATGTCATTCGGTGTTTCTGTGTCTTAGTACAACTGGTCCCTGGGATAGCTTATTTCCCTGATGAAGAGGTTCCCCATCAGCTAGAACCACTAGGAGAGGTCAAATAGGAGATTTTCACAGCTGTCCTAATATCCTTCCTCATAGGCTTGGGCATAGCCAGAGCCATAGGCACTAGAACCTCAGTCCTCATCCTCCAAGATCGGAATTATCAGATTCTGAGCACAGCCACAGATGCAGACATAGTCACCCTAGAAAAATCCATCACCCATCTGGAGGAATTGCTCTCTTCTTTAGCTGAGATGGCCCTCCAAAATAGAAAGGGACTAGATTTACTGTTCCTTCAACAGGGAGGTTTATGTCCAGCTATGAGAGAACAATGCTGTTTTTATGCTAGCCACTCGGGATTTATAAAAGATTCCATGAACCTTATCAAAAAAGGTTATATGATAGAAAATTAGAGAAACAACAAAATAAAGGATGATATGAATCTCTATTCAACTGGTCACCCTGGTTAATTACTCTCGTCAGTTTTAGCTGGGCCCTTAATCATCTTACTGTTGGCTCTGACCTGTGGACCATGTATAATTAATGCCTTAATCAAATTCATCAAAGAACATATCTCCATAGTCCAACTGATGGTTTTAAAACAACAATACAAATCTGTAGACCAGGAAGAAACATGACCAAGATTTGAGATGATGCACTGTTTAAGAGGGTAATGAGAGGACCAAGCAGCCATAATAACAGGCTGCTTGGCCTTCTCTCAAGGATCAGGCCTCAATTTCAGTTTTCTGAGACTGAGTAAGCAGTTTCTGAGGGAGCCACAAACAGAGGACAATCAATCTCCAACACCCCCAACAGCAAGAAAGAAGAGGCCTGGTACATGCAGTATCAGGCCAGGTAAGGCATGAGTTACAGTCAGCAGATAACCAAGTAAGAACAAAGTCTGGGACTTTTCCAAGCCTGCCCAAAAATGAAAAAGCTGTAACCTTAATCAGCTGTTGCTAGCCATAGTCAATTAGAATGTGCTAATATGACTTCCACTTGCTTATGCCAATCATATCTAAAATGACCTAATAACGGCTCTAGGAACTCCCCTTATCTGTGCTTAAAAGAAGCCTGGGAGCTTCTCTGGGGGTTGTCGCAATTTTGCCTTTGTGTGGGATGGACTGCTCCAGCATGCTGGAATAAAATCTTGCTGATTGCATACATGGATAGTGGTCTTTTGTGGGACTTCTCCAGGACCCTAATAGTAGGCAAGGGGTGAAGATGTGTCTGCCACAAGCTAGGTTTGTGCCCAACTATGGTCAAAAACTGAGTGCCTATGAGGGGATTGGGTGGCTGGCAACTTCAGGAGAGGAAGTTGCAAGAGTCAACAAGCATGTCGAACTGGGTTTTTTTGGTGCCATTTCTTTGTTCATTGACTCTCTGATTGGCCAAGGTTTGGAGGGAGGGAAGGAGGGAGGGAGAGAGAGAGAGAAAGAGACGAGAGAGAGACAGAGAGAGGGGGGGGAGGGGGGAAGGGGGGATGGGAGGGTGAGCTGGAGGCTCCAACCAAACAAAACTTTCTTTTATACATTCCCTTGATCTTTGTATCTGTACAGCAGTAGAAAAGCAACTAAAACACCATGCTTTTGTAGCAAAGAACTTTACCAAAGGAACCATCTTTCAAGCCCTCATTATTTAAGCTTTTGAACCAGAACTTACTCACTCATAAAATGAGATGTCTTAAAATTGGTTATGGGGAAGCACACTTATATTCCTAGTACTCAAGAGACTGAGTCAGAGAATTGCTGCAAGTTCAAGACGGCCTAGACTACACAGTGAATGCTAAGCCATCCAGGGCTATCTAGCAAGACCCAGTCTTTAAGAAACCAAACAAAAAATGAACAAAAAGCATGAGATGGCTAGGCTAGACTGCTATTATTATCCTATTTTTAGAAATAGTCAACCTCAATAAGGTGATAACATATTTGCTAACATAATAAGAGGAATATTTTTACACTTACTTGGTTTTGGTTTTTTTCTTAAGTGTATGAATGTTTTGCTTGAATGTATGTTTATGCACCATGTACATGTCTGTCATCTGAGACCATATCCCCTATGCCTGGAGCAACATGGTTTTGAGCTGCCATGTGAGTGCTGGTATTTTGTCCTCTGGACTAGCAACCAGTGCCTCTTTAACTGCAGAACTAGTCCCAGAGTATGTTTATCTAATGTCAATGTTCATGCTTCTAAGAGTACATAGCCTTTAGTCATCAGAGAAATGCAAATTAAAACAACTCTGAGATTCCATCTTACACCTGTAAGAATGGCCAAGATCAAAAACACTGATGACAACTTATGCTGGAGAGGTTGTGGGGAAAAGCGAACATTTCTGCATTGCTAGTGTGAGTGCAAGCTGGCACAACCCCTTTGGATGTCAGTGTGGCGATTTCTCAGAAAATTAGAAAACAACCTTCCTCAAGACCCACTTTTGGGGATATATCCAAAGGATGTTCAATCGTACCACAAGGACATGTGCTCAACTATGTTCATAGCAGCATTGTTTGTCATAGCCAGAACCTGGGAACAACCTAAATGTCCCTCGACTGAAGAATGGATAAGGAAAACGTGGTACATTTACACAATGAAGTACTACACAGAAGAAAAAAATAACGACATTTTGAATTTTGCAGGAAAATGGATGGAGTTATAAAACATCATTTTGAGTGAGGTAACCCAGGCCCAGAAAGACAATTATCACATGTACTCACTCATAAGTGGTTTTTAAACATAAAGCAAAGAAAACCAGCCCACAAACCACAATCCCAGAGAATTTAGACAACAATGAGGACCCTAAGAGAGACATACATAGATCTAATCTACATGAGAAGTAGAAAAAAGACAAGATCTCCTGAGTAAATTGGGAGCACAGGGACCTTGGGGGAGGGTTGAAGGGGAGGGGAGAGGCAGGAGGGGAACAGAGAAAAAATGTAGAGCTCAATAAAAATTTAAAAATACTGAAAACAGGTGCTGGTGAGATGGCTCAGAGGATAAGAGCACCGGCTGCTCTTCCAGAGGTCCTGAGTTCAATTCCCAGCAATCACATGGTGGCTCATAACCATCTATAATGAGATCTGGTGCCCTCTTCTGTCCCACAGGGATACATGCAGGCAGAATATTGTATATATAATAAATAAATCTTTAAAAAATAATATTGAAAACAAAAAAATAAAATGGGGAAAGGAAACAAAAAAAGACAAGATTACATAGCATCTGAAAATACAGTCTGTGAAATCCATTTTAGCAAGCAGATAAGATTCTACCAGTATACTGAGTGCTTATACTTATCAAGTATTTACTTGTGATATGTAAATGGTTGCCTCTGAAAGGTCTGGAAATAACCTCTCCAATCAATAATATTATCTGCACTAGTAATTAATTTGTGAAACAGACCCTTTCATTATACAGAATGCAAAGGTACGCTTCAGCTCAATGCTAAACTCAGCATTGTTCGTGTAGTCATTAATGAAGTTTAATTGTAATTACTAGGTGTGGCCTACAGCAATCATTTGAGAAAAATACTTTTTCACTGTATCTCGCAACTTTCCTACTTCTATTGCTTTCACTTTTCTACTGCATAATGAGTTACATAATAAACATGTACCTCATCTCTAAGGCAAACTTGGTACCATAGAAGGTTCTAGTTAACTTTAAAACCCTACTACACCAAGTCTCTGACCTTGAGCAGTTGGTTAGCTTTAAAGCAGTGGTTCTCAACTTTCCTAATCCTGCAACCCTTTAATATAGTTCCTCATGTTGTGGTAAGCCCCCAACCATAAAATTGTTTTAGTTGTTACTGCATAACTATAATAATTTTGCTACTGTTATTAATCATAAAGTAAATACCTGTCTTTTCTGATTATCTTAGGCAAACCCGTGAAAGGGTCCTTCAACCTCCCCAAAAGGGCTGTAAGCCACAAATTGAGAACCACTGATTTAAAAGTTCATTTTGTCTCCAGTTTAGAGCAAACTAAACACCAACAAAGAAATCAGAATCATACACAGAAGCAAAGAAGATAAATGACATTTGGCCTGATGTTCATCTGGCTGCAGATTAAAAGTCATGCTACAGTTTCAACATCCAGTAAATTAAGGGCATCAAGATTCAGAAGCTGGAGTAGAAAGATGGCTCAGTGGTTAAGAATATTTTCTGTTTTTCCTGAAAACCCAAGTTTAGTTCCCAGAACTCAATGCTTGTCTCTCAACCGTTTATAACTCCAGCTCCAGGGATTCTAAAGCTTTCTCTTTGGGCTCTCTCTCTCTCTCTCTCTCTCTCTCTCTCTCTCTCTCTCTCTCTCTGTCTCTCTCTCTCTCTCACACACACACACACACACACACACACAGAGAGAGAGAGAGAGAGAGAGAGAGAGAGAGAGAGAGAGAGAGAGAGAGAGAGAGAGAGAGAGAGAGTGTGTAAATACCCACTCACAGGCATACGCCTAAACAAAAAGTTAATTTTTAAAGAAGAAAACAGTTCACAAATTCAGGCCAGGCATGTAGCTCAGTGTATACCTAGCATTCACATAGTTTGATTCCGTAACGGTACAAACACTGAAAATCAAGCTGTAATGGTTTGGATAAAAGCGGTGGTGCAGTTCCCCAATGGGCAGCAGTGGGCCACGAGGGGCAGCTAGTAGTCCTACCATTCCAGGCCTCTGTTAGTCCCAGGTGGTGGGAGGCGGCGGGTGAGAGACCTCGCTGAGTTGGCAGGACTGCCGGTCCCACGAGGCGCTGCAGCAGGTGACAAACGGATAGACATACCATGCAGAGAAAGTGGGTATAGTTTACTTAGTGGGTTATGGAATGGAAGGGGAAAAGGGAGGGGGGGAGAGAGAGAGCACGAGAGGGACGGAGGGAGGGAAGGCAGAGGGAGGGAGGGAGCGAGGGAGGGAAGGGAGGGAGCGAGGGAGGGAGTGAGGGAGGGAGCGAGGGAGGGAGCGAGGGAGGGAGCAAGGGAGGGAGCAAGGGAGGGAGGAGAGGCAGCAGCCACCTCTTCCAAAGAGAGCTGGGACAGAAAGAGAGCCTGAGTGGGGAGAGAGCAGAAGTTACCTCTTCAGGAGAGCGACAGAAAGAGAGAGAGTACAGACTGGAGGAGGCGGATGCACTTCCCTCGGTGGAAGGGGAGGGGTTGGGAGAGGGCGGGGCTTGTCTCTTAAAGGGACAGGGGACTGAAGAGACATCTCAGCCCTTAAAAACACTGGCTGCCCTTCCAGAGGACCCAGGCTCAAATCCCAGCACCCACACGACTGCTCACAACTGTATGTAACTCCAGTTCCACAATTTTCACAACTAACATCTTCACACAAACACACATGCAGGCAAAACATGAACACGCATGAAATAAAAATAAATAAATCATTTAGCCAGGCGGTGGTGGCGCACGCCTTTAATCTCAGCACTCGGGAGGCAGAGGCAGGCGGATCTCTGTGAGTTCAAGACCAGTCTGGTCTACAAGAGCTAATTCCAGGACAGGCTCCAAAGCCTGTCTCGAAAAACAAAACAACAACAACAACAACAAAACAGCAACAAAAAAATGGACTGGGTACACAGGTGACAGACCAGGCCAGCAGATCATAAAATTCCCATCTTTTTCTTATAATAAAAAGGTGGGAAGTTAGGCACAACAGGTTAAAGGAATTGGGACAGCAGATACTCAAGACTGCTTCCTGCTTATTTGTCAGCATCATCTTTGGGGGGGGGGCTGAGAAAGCTGGGTGCTGGTCACATCCTGGGGTAGCTGGTCACTTTATTCCTGTCCAGGGTTTGTGGTATGGAACTGTCCGGTGTCTCTTGGACCTGGTAAGGTGTTAGCAGAACAGAGGACAAAGTTAAGTTCAGGAAGAGAAAAAAAATTTCAGGACCAGGAAATTGAGACCACTTACAAGAGATCCAAAAAACAAATAAATAACACACACACACACACACACACACACACACAAATCCAAACAGCACGAGGACCACTCCGAGTGATCTGCTCACATTTTTAGCTATGGGAAGCAATGAGGCATAAAAATATCTGAGGGTCCTGGCCCCAAAAACAAAGTCACTGCGCAATGAGTGCAGTGCTAAAGGAGAACTCAAGAAAGGGCAGTCCTGTGAGAGGCACTAGGCCAAAAGGGGAATAGTCTTACCAGTTGTCCCGGTGGACTGACGGACTGACGGAAAGTTGAGAAGTGGGCTGGTAGAAGGTCCAGGTTTAGGATTTTCACCCACAGTGCAGCAGTGATAGAAACAGGGCTCCATGAGTGGAAGGAACTGGAAGTAAAGAGGAAAATTACTCAGCACCATGAGCCGCCATGTCACTGAGCCACCATGCTACCAGCCATGGCAGGGAGCAAGGGCTAGAACTGTAAACAGCTGCTTCATGGATCGAACTAAACTTGCTGGTTTCTGTAGGACCAGCAGTAGTGCTAGCAGAGATAAAACAGAAGGAATGGGAGCGAGAGAAAAAAGAGCATTTACAGGTGAGTGGTAAGGGGCTGCCCAGCGAAAGGAAAAGCAGATGGGCATGAGATGCCGGTGGCGGAACTCTGGCAGTCCTCTTTGCTGGTAGAAATTAGAAAGTAGTGGGTAGGGAACATTACCATTTGCAGCACTGGAAAGTGGTCTGAGTCCAGGGTCCCCATGTGTTGTTCTCAGTCGGCCTGCCTGCAGGCGGGAGGGAACGTGGAGAGAGCCTGGCCAAGTCATGCACCCATGTTATTTCTTTTTAAAGACATAAGGGGGAAGGCCAGTCTCACAAGGGGTGGCAGTCTCACAAGGGTAGCAGCAGGTGACCTGAGGCGTCGGTAGATCCCCCAGGCCTCGGTAAGTTCTCTGAGGCCTTGGCAGGTTACCTTGGCGGGTGGGAGACCACAGTGGGTGAGAGACAGACAGATACAACATGATACAACGACAGCAGAGAAAGTTTGGATAAGGGATTTTTAGTGGGTTATGGAAGGTAAAGGAAAGGGGGGAAGGGAAGAGGGGGAAAGAAGAGAGAGAGGCACAGAGAGAGAGGGAGATGGGGGAGAAGAGGAGAAGAGAGGCGGAGAGAAAGAGAGAGAGAGCAGAAATTACCTTTTGGGGAGAAAGACTGAAAGAGAGAGTGCACTGGTCGGAGGAGGAGGGACATTGCTTCCCATGGCAGTAGGGGGAGGGGTTGGGAGAGGGCAAAGCTTATCTCTTAAAGGGACAGGGTACACAGGTGACAGACCAGGCCAGCAGATCATTACACAAGCTACATAATTTGATATTTTAAAAATCTCACATCCCAACCAGGTCGTGGTGGTGCATGCCTTTAATTCCAGCACTTGGGAGGCAGAGGCAGGCAGATCTCTGTGAGTTCAAGACCAGCCTGGTCTAAAAGAACTAGTTCCAGGACAGACTCCAAAGCTACAGAGAAATCCTGTCTAGAAAAACCAAATGAAACCAAACCAAGCCAAAACAAACAAAACAAAATAATTCTCACATCCTAGTCTGTTTGAACATATAAGAGTTTTCACCTATCTACTTGTCTCATGTGATGTCATACGTTGGGTATATGGTCATATTGAAATGGATTAAATAAAAAAACGCTGTAGGTCCCCTCAGTGGTGAGAGGCAGCGGGTCCCGAGAGCAGCCAGTCCCAGGCAGGAACAGCACAGTTCCCTGAGTGGCTGCAGCAGGCCACGAGGAGAGACAGACATGCTATGAGACCACACCTCAGGTCTCTGAAAGCGGCTGGTCTCAGGCAAGGAGACATATGGCAGCAGGCGAGAGACAGAGACATGGATAGGCACACCATGCAGAGTGAGGTTGGACATTTATTTAGTGAGTTATGGAGGGTGAAGGGAGAAGGGGAGAAGAGCAGAGAGGCAGAGAGAGAGAGAGAGAGAGAGAGAGAGAGAGAGAGAGAAGCTGCCTCTCTGAGAGGGGGACAGAAAAGGGAGAGACTCAGGCTGCAGGAAGGAAGGAAGACCTGCCTGCCTCAGGAGACTGGGGAGGGAGTAGGCATGGTTTGTCTCTTAAAGAGACAGAACAAATCATTACACATATCCCTCTTTATTTTTGTCTGTGGTAATTTCTGCTAGGCTTATGCCTCTTATAACCACCTTCTGTGTCCCTGTGTCACATGTTCTTGACAACTGAAGGTATTCAATTATTGTGAAATCAGTGTTTTTTTAGCTTCAGAAATTTTGACATTCGCTCCATTATAAAGTCCTTAGTGGGAAGCCATGACAGAAAAAGTAAAATCCGTGTCCATTTCCAGCATCGACACATGAGTGTTAAGTATTGTCGAGCTGCAGGAGCAGCTGTCATCATAAGCTGCGTCATCTGGGCAGTTTTCTGTAAAACATACAAGAGTGCCTGTACTTCCCACAGCTTTTGCCCTCAAGCTCAGATAGGATAACCTGGTGAGAGACAGGTCCCTGGAGCTGCAGACTACCATTAATGGTGGCAACATTTGCAAGGAAGAGACCCTGAGACAAGAGCCAGTGAAATGACTCAGTGGTAAAGGCACTTGCTGCTAAGCCTGATGACCTGAGTTCAATCACAGGATCCACATAGGGGACGGAAAGAATTGACTCTCACAAGATGTTCTCTGACCCCACAAGTGTGCTATAGCATTCAAACACACACACACACATACACACACACATGCACACATGCATGCATGCATGCACACACCACAAACAATACAATACATTTATTTATTTTTGGTTTTTTGAGACTGGATTTCTCTGTGGAACAGCCCTGGCTATCCTGGAACTAACTCTGTACACCAGACTGACCCTGAACTCACAGAGATTGGCCTGTCTCTGCCTCCCCAGTCCTGGGATTAAAGGCATACACCGCCACCACTCCCACCCAACCCCACCCTTCACCCCTAGCTCAATATAGTTTTTTTAAAAGAGTTTCCCAGACAAGACGAATTTCAAGATACAAACCCAATTATCTATATCAAAGAAAAGCATAGGGACTGGAGACAGAGCACAGTTAGTAGAGTGCTCACCTAGCATGTACGAGGCCCTAGATATCTCACAAATATAGCATATTTGTAGAGGCAAGAGGATCAGAAATTCAAGGTCAGTCTTTGCTACACAGGGTCTTCAAATCCAGCCTAGTGTAGAGTCTTAGTCTCAGAAGACATAAGTAACATAAACATAGACATCAATCACTATCAGGTCTGACTTTAAATCCAGAGCATAGAGATAGGAGAACCATGAAGTAGGAGTCATAATTAGATGGAATGTATAATTAATAAAAAATTTAAATGGGATCCACAAAAGAGATTGGCCGGCAGAGAGTTTACCCAGTGAGAATTCAAGCTGCTATCATCTATTTTAATTACATGTGTGAAATAGAATTCTGAAACTGGGGTTTAAATATATGACTTCGGATGAATATTTATTCCATTGATAATTTTCCTAGCAACGTTCTCAATTTACCCAAATTTGAAAGTGATGAAGAAGTAACTTGGCAAAGAAACAATCTGAGAAGGAATATCAGAAGTGAGATGCAGAATTAGTGTCCCAGTGTAGTTGAAAAATGTTCTACTTTTGTGAGGGGGGTGAGTGCCATGAAAGATCATGTCATCGGTAGGAAGCATGGTTACCGTTTTCAGAAAAATGCTTGTCCCTGTTAGAATTTTCAGATACAATAATAATAACAACATAAAGTACAGTGGCATACTCTTGTAATATCAATAGTCAGAGACAAGAGGATCAACACAAGTTAGAGGGCAGCCTGATCTGCATATTTTCATGAGTATGAGCCTGGATGCATGCCCAGATGTGTGTGTGTGTGTGTGTGTGTGTGTGTGTGTGTGTGTCTATGCGTAAGAGTGCATGTGGAGGCCAGAGGGTGACATTGGGCCTTTGCCTCAATCATGATTTACCTTATTTATTGAAACAGGGTCTCTCTCGAGCCTAACGCTCACCTATTCAGCTCATGCAGCTAGTCAGTTTGCCCCAGGGATCTGAGCATTAGGAGAGCAGGTGGGCTATGGTCCCTGCCCAGCATCTGCACAGGTGCTGGAGATCCAAACTCTCACTTGCATTGCAATCACTGACTGAGCCATCTTCCCAGCCCCCTAATAACTTACTAATTTAAGAAAATTGCTTACAGCAAATTTTCTGGCAAGTTCTCTTATGCTTTTAGTTTGCAAAGAAAGAAAATGAATACTGCAATAGAAGATATTTCTGTATTTGGGGTGGGAAAAGTCAGAAGGAATGAAAATCTCCAACTGCTCCGCTCAATTACTTCTCTCTCTACATCTTCTTTGTGTGTCATGGACTGGACAGCAGTAGGTGGAGTTTCTAAATAATACTATATTCATGTCTAGCTAGTTATCACAGATTTTGATACTTTTAAACAGAAATTAATCTTTTTTGAGACATAGAATCTCACATAGAACAGGCTGGCTTTGAGTCTTGAACTCAGTTTCTAGGCTCTGAATCCCCAAGGCCTAGGATTATAGGCCTATTCCACCAAATGCCTGGTGTCCAGAAGTGTGTGTGTGTGTGTGTGTGTGTGTGTGTGTGTGTGCGTGCGTGCGTGCGTGCGTGCGTGCGTGCGTGCGTGCTTATATGTATGCATGAGTGTATGCTGGTACATGTACAAATGTGTGTTTGTATGTAAACCAGAGGTCAACACAACATCAGTATCTCCCTCAATCCTTGCCATCTTATCTTTTGAGGCAATGTTCTTATTAAATTTAGAGCTCATTCATCTAGAACAGATTACCAACAAGTCCCAGAGGTCCCAGTTTCTCTGCCTTCTTGGAGCCAGATTTATAGACATGCACTACACTACTAGGGATATAGTTCTGTTCTCAGGTTGGTTGGTTGGTTGGTTTGTTTTGTTTGGACAAGGTCTTCTCTAAACCAGGTTGACCTCAGTTCATGATGTAGCGGAGAATTACCTTGATTCTTGTACACCCACCTCCTGAGTTGGGATTACAGTCAAGTACCATTCCTGTTTTGGAGTTTAGACGTGTTGCCTGCAGTTTTAGACACTAGATGGCACTGTAGATCAACTAGAAAGAAATCAGTTTGACAGGTTGAAGAAGGCGAGATTTCCCCTCTCCACCCCCAAAATGTCCCCCACCCGGTCACGTGCACTTCTCCCTTCTATCTTGTCAAAATTGAAATGTGGCCCTTGCATCAAGGGAACTGACCTCACATAAAACCTTACTGGGTACGTTCTAGCTCAGGCTTATTTATACTCTCTTGTGATAGAATCCACCCAATTAGCAGTACCATCTTAGCTAACCCAAAGCTTTACTATTACTCATTTACATACGTATTTATTTTAGTGTGCACATCATACATAGGGGCACGTTTATGCCTCAGTATGTGTGTAGAAGTCAGAGGACAATTTACGGAAGTTAGTTTGCTTCCTTCCACCAAGTGGCTCCAAGGGATGGAACTCAGGTCATCAGGCTTGGTAGCAAGCTTTTGTTTGTTTGTTTCTTTTGTTGCTTTATTTTTGAAAGATTTGAGCTTTTTATTTGCAATTTTGTATGTGAAAAAATGTAGAGAAAAAAAGAGGCAGAGGCACAGAAAGAACACCTGAGCTTGGTGTCCTTGGAGGCATCAAATCCTATGACACTGGAATTAGAAACCATTGAAGGCCATCCAATGTGGGTGCTAAGAATAAAATTCAGATCCTTTGGAAGAGCATCAAGCACTCTTGAAAGTAACATTGAAGCCGGGCAGTGGTGGCACACACCTTTAATCCCAGCACTCGGGAGGCAGAGGCAGCCAAATCTCTGTGAGTCTGAGGCTAGCCTGGTCTACAAGAGCTAATTCCAGGACAGCCAGAGCTACACAGAGAAACCCTGTCTCAAAAAAAAAGAAAGAAAAAGAAAAAGAAAAAGAAAGAAAGTAACAGTGAGCTATCTTTTCAGATCCTTTGGGTTTTGTGGGGCTTGTTTTGGTTTTTTGTTTGTTTGTTTATTTGATTGTTTGTTTGTTTGTTTGAGACAACATCTCATGTAGTCCAGGCTGGTCTTGAACTCCTAATCCTCCTGACTCTGCCACCCCAGTGTCAAGACATGCTGGCTTGGGCTATCTATCACATCAGCTTGACCTACAGCTTTTGAAAGGTTGACAGCTGTGTGGAAGCAGAAGAATTCTTCAGCATAACAGCAAACAAGACAAATGCAAACCAACCTCACTTATGCAAGGAAATACATGGATTCTTTCCCCTTTAAGGAAGAAACAAATGCTCTTGTAAACTACACTGGGAAGTACTTGCCGATGCCTGCTGCTTTGTCAGCAGGTGGCACTAGGAGACAGCTAGAAACAAGTCTGCTGCTTTGGGGCAGTGTCATAAGAAACTGGGGAAAACAGCTTGATCCAGACTTGTTTAAAATGTCTCCATTTCCAATGAATTCTTCTGTATGATGAAAAATAATATAAGCTCATGGGAAATGAATCAAAGAAGAAGACAAAGGCTTCTCTGAAAGGAGGGGAAGTTGAATGTACCTGTATTAAGGACTAGAATGGTCTTTGGGATTACTGTTTAAAACACAAATGATCCTAGGAAGCAATCTATTTCATGTAGTGTGGAGCTGCGGGCAGGCCTGTTTTTCATCCCGCCCGGATCCCACATGGCTAGTTTTACACCTGAAATAACAACACACAAATTGTATTCTTTTAAACACTGCCTGGCCCATTATTTTCAGCCTCTTACTCACATCTTGCTTTAACCCATTTCTAATAATCTGTGTAGCACTACGAAGTGGTGTCTTACCGGAAAGATTCTAGCGTACGTCCATCTTGGGCTGGAGCTTCATCGCGTCTGTCTCCCTGAGGAGAGGCACGCGGTTTCACTTAGGAGAAGCGTGGCATCTGACTGAGCCATCTACCTCAATTTCACCATCATTAGTGCCTTTCCAGGCATTCATCTGTAACCTTGCTTTGTAATGCCCCGACAGCCAAGAAACTGGCCCTAAATAGGCAAGACTTGGCAGGAGATCAAGTGTGATGCTCAGGGGGATAAACCTAAGATCAACCTTAAGTCAAGTCTCTAGGCACTGGATCCCAGGAAGGGGACTTGGGTTCAAAGGCAATTTCCCACTGGCAGGCTTAGATGCATTTCCAATGCTTAGGATTAATTAGAGATGAAGCCCTAATATGCTGAGCTTGAGACAGGAGCAGATTCCTTCCACCAAATGATCATGTCAAATTTACATACCAGCTAGTAATGGGGTACTCACCTGTAACCATAGCACTTCAGAGTGGAGACAGAAAGATGTGGAGTTCAACATTAGTTTTGACTACACAGTGAGTTCATAACTAACTTAGGCTATATGAGAATCTGTCTCTAAATAAACAAGTACAATCACAGCATCCAAGATACACTGAAGAGATGATTTTCAGATAAGCAAGGAATGAATTTTTAAATATAAATGTATCTAATAAACTTATACTTGAAACGTTATTTAGTGTTTATGTGAAATTCTGGATAAGCAGCACCCTGTATTTTATCTGTCAGCAAGGCAACAGGGCTCTCTCATTTATCCTCTGGTCTTCTGCAAGACTTCCCACATCAGAGCCAGTCTGGAAGACAGAAGTCAACAGAGCCTGGGAGCTGCCATCTTTGGGAATCTTGCATGTGTGGGAGGTCTCTGGAGAGAGATGGAAAAACAGTGGGCAGAAAAAAATGGAATTTAAGTGTTTTATGTGATATTTTTATTTTATTTCTGTTAAATATTCCTAAGCAAAATTTGGTAGTCTTTGTGTGGTAGCCTTTACCCACACAGTCCTCTCTCTGGCCCTTTGGTATCTTTTCTATATGCTTAAAATGCTTCCAATAATGTTAGGATGTTAACTATTATATAGATAGGTGTCAGATGCAACTGTTATACAATCAATCAATAGTTAATTGGCAGTGGGTATACATAAGTGTAGATAGAACTGACAGTTTGACATGCCAGAACAAGATCTAGTGTCTGACACTAGAGTGGGACTTCTTCAATTTTCTTATCAGCCTTCAGGAAATTTGAAGGCAGATGACAGAACTAGAAACAAAATCATCCTGAGTGAGGTAACCCAGACCCAGAAACACAAACATGGTATGTACTTCCTCATAAGTGGATGTTAGCTGTAAAGTAAAGGATAGCCATGCTACAATCCACAGCCCCAGTGAGGCTAAGTAACAAGAAGGACCTAAAGAGTGAGTATATGGATTTCCCTGGGAAGAGAAAATAGAAGAGATCACCTGGGTAGAATGGGGGCGAGTGGGGATGGGAACTTGAGGGATCAGGTTGAGGGGTGTATAGAGGGGGAAGGTACTAATAGAGATGTCTTGATATGGGGGTCAGGTAGAAACCTGATTCAAGGAAAACTTCCATCAATCCACAAGGATGACTCCAGCTAAGACTGCTAGCCATAGTAGATAAGTAGTCTGAAGTGACCATCTCCTGAAATCAAATTGGTGACTACCCCAATTGTCACCAGAGAGTCTTCATCCAGTAACTGATGGATATAGATGCAGAGCCCCACAGCCAAGCCCTGGGTCGAGCTCAGTGAACCCTGTTGAAGAGAGGAAGAATTGTATGAGCTAGGGAGGTCAAGGGAACCCACAGACTCAACTAACCTGGCCTTATAGGGACTCACAGAGACTGAACTGACAACCAGGGAGCCTGCATGGGACTGACTTAGACCCCTCTGCATATATGTGACAGTTGTATAGTTTGGTCTACTTGTGGGACTCCTAGAAGTTGAAGCAGGGGCTGTCCCTAAAGCTTTGGCTAGCTTTTGGAAACCTATTCCTCATACTGGGTTGCCTCACCCAGCCTTAATACAAGGGAAGGTTACCACAACTTGATATGTCATGCTTTGTTGATACCCATGGGGGCCTGCCCTATTGTTTTCTGAATCTGTGTATTTATGTGTGGTGGGTGGTATGTGTGTGTGTGTCACGGTGCATGTCACCAGTGGAAATCAGGAATAAAATTCACTCCGTCCTCCACCATGTGGGTTTCCAAGGCCCTTGGGCAGAGGTACCCTATGTTGCTGAGCCATTTTGCCATCCCATGATTTCATTTTTTTAAAACTCAAGTCAACCAGTCACACAGCAATTTTTAAATCAAATATTCTAACAATACCATACAAATACAGATTAACTTGATACTTGTATGTTGAAGAATGACAGTAGGAAAATGCTGAAAGTCTTTCTTTTCTATAAATTATATTTTATAAGAGTAGATATTTGGGGTCTGGTGGTAATGGTGCACGCCTTTAATCCCAGTACTTAGCAGGCAAAGACAGGTGGATCTCTGTGAGTTTGAGGCCAGCCTGGTCTACAGACCGAGTTCCAGGACAGCTAGAGCTACACAGAGTAATCCTATCTCGATGAAAAACCAAAAAGGGGGGGAGTTTGTGTATATAATAATACTGTATCTCAAAACATTAAAAAATTTGGAGTCTGAGCCAAGATATTTTAGGCAGGTTTATTGATGTATGTTCTGATGGCACGTACAGGGCAAAGCATACATGTTGTACTTTTAGAACCAAGTCTTCAGGAATGGCAGTTTCTGCAAGCACCTTCAGGATCACGTCAGATTCATTATGCCTTTGACTTTGATTTAATTTTTTCATCATTGCCCATTTTGAAACCTTTTATAGCTCACAAAATTTCAACAAACGCCACATTAAGGGCTGAGGAGCTAGTTCAGTCATTAAAGTGGTTTCCTCACAAGCGTAAGGATCTGAGTTCAGTCCTCAGAACCCTCATAAAAAGGTTGAGTGCATTGGCCTTGGGGCTCATTCATTAACCTAGTCTAATCAGAGATCCCCAAGTCTCAGTGAATGACCCTTTCTTAAACATTAAGATAGATGGTTCCTGAAAAATCACACACAAGGGCTGAAATCTGGCTTTTGTGTGTGTGTTCTGCCCCCCAACACACTCTAAAAAGCCTATTATTAATTATAATAAATAAAATGCTAAACTGGGTCTAATAGTACAGGCCTGTAATATCAGTTCCTCAGAAAGCTGAGGTCAGAAAATCACAAATTCAAGCCCTGCCTGGGTTACAGAGTAAGTTGGCAGCCTGGGCAAGTTAGTGCGACTCTGACTCAAAATAAGAAGTTTAAAAAGGACTGGGGATATAACTCAGTATTAGAACACTTGCCTAGCATGTGTGAAGCCCTGTGTTCAACCCTTGGTACAAAATAAAGAAGCAAACAAACAAACACATACATCAACGAACGAACGAATGAATGAATGAATGAACGAATGAATGAGACATAAAGATGTTCTGATTCAGAAGACGAAAGGAACACTGAGACAGTGAGCTGAGAAAGCCTCAAAGAGTTGGGATGGAAGAGGCTTTTGGAAGCTGGCTAGACTTTGCATAGTGGCTGTGGAAGAGACTTAGCATTCTATACACAGGAAAAAAACCCTGTGAAACATAATGAATCTACAGTGAAGGACCCTAAATGGTCAGTAATGTATGTGAGGGTCTACAGAAACAGCTAAGGATGGAGAATAGGTTGGAACAGGAATCCATGAAACTTGAAAGTCCCTTCCCCAACCACCAACAAGGCTTATTCTGCACATGCCTCTGTCAGGCAAAATATCATCCCTTGGAAGTCCCTCAAAGTCCCATGAAGAGCCTGCCTCTTTCTTTGTAGAGTGTGGGCAGTCCGAATGCTTTTCATAGCTAGGCAGTGACACAATCCAATCTGTGATGTAGGCAGATTGACTTGGCAACTCCACACATGAGAGACTGAAGAAGAGAGAGAACTTGAGATGGAAGAAACATTCAGAGGCCAAAGCCATTGTTGGAAGACATGTAAGGGCCTAAAAGAGACCAAGGCCTCAGAACTGCAAATAAGGGGATAAATGAAAAGAAACCAGGAAATCACTAGCAGAATTGCTATATCCAAATGACTAAAAGAGATTAAGGAAGGACCCGAAGTTTAGAACAGTAATATCCTTAAGGACAATAACCTTGAAAGTGGTAGGCAGCTTTGAGAAGATTGGAAGAGTGTTTGAGGGTAGAGGATGTAGTCCTGTTGGTACAGTCCTTGCTGAGCATGAATAAAGCCCTGGGTTCAGTTTCTAACACTGCATAAATTACATGAACTGGACATAGTGGTATTATATGTCTGTAATCCTAGCGGGTGGGAGGTGGGTGCAGTAGAATCTAAGTTCAGGAAAGCCATCCACAAAATGAATTGAGGCCAACCTGGCCAATAGAGTGAGACTCCACTTGAGATAAAAGGAAGGAAAAAAAGAAGACAGGGTGAGGGAGTAAGAGAGGGAGAGCAAGAGTTCATTAGGATGAATTTCAGACCTAATAAATAGATTAGCTGAACTCAATAGTCTATTAAGCAGGAGCTTTGAGACCAAGGACTTGCGGGCAAACCAGAGCTACCAAATCAAATTTGAGTGCTGCATGTTTCTTTTTCAGATGGGTAATTAAGAGAGAAGAAGGTACACCATAGGT
This sequence comes from Arvicola amphibius, assembly GCF_903992535.2. NCBI lineage: Eukaryota > Metazoa > Chordata > Mammalia > Rodentia > Cricetidae > Arvicola > Arvicola amphibius. The sequence goes on along the minus strand of NC_052065.1, from coordinate 6,658,896 downwards.
TTTTTTTCTTAGAGAATAAAGAACAAGAAACTAAAAGGAACCAGAGAAAAGAGAAAGCAGTAGATGTTGGGTGGCATAGTTGTAATCATTCAGCCACACAGCATGGCTGACACTTCAGGGTTCCAGGGCCACACATGTGCGGACAAGCCCTCAGGCAGAAAGTGCCTAAGGGCCCTGGGAATCTTAAAGGACCCCGCGTGACCCACGTGCAGCATGGTTGCATCATCTATACATGATGCCAGCTGCCTTGCAAGCATGCCACATGCGTGAGCTCCGTCATCAGCATATGACGCAGCCAAGTCATCTCGCTGTGCACGTGTGCTAGGCAGCCTTTAAAAGCTGTACGTGCCACCTTCAAGCTCTCTCTCTCTCTCTCTCTCTCTCTCTCTCTCTCTCTCTCTCTCTCTCTCTCTCTCTCTCTCTCTTCACACCGACCTTCACTAGGCCTGTATCCCCCCATAAACTCCTAAGCATGTTTGTTGCATGTTCTGTGTTTCCTTCTCACTTACCCCAGGTAATTTCAATAGTGACTCACTCATTCCTCTAATCCCAGTATTTAAGAGATGAAGGCAGAAAGATCAAGAGTTCAAGGTTTGATTCCCAGAACCCACATGATATCTCACAAACATCTGTAGTTGCATTTCCAGGGGATACAGTACTCTTCTGGACTTCATGGGCACAAGACACACTCATGCTACATAGATGTACATGTAGGGAAAAACACACATCGATATAAAATTAAAACTAAAGTCAAATAAAAAATAAGAGTTTAAGGGTAACCTTGGCTAGATACTGAGCTCAAGGTCAGCCTGGATTGCTAGAGACCCTGTTTCAAAACAAACAAACAGCAAAACAAAACTTACAAGGCCAGGTATGGTGCAAATGCCTTTAATGCCAGCACTTGTGAGGCAGAAGAAGACAAGTCTTTGAATTCGAGTCCAGCCTGATCCACATAGTGAGTTCTAGACTAGAAAGAGCTACACAGTAAGATCTTTTCTCAAAACAAAACAAAGCAAAACAAGCAGACAAAAATCCCAACAAACCCAAAGAGGCCTGTGGATGTATCTTAGTATCTTAGCTGATAGAATATTTTCCTGGCATGCCTGGCCCCTGGGCTCAATCCTCAGCATTGCATAATCAAAAACTGAAGGTCATTCTTTACTATACAGTGAAATTAAGTCTAGCCTGAGTTATGAGAGACTCTGTCTCAAAAAAACAGAGTGGGAGAAGAGGGAGGGACCTACAAAAAGAGATAAGAGATTGGGGGGAGGCAGGGAAGGTAGAGGAGAGAAAGAGTACTAACTATGTTAAAAGAGACAATGCTGGCTCACACTGGATAGACAGCTTTCTATGGCCCATGGACAATTGTTTGCCCACCCAGTAGAGCAGTATCATGTCTTGAATTCCTTTGTCTTTTGTAAAACTGACATTTTAAAATTAATTCACTTGTGTGAGTATGGTGCTTGGAAGGGGGGGTGTGGTTCACATGAGTGCCACAGTTCATATTCAGAGGTCGGAAACAACTAGTGGTTTAACAGGCTTTCTTTGGGGCCATCAACTAGCTCCCAAATCATAACATAGACACTTATTAGTTTTGAAGGCTTGGCCTTAGCTTAGCTCTTATTCTAATCTGGTTTTTTTTTTTTAATCTATGCTATGGCTCAGGTCTTTTTGCCTTTTTTCTTTCATATCTCTTACTTTCCTGCTGTCTCCATGTCTGGCTGGCTAGTGGCTGCTTGGCCTCTGGCCCTGGGTATATCCCTCTCTTTCTCCTTCATTCTGTTACCACCCCCCCCCCACCGCACCAGCCTAGATTTCTCCCCCTACTTATTCTCTCTGCCTGCCAGCCCCGCCTATCCCTCTCCTGCCTGGCTATTGGCTAGTCATCTTTTTATCAGACCAGTCAGGTGCCTTAGGCAGGCAAGGTGAAACAAATGCAACACGTCTTTACATAGTTAAACAAATGCAGCACAAACAAATGTAACACATCTCTGCCTAGTTAAAATAATATTCCACAATGTAATGGGAATCAGTTCTCTCCTGCTACACTCTTGGTCCTGGAGTTCAAACTCAGGTCATCACAATTACAAGCAAGCACTTTTACTCACCGAACCCCATTGTACTTGCCTAGGTACTAAACAGTCTCTAGCTTCCTCTCAGTCACTGATGCCCAGGACCTGGCATGTTTGCCAGTCTTTATCCCAGGAAGCTTTCATTTTGCCAGGAATAGGTTTTCTGTCAGCCCTCCCGCCAAAATAGGTTTCTCTACTGACATAGTAAGCCAGATCAAGCCAAACTGAAAAGGTATAACAACGGGTTTATTTGAGCAAAGCAACCCCCAGGAGAGTTCTCCAGTTCCAGAGATGAAGGCTGGAGAAGTCACACACCCAAACCAAAGCAGGGGATTCTATAGGTTGTAGACAAGAAGAGATGACATGTCCACCATAAGCTCGGTTTGTTCTCAAGTATGCTCAAAAGCTGCGTGCTTTAGATGGGGACATGGGAAGCTGGCAACTTCAGGGGAGGAAGTTGCAATAGCCTCCAAGAATGCAGAACTGAGCTTTTTTGTGCCTTCCCTTTGTTCCGAGATTCTGAGCAGGTGGGGTTTGGAGATAGAGAACGACAGGAATGAGGCTTCCCAGACCATACAGGGGCAAGTAAGAAGGTTCCAAGCGAACAGCCAGTTCTCTCATTCCTCCCCTGTCTTGATGTGACCCAATTACATATGCCCTGCTCTGCAACCTCACGGCACATTTCTTGACCTTCCATTGGTCCTCAAATAATTCTGCCAAAGGACATTCTAATGTCACATGACTGAGTTTCAAAATAGGCAGTGTCCTTTACTGTCTACGACTTGAAGTTGATTAATGAACCTGCCACATCAGATTCCTTTTGGCTAGCAGGGGCCTAGAAGAGTAACAACTGTAATTCATAGTTACTCAGTGGAGTCAGATTTTGCAAACCTCTGGTGCTACATGTTACTGTTGTATTGTCATGCCTTCATGTTTCCTTCTGTCTGCACCATGGTGTTTTTGGCATAAAAGGAAGTGGACACTAGCCGTGCACTCAAGGTGCAGAGCAGTGAAAAGTAGATAAGAGAGTAGAAAGATGGCATGCAAACTTTTCCAGAATAGTGAAGACCTGCATGGAATTGAGGAGGAGTAGACAAAACTGAAAGAGTTTAAAAAAAAAACTGGAAAGGGACTTTGTAGGGTTAATGGGATCTGAAGCAGGCAGGAAGAAATTAGCTCACGAGTGCCGGCAACTAGAGAAATGGCTCAGCAGTTAAAAGCATTTGCTGCTCTTCTAGAGCACCCTCATGATGGGTCCCACCATTCTTTAACTCTGGTCTTGGAGGATTCAACACTCTCTTCCGGCTCTATGTGCACAGACATACATTCAGGCAAATGCTCAGACATAAAATAAACTTAAGGAAAATCTCAAAAGAATAAATCATGAGCACTAAGAAAAACTTTCTTCTTCTTTTTTTTTTTTTCTGTTAGCGTTTCTCAGGCTGACCTTGAACTCCCAAGGATGAGGATAACCTTGAACTCTTGCCTTCAGTCAATAAATGCTAGGATTACAGCTATACCATTATACGCGTGTTTCTTTTCTTCATTTTTGTTTGATTGTTTGTCAGGACAGGGTTTCTCTGTGTAACCCTGGCTGTACTGGAACTCACTCTATAGACCAGGCTGGCCTTGAACTAAGATCCTCCTGCCTCTGCCTCTTGAGTGCCGGAATTAAAGATGTGCACCACCCCTGCCCAGCTCCTTTCTTTTGTTTAAAACTATTTCTAAAACTTTCTGCCAAAGCAGTAAATATCTCTCTAAATAGAGATTATTGGTTATTAGTTGAGAAAACCGCCATGCCAAATATATCACTATGTAAACTGATCTTTCAGTGAAACTTGGAAATTTTCATGCATGGACTGTTAAAACCTATTAAAAAAGTAGCATTGCATACATATACTTTAAAGAATTTAACAGTTTAAAAATCATTATGGTCAAATGTATTGAATAAAAGTGGAGGTAATTGATTAGGGTACCAAAGACAATCTAAATTCTCATGCTACATGATACCAATTAAAATTTGAACTAACTCTAGGGATCATGTCTCAGGGGCAGAGTGTTTGCCTACTATGCTCAAGGCTCTGGGTTCCATCTCCAGCATCCTGAAAAATATAAAATAAATAAAAGTTAAGCTCAGGGCTGCACCTGTAACTCAGTTGGCACAGTGCTTGCTTAGCATGCTAGAAGCCCTGGCTTGACCTCCTGCCCCAAATAAACTGACAACGATAGTATATGGCTACAAGGCCAGCACCCAGGAGGTAGAAGTAGGAGGATTATGAACTCTAGGTCGTTTTCAGCCACAACAGGAGTTTAGTCGAGGCAAGACTAGGATTCTTGAGGCCCTGTGTCAGTTGGAAAACACTTTTTTTATTAAGCTCCATTTGTCTCTGTAGCTTATCATAATCCAGGAACCCAGGTCGGACTACAGATACTTTAAAATGGGCTTATTCTCCTTTGCCTCAGCCTCCTGAGGCCTTCATCCTTGACCTCCCGCCACAGTTTTACTCACTACCCAATGTGGGAGGGTATGTAGAGGCCCAGAAGGGAGACCTGCCCCATGACACACTCTGATGTGTGACAAGGGGATGATTTGAAGTTTAGGGGAACTGAACTGGTGTCCCAGAAGAAGCAGATTTCCACTAAGGCTAGAAGTTGGAGTTAAGGAAAAAACAAAGAATTCAGTCCAGACTTTAAAAAAAAATTGACCCACAAAGACACACCGGCTCACTTCAGGGACAAGAGTGGGGAGTGGCGCGGGCTGAGTGAAGGGACATTTGGGATGAAACCACAAATAGTGACAAGAAGGAACAGCCAAGTAGGGAGCTCTGTACTTGGACATGGTGGCCTCAGCATACTGTCCTATTGCAGAAGGTACTTGGAGTTCCCCATTCACCCTCCAGTCTCTTCTGCTGCACAGAAGATTCTTTTAGTCTCTTCAACTGGAGCATATAACTCTAGGGAGAACAGTATCTTTGAAAAGTGGGTAGAAAATGTGTGTCCTTCCCTATAAGGCATAGAGATGCAAAAAAACCTCCACATTTTGCTAACACCTTAAGAGAATTGTGGGCCCCCTTGAGAATAAACACTCAGGGTAAGAATAGCTACTCTGGATTTTTTTTCCCCTGTGTGAGGCTGAGTATGGAACTCAGGGCTTTTGCACATGTTAAGCAAGTGCTCTACCGCTGAACATCCCCCTAGCACCTACTCTTGAGTGTTTAGGTTCACCCAAGCTCGTCATTGAAATGAAAGTACTTAATCCTCATGCTTTAAAGAATGTTTGTATCGAAGGTTCTTGGCAACCTACTGCTCCCCAGCTCCTCCACAGCACAATGGAGAAAACTGTACTGTGGAGACAATATGCTCACAGATCCTCTTTTGAAATAGTATGCTTCCTGGCACAAGGGTTCACACCTGTAATCCCAGCATATAAGAGGTAGAGGCAAGAGAGTCAGGATTTCACCTACATAGCAAGTTTGATACCAGCTTAGGCTACAGGAAACTGTCTAAAACAAATAAGCAAGCAAAAACATATTAGGAATGAGCCATAATGGCACACACATTAACACAGCACTAGAAACGCAGAGGCAGGCAGATCTCTGAGTTCTAGGCCAACCTGGTCTACAGAGTGAGTTCCAGGACAGCCAGGGCTACACAGAGAAACACTGTTTGAGAGAGAGAGAGAGAGAGAGAGAGAGAGAGAGAGAGAGAGAGAGAGAGAGAGAGAGAGAGAAGGGGTGGAGAGAGACAAAGACAGACAGAGACAGAGACACAGAGAGACACAGAGATTGCTGATCATGGTGACTCATGCCTGTAATTCTAGCACTTGATAGACTGAGACAAGATGATCACAAATTTGAATCCTGGGACTGGATTGAGTTGGAGACTAGATTTGGCTACATGAGACCCTGACTCGAACAAAACAAAACAAAAAACTCCAAAATAACAGCAACATAACAAATGCTATGGCCTCTCTACCATTGTTTTTCTGCCATTTGTTCGTTCATCTTCATCTCCTGTGAAGGAACAGTGAGAAGCAGATGGGTTGAAGGAGCTCTGGGAACCTTTAAGTATATTTTTGCATAAGGTGGGCGTTATGGGTTGAATTATGTTGCCTAAAATTCATAGACTGAAGTCTTAATTCCCACCCCCTAGGAATGTGACTGAATGAAGAAATAGGGTCACTGCAGATACAGTTACTTAAAATGAGAACATCAAGGAGTAGAAGGGACCCTAATCCGATATGACTTTATAAGAAGGGGTAATTTGGACACAGACAGGAGTTCAGAGAGGACAGCATGCCAAGATGAAGGCAGAGACTGAAGTAAAGTATTCACATGCCAAGAAATGCCAGATTGCCAGTAAGCCACCGGAAGCTAGGAGAGAGGCACGGAACAGATTCTCCCTATCAACCTTGGAAAGAATCAGCGCTGCCCTTAACCTTCAAGTTAGACTCCGGCCTCTAGAACTGAAAGATTGGGTTGGGGTTGTAGTTCTATGGTACAGTGCTTACCTGATATGCATGAACCCCTAGGTTCAATTCTTAGCAACACACACACACACACACACACACAGATTCTCAGGGGCCGTTGAGATGGTAAATATGCCTGTCATCAACATGACAGGAACCCACATGATGAAAGATGACAACCAACTTGCACAGTTTGTTTGTCCTCTAACCCCTGCATGCACACCTTGGTATGCACTTCCTTTTTGTTGTTGTTGTTTGTTTGGTTGTTGTTTTTTACATTAATTATAAACTGATTGGCCTGCTTCTTATTAACTCTTTCTTACATCTTACATTAGCCTATCATTCTTGTCTGTGTTAGCCATATGGCTTGGTACCTTTTTCGGTGAGGCAGTCACATCTTGCTTGTTCTGTGTCTGGCTTCCTCTGTGTCTGGCTGATGACTGCAAACTGAAGCTTCCCTCTTCCCAGAATTCTCATTGTCCTGCCTATACTTCCTACCTGGCTACTGGCCAATCAGCATTTATTTAAAATACAAGTGACAGGGTACAGACCCAAATTGTTCCACAGCACTCCCCCGTCCCTGTTTTTTTTTTAAAAACAAGAACTCTGAATCGAATCTCCTTTATTTAGCTTTTCTACTGACCATTATCCATAACTTGTAACCAACATTCTAAACAAAGGCAAACATCCATAATACAGTTTTTGGGAATGTGGGTATAGTTTTCCAGGTTACTTCCTGCTGAGTGGTGGCACTGATAATCTTATGGGGACCTAAAGAAAATTTAGAATTATGATCAAGTCCTGACTGGAGTATCCTGTGAGGCTGGATCATCTCAGGCAGCAGTCTTTGAACTGTTCTGGATGTAGAACTCAGACATCTGGGTCATTCCTCCTATCAGAGATTTCTCAGGGAGTCTTCCTTGGTCAAACCTAATTTTTCTTAATGCAGAATGAATCCACAGTCCCTCATTTCCCCTGGAAACAGAAGCAAAACCTCTTCTCCAAAGTAACATATCTTTTGTCTTAAATTTTAAATACAAAGCATTTTCAATATATATATATATATATATTGGATTAATCCAGCAGCATTTATAATCAAATGTCTTTTAGAAGCTTTTGCTCCTTCCTCAGTCATCAAACAATTTAAAGACAACACAATAACATATACTATCCAGGATCTCTGTGTATTTTTCATCTTTATGTGGCTTTATTTTAAAGTCTATTTCTTTTATTTTTATTTTTAATTTTTGGCTTCTTGAGACAGGGTTTCTCTGTGTATCTTTGACTGTCCTGGAATTCACTCTATAGACCAGGTTGTTCTTGAACTCAAAGAGATTCACCTGCCTCTGCATCCCAAGTGTTGGGATTAAAGGCCTCTGTCTCCCAAGTGTTGGACTTAAAGGTGTGTGCCACCACACAACTACTCTCTTTTTTTATTTTAAGGACCTTATCATTTTTTCCTTTTTTCTCCCAAGCCTACACATATTTTTAAATACACAGTAAACTATTTAGAGGTTTTCTTCGTCTTTGAATCTATCTTTACTGTATATCTCTCTTTTTCAGGCCACACGAGTCTTTAATTTGCTAAGCGATGTGGCTAGGATTAAACGCGTGGTTTTGATGGCTGGATCCAGCCCATTCCTCAGCTTTTTCCTGAGAGTCTCTAGCCTCATGGCAGAAATACTGCCTGGAGCCATGTTTATTGCCACAACTCTATGACATTTCAAGATTCATGCCACCACCAAGAAGCATGCTGTAGGCTATTCATGAACACCATTTAAGTGTTTTGTGGCACAACCTCTTAAAAGGGTTGCAAAGTTTTGCAGCTAAAGTTTTGATTCAGGAAGCCTCTCTTAAATAAGACGCATTTGTCTCTAGCAAACAGAGCCCACCAGAGAAAATGCTGCTATCTATAAGCCATGTTTAACTCTATTCTTTTCTGTCTAGAATTACTTCTCAAGCTCTCTCAGGCTTTCTGTGGATGCGGTTGTCCACATGTTGGGCACCATTTGTTGACTGAGGTTTCTCTCCCACCCAGTCCTGCAGCTGTTCAGTCCTAAAGAAATACACAGAGGTCTACATTAATTATAAACTGATTGGCCTATTAGCTCAGGCTTCTTATTAACTCTTTCTTACATCTTATTTTAGCCCATTATTCTTGTCTGTGTTAGCCACGTGGCTTGGTACCTTTTTCGGCGAGGTAGTCACATCTTGCTCGCTCTGTGTCTGGCTTCCTCCATGTCTGGCTGATGACTCGGTATGCACTTTCACACGTACAATTTTTTAAAATTTATTTAAAAGGTACTCAGAGGGTGGTAGTTACTTTGTTACAGTTACCTAAACAGGGTAATACAGTGAAAGAGTGTCCTTTCCCCCACCCCTTTGTTTGGGCTGTGCCCAAGCACAGAGGGACTGCGGGTTTTACAGGGAAATGCCCTTCCTGTGCAAGCCTTTCTTTGATGGAGGGGAAGAAACAAGAAGTGCATGGAAATAGACTGGTCCAGGCCAGCTGGCTCTGACCAAAGGGAGCAGGCAGTAAGATTGTTTGTTTTTTAGGACTGAACAGGCTTAGGAGCTGGGAAATAATGAGAAATGAGGTCACAGAATGGAACAGGAAAATAACTCAAAGTAAATGAAATTGGCTTCAGATGGATTTAGTTATGGAAAGAGGAATGTGGGCATAGGGAAGACTAGTACATCATATGTAACCTCATCGGGGTTGACCTCCATGCACGCTACCTTAAATAGCCATACACTCTAAATAAAATTGATTGATATGAACATACAGTCTTTAGAAGAGGCAACCAGTTTGTTGCCGTCAGTCCCTTTCATTGTTTTGCTGGTGCCACAGAAACAAAATACTGCAGGCTGGGTAGCCTTGACAGAGAAAGCATATTTTCTCACAGCTCTGGGAGCTAGAAAGGCAAGATCAAGGTGTTCATAAGTTTTGTTTCTCTTAAGGCCTCTCTGCTTGAATTGCAAATGGCCTTTCTCTTCCTGGATCCTTATATGCCCGTTCATATGTTAGCACATCCATGGGGACTCCATCTATGGATGAAGACACCAGTCATATCTGGTGAGAGATCCACCATAAAGTAACTCATTGAATCGTAGTTACTTTCTTTGTAAAATAAAATTTTAGATTTATCTTATTTTATATGTATAATTTTTTGCCTTCACAGGCACCACATGTGCATGGCAGAGGTCAGACAGACAAACTATAGTTACAGATGGCTGTAAACTACCATGTAAATTCAAGGAACTAAACCCAGGTCCCCTGTGAGAGCAACAAGTATTCTTAACACATGAACCATCTCTCCGGCTCCCAAGTTATTCCTTTACAGGCCTAGTCTCCAAAAACAATTACAGTGATGAGTAAGGCCTCAACATACAAATTTAGGGACAACACAATATGATATAAAACACCTTTCCTATGAAAACCGTGGAACCCACCTTTGTAGTAAAGTATGAAAAATTGTTAGAAACACGTCTGGCTTATAAAACATCTGGGAAGAGAGAACAAGAATTGCGAACAAGTGGAACTATGTGGGACAGTTTAAAGGGGAGAAAACCAGCTTAGAGATGTTACTCAGTTGGTAGAGTACTTGCCTAGCATGCACAAGATCCAGGGTTTGATCTGCAGCACCGTGAACTGAACATCTTGACTCATTCCTGTAATCCCAGCACCAAGAGGTGGAGAGGAGGATCAGGAGTTCAGGATCATCCTTGGCTATATAGAGACCACCCTGGGCTATGTGAGACCCTAAAGAAATAAGAAAAGGAAGGAAAAAAGGAGGAAGGACAGAAGGAAGGAAGGAAGGCAGGCAGGCAGGCAGGCAGGCAGGCAGGCAGGCAGGCAGGCAGGAAGGAAGGAAGGAAGGAAGGAAGGAAGGAAGGAAGGAAGGAAAGAAAGAGAGAAAGAAGAGAGAAAGAAAAAGAGAAAGAGAAAGGAAAGAAAGAAAGAAAGAAAGAAAGAAAGAAGGAAAGAAAGAAAGGAAGGAAGAAAGAAAGAAAGAAAGAAAAAGAAAGACCATTAAGATTGGTTACTTTTGTAGATATTTTATTTTGGAGGAAAAAGTTAGCTGTGTAGACCAGGCTGGGCTCCAAGTTTCAAGCCTCCCACCTTGGTCTCCTGAGTTCTGGGATCACAGGTCTGTACCACCACTTCTAGCTTGTGAAATTTATACATATATATTTAATATTAATCATATATATATTAAATATATATACAAATAATAAGGGGTTTAAAGTTTTCCTTTAAGCTTTAGGGACTTAAAGTTAGAAAGTAGAGAAAAGTGGGCTCTAAGAAGTATTATGAGGGTTACAAACTGGGCCTGCCCTGACACCCCCTCAGGGAGGCCAGGTGATGCCTTGTGAAGACCCGATGGGTTGTGGGAATGATTTTCCACATGCAGAATAGATTACATAGAGAACCACTTTCTCTCTGGGTTTGCAAGTGAAGTGCTCTGAAATGGAAAGGGAGCATGTGTCAAGGGTTCTGACTGATGTATATATGCATTACTACAACCCGGGTTTGTGAGGAACAGGTACCAATGCAACTGGATGCTTTTGATAGAACAAAACGGAAAGCAAAACTAAAAGAATAATTCAAGCATTAAGTATAAACAAGGGATTGCCCAACAGCTGTCAATATGGCACCTTTGTTCCCTGAAATTATAAATTATGCTCTCTGTTCTCTCTCTCTCTCTCTCTCTCTCTCTCTCTCTCTCTCTCTCTCTCTCTCTCTCTCTCTGTGTGTGTGTGTGTGTGTGGGTGGGGGTGTGTGTGTGGGTGGGGGTGTGGGGGTGTGAGTGTGGGTGGTTGTGGGTGTGGGGGGGTGTGGGTGTGGGTGTCAGAGGTTTAGGCTGGTTTATTCCTTTCCTTGGTTACTGGCAACCTTACTTTTTGAGACAGGGCCTCTCATTGAACCTAGAGCTCTCTGAGTGATTCGGGTGATTTTCCAGTGAACTCTCTGAATCTTCTTAGTTCTGCTCCCAGCCTCCACTCCACCAGAATACAATCCAGTCCTAGAATTATAGATGTTTATCATCATACCTGGCTTTTATGTGGGTGCTGGCAGATCTGAATTCAGCAATTTATGCTTATTCAGCAGGCTCTATACTGACTGAACCATCTCCTCAACCCAAGATCTCAGTTTGTGAGTATGTGTATGTTTCTTTAAGACTAAATGAACCATAGTTTAGACTGGCCTTTTACTCCAACTGTAGCTGAAGATGGCCCTGAACTTCTGATAAGGCTGCCTCCACCTCCAGAAAGCTGGAACTAAAAGAGTGCGTCACCACACCAGATTTATTCAGTGTTGGGCCTTGATCTCAAGGCTTTTAGAATGCTACGTAAGTCCTCTAACAACTAAACCATGTTCTCATCTCTAACTCTGACTAATTCTTTCCCAGCTGAGTATCACGAAACAAACCTTTTGAAACAATGGTAGAAGGACAAGGAAAGCTTTTGGTTTCTGAATAGCTATAGGCCTATATGCATTCATTTGTCACTGTGGTAACACAGTCTTCCACTTTGTGAGCTCTAACTAATATTGAAGAAGCCAAGATTCAATACAGCACACGGTGTATCATCACTTGTCCTTGCCAAGCCTGATGTCCTGAACTCATCCCCTGGAACCCACATGATGGAAGGCGAGAACCAACTCACTCAGCTTGTCTGCAGACCTCCACCTGCACATGATGGCTTATATGGACCCTGCTCCACACCCTACATACACCATAAATAAAAGATGATTTTAAAATATAACCCCTCTTTTTTTTAAAAAAAAAAAAAGGAGGGGAAAAGATAGCAAGGTATAGTGGCACATGCCCACAATTCTAGCACATTGGGAGGTGAAGGCAATTAGAATCATGAGTTCAGGGTCATGTTCAGCTATACAATAAGTGTAATGGTTGTTTTGTCTCTTTAAGAGACAAGCCATGCCCACCCTCCCCCATCCGCTGAGGCAGGCAGGTAGGTCTTCCTTCCTACTTGCAGCCTTAGTCTCTTTCTCCTCTCTGTCTCCCTCTTGGAGAGGCAGCTTCTGTCTCTCCCTTCTCTCCTCTCTCTCCTCTCTCTCTCTCTCTCCCTTCCTCCCTTCCTCCCTCCCTCCCTCCCCCTCTCTCTCTCTCTCTCTCTCTCTCTCTCTCTCTCTCTCTCTCTCTCTCTCTCTCTCTCTCTCTCTCTCTCTCTCCACTCTGCTCTTCTCCCCTTCTCCCCTCTCTTCCATAACCACTGAATAAATATCCAACCTCACTCTGCATGGCATGCCTATCCATGTCTCTGTCTCTTGTCCACCCACCATGTGTCTCCCTGCCCGGGACCAGCCACTGCTTGGGGACTTGCAGCCGTCCCTGCCTGGGACTGGTTGCTCTCAGGGCCCGTTTCCTGCCACCTCATGGCCCGCTGCTGCCACCACTTGGGGAACTGCAGTGTTTTTTGCTGCCTGCTGCCACCAGGGATCCTGCAGCATTTTTAATTTTTCCATTACAATAAGTAAGTTTGAGTCTAGCCTAGAATACATGAGACCTACTTAAAAAGGAGAGAGAGAGAGAGAGAGAGAGAGAGAGAGAGAGAGAGAGAGAGAGAGGAGATGAAGTTGTTACTAGAAGTAAAATCTGAACAAGGCATGCCTGTGGCAATCAGGACAACTTTTGGAATTGGTTCTTTCCTTCCACTATATGGATCCTGGGAACCAAACTAAAGTTGTTAGGGTTGGCAATAGGTATTGACCTGATGAGCCATTCTACCAGCCCAGGAAGTCTTTTCATTTTCACTTTTTTATTGTTTCTTCCTGGGTAGTTAATGGAAAATAATTATCTATCTATAGTTATTGAAAACCTTTCCCTGAAGACATTCATGCAAGTAGCCATTATATGGACTGAGCAAGACATATTTATGTATATATATTAATATATGTGTATATGTATATGCATGCATGCAATAACTTTTTTTAAAAAAGGAGGCCATGAATCTGCAGGAGAATGAGGAAAAGTATATAGGAGGGTTTGGAGAGAATGAAAGGAAGGAAGAGATGCTGTGATTATATTATAATCTAAACATTAAATTAAAAAGCCTTCTAATCCTTATTTTCTCTGATAGTCCCTTTTTCTGTTGAATGTAAAATGAAATTATAGTAAAATTAAAATAAGAATTTTGGGTTGGAGTAGGCTACAACTTCACAACCAGTCTGGGATATATGAAACCCTGTCTTAAAAGGGATCTGTTTATGGAGAGATTGCTCAGTGATTAAGAGTAATAGCTGCTCTTTCAGAGAACCCATGTTTGAATTCCAGCATCCATATGGAGGCTCACAAGCACCTGTAGCTCCAGTTCCCAGGAGCCCTTTTCTCACCTCCACTGGTATTACGTACGTAAGTGGTATACAAACATGCAGACAAAACACCCATATCATAAAAATTAAAAAATAAGGAAGACAGTCAGACAGACAGAAAGAGGGGAGAGGGAGGAATGGAGAGAGAAAGAGAGAGAGAGAAAGAGAAGGAGGGAGAGAGAGAGAGAGAGAGAGAGAGAGAGAGAGAGAGGAGGGAGAGAGAAAGAGGGAGGAGAGGGAGAGAGAGGTGAATTGAGCTTGTTTCAGGTTGACTTTCCCAGAATGCAGACCCTAACACAAGCACAGGACGCTTATTATTAGAAGTGCCCTTAGGGTCAACCCCTGTGGACGGAGTGGGAAGCTGCCACGCAGGTCCAACTACAGCCTCCAGGAAGTTGGCTTTACAGCAGAGTTGGTCATTCCGACCTTTATCGCCTCTTATCTTAATTATCAAGGATGCAGGTCCTCTGGGCCCAGCTTCTCTTTGCAGCTGAGCCAACTCTTGAAAAGGCTCCTTGCTGCGGGGGAAACAAGCCTTTCACCAAACCTGGCTCAAGATTATGCATCAAAATATCTAGCTCAAGACTTAAGAATGAATGACAAATACAAATTGACTGTGTGAAAAAAAAAAGGTGGACTTTCTTAAATTATTATTCCTGGTTCCCCTGATTCTTACTCAGCAAGATTTTAAAAAGAACCCCAAATCCACCACTGATCTCTCTTGGATTCTTCCCAACCCTAGGCTACGATCAGTTTACTCTCTCTGTCACTATGGATTTGCTTATCCTGGTTATTTTGTACAACTGAAACCATATAGTATGTGACCTTTTATGTCTAATGTCCTTTATTTAGAATAATGTCAAGGTTGATTCATACTGTAGAATGTATTACATGGGGGTGATGTTTGTGGCAGAGCAGTGACATCCTGGATTCAATCCTCAGCATTGAAATAACAAAACAAACAAAACAAAACCAAATACTTGATTGTATTGCCTAACGGTATTTCATTAAAGGGATATACCACATTTTGTTTAGCCATCCATTAATTAACTTATAGGCATTTAGGCCAGGCAATGGTGGTGCACACTTTTAATCCCAGCACTCTGAAGGCAGAAGCAGATAGATCTCTTGAGTTTAAGACCAGCCTGGTCTACTTCCAGGATAGGCGCCAAAGCTACAGAGAAACCCTGTCTCAAAGAACTAAAAACCAAAACCAAAACAAAACAAAAAAACCCCTTTAGACATTTGAATTGTTTCTGCTTTTTTACTGGTATGTATAATGCTAAATGTTGGATTATTATAATGGAATTTTGCTCGTTTTACTGATTAATTGGTCACTTTGCTGTTAAAGAGTCAACTGTCAGGAAACATTACATACATGGCATAAGCACTAATGGTTGGCTTCAATGAGTCTTTTAAGTATTTTTCTCTGAATTATTTTTGAAAGAGAAAAAAATCAAATCAACAGTGAAACAGAGTCTTGGGAAGTGGGTATAAAGAGAGTCTGGGACCCCTAAAATAAACACCATTGCCTAGACTTTGCCTGGTGTCAATGAACCCATTGGTCAGACTTCTAAAGGCATCTAAGACACTACAGTCATTTAATCTTTGTGTCTAGTTAGGCATTCTTTTCTTGGACACTGGTGAAAACACATGAAGCCTTGAAATCACTTATCCACAAAGTTCTTTGCTCTGTTTTGTATTATTTGGTTTTTTTTTGAGACAGGGTTGTACTATGTAGCCCTGACTGGCTTGAGATTTCCTATAAGGACCAGACTGGCCTCCAAATTGTTGATTATTCTGCTATGTCTGCTTCCTAAGTGATAGGATTGTAGGCATGAACCACTATGACTGATTTGTCTACACAAATTTAGACGTTACTTACTTTATACTAGTGCAGTTAATTCCTAAGGAAACAAACTTTTATTTTTTATTTGGTTAGTCTGTATAATGTTTTATGAGTTTATTGCCCTATTTACAAATGATAAAGTAACAAAGTTCCCTTGCCCCTTGGTGTTTCATGATTACTTTTTGATTATGTCTATGTGTATGAGCATTTTGAAGAGAACTAATCAGGAAAATATAGCTTAAAATGATTAGCTGCTCTTTTCCTGTATCTCCACTGTGAAAAATACAGTGTTCTCTATGTAAAAAGTACTCATTAGTCTTTGTTGGATGGATGAACTCAAGCCAACCTGGCCATTTGCTAAAGATTCTTGTTGGGGAAGAAAAATTTAATATGCTAGAGACTAACAAAACTGGTTTTAGTGAAATGGTTGTATAGTTGATGTCAATTGGTTTGAAATTCTTTGTTTCCTACTTGGACAATAGGCATGGTTTTTCCTTTGATTTTGGAAACTGGAATGTGCAAATGAAAGGTTTTGTTCTAAATATTGTTAGCAATTACCTTAAAAGAACAATTCATGTATGGGTGTATGAAGTTCAAGTGGGCGAGCGCAGGTGCGTGCCTGTGGAAGTCAGAGAACAATCCTGGATTTCTACCTTTGCCTTCCACCCTGTTTGAGACAGGGTATCTTTGTTGTTCACTGCTGGTTATGCCAGACTAACTGCCCCATGAGCTTCCAGAGATTTTTCACCCTCATCTCACTGCAGAAGTGGGACTATTACAAATGTGTGCTGCTGTGTTCCAGGGATCTGAACACAGGTCCTCATGCTTGTATGACATGTTTACTTGCAAAACCATCTCACGAGCCCTTGGAGCAGCTGTCTATCACTACATAACAAACTCCCTCTATAGTGGCTTCCAGTTGTTTAATTAGGAATCTGAAATGTGAGCAGGTCTTGTATACAGAGTTAATTCTATTCTAGGAAGCACCAGCTAGGGTGGCTGGACAAGGGCTGGCAGATACACTTCCAGAAGTGGCTCTTTCACCTGGCTGGTAAGTTGGGAGTAGTTGTCAGCTTAAGCTTCCGCATGACCAAATACCATCATAAAATAATGAGCATCCCAAGAGAATCAAGCGAAAGTTAAGCTGTCTTTTATATCTTAGACTTGGAAGTCGATGTCATTTTTACTTCAGGCACAACATATCCAGATACAAGAGGAAGGAACTCAGATACTCATCACCGGATGGGAGTGGTTTGGACGTTAGTTGTTCATTGTACAAAGGACTTGTATAATGAAATGTATTGTTCTGGCTATTTTGGTGAAAATACAATCTGTCATAGGGCTTATTTATAATAATTCCCTATGTTCCTATTTGCTAGTTATAAATTTTTTTCCAACAAAATTTCATGTTTTCTTGGCTGACCTCAAACAACTTACATAGCTGAGGATTACTTTGAACTTCGAAATCTCCTGCCTCCACCACTCATGTGCTGCGATTGCCAGTGTGTGCCACCAGGTTGGGATTATGCAGTGCTGGGGATCAAACTCAGGGCCTCATTTATGCCAGACAAGCACACTGATAACTTAGCCACATTCCTCAGCCTCATAAAGATGTTTTGTTATTGTACTGTCAGTTAATACTTTTTCTTAGTATACAAGGAAATTCATCTAGCTGTGACATTTTCATACATGTAATTGTCTTGCTGATATTTTTTCTAAGTTGTCTCTAAACTTACTAGTTATAATATGTGAAAGGTATTTATTTACTGGCTTATTTATTACAGATCTAGATATTGAATCTAAAGCCCTGTGCACTGTCGTCAACTGTTCAATTACTGAGCTACATCTCCAGCCCTGAAGCTAATGTTCTTCGAAATAATTTATATTTGGCAAGACTGTTCTTACAATGCACTAAAAGTTCCAGCTGAGCAGCTTTCTCGGGGAGAAAAAAAAAAGAGTATGTCTTGCTAGGTTTGTTTAATTATTTTTTTTAATGAGAGACAGGATCACATACAGTGCAGGCTGGCCTCAAACTTGTTCTACAGCCATGTGGCAGAGGTTGATAAACCTGAACTCTTTGTTTCACCTCTACCTCCTAAGTGCTGGGATTGAAGATATGCACCACCATGCTCTGCACCCACTAAGGTTTTCAATCCATATAATTCTAGCTTTCCTGCGCGGTGGAGAAGAGAAGAGCATATAGATAAGCACAGATATAAATAGACTACGTGGGAAAAAGTCTGTAAGTATATACATATGTAGAGGTATCTTTAAGTTAGTTGTGGAGAAGTATTTATTCTACACTATAAGTAATGATGAACGCAAAAGTGAAATCAGATAGGATACATAGATAGCTTTAGCACAAACCTTACGGGCATGTGGGGAATAGTAAGTGATCTCTATTTCAGGATTGTCTTCATAAATGATGAATGTTAAGAGAGGTATGTTTTGAGCACCCTTGTACCATCCACCCAGATCCTACAGATCCCACAATTGGTATTTGCTTTGCTGCATCCATCACTCATTCATCAAACTCTGCCAATCAATGCGTGCATGTGTGTGTGTTTCAAAGCAACTTGCAGTAATTGATAAGAGTGTATTTTTAGTTCAGTTTTGCAATGTAGAGAATCTTCAATTGTAATCTATCTCAAAAATGTGTATTTAACAACTTATAAAATCAGGTATTGGGTGGGCTCAATATTTTCTTATTACACTTATATTGAAATGTTTGAGAATGTAATGGCTAAATTTCTGGAGAAAGCCATTCTGTAAAGATTATTCTCTGTGCCAATACTTAATGTGCTTCAGGTCACATATTTTTAAGGACTTCTTTTTTATTATTTAAATTTTTTTCTTATATTCTGATCACAGTTCCCCCTCACCCATCTCCTCCCAAATTCGACCTACCCATTCAATTTCATGCCTTCTTTCTCTCTCTCTTTTGAAAATAAGCAGGCAAATTTAAAAAAACTAGTAGGAAAAAAGAAAAATGGGTAAAAGAAAAGAAAAAATACTAGAAGCATATATACACATAGAGACAATTGAACACACAGAAGATCCATAAAAATACAAATTTGGAAATCGTAATATATAAACAAATGACTAGTAAGATAAAATGTCCAGACAAAACAATATGAAACACAAAATTTCCTAAAATGCCATTGAGTTCATTTTGTGTTGATCATCTTTTGCTGGGCATGGGGACTACTATGAATTGCGGTTTGTACACATTGAGACTACTTTGAGGAAATTTTTTTCCTTTATGAGCAGTTGTGAATTGAAGATAGTGTTTTGGTTTGGGTTGGAAGATCAGGTCCCTTTTTCAGTGCTGGGACCCCATCTGGCAGGCCTGTACATTCTGCCACAATCTCTGTTAGTATATGTGCTAAATCCTGATGTATCTGGAAAACACAAAAAGACAAATATTGTACCATTCTGCCCGTATACCATGGGATGGTTAGTGAGTCAGGCAAGGGGCTGTAGATTGAAACACACACACACACACAAAGAGAGAGAGAGAGAGAGAGAGAGAGAGAGAGAGAGAGAGAGAGAGAGAGAGAGAGAGAGAGAGAGAGAGAGAGAGAGAGAGAGACAGAGACAGAGACACGGATCATCCTTGAAACAAGGATGCCCCCTTTATTGTGTTCCAGGACAGCTTATATAGGGCTCTCCGTGACTAATGGCCACACCCTAGCTCTCAGGATTTTCTTAGCTGCAAGCCCACCAGAAACCACTACAGGGCAATGCCAGTTCGGGCACCCTCTCCTCTATTGCTTAGGGTTTTAGATGGGGTCATCCTTGTGGATTCCTGGGAATTTCTCTAGTGCCAGGTTTCCTGCTAGCCCCATAATAGCTCCCTCAATCAAGATAACAGTACTTGAGTATTTCTTGATGTGTAAGTGTATTGCATGAGCAGGTGCTCCTATCTGTACAGATTGAGAGGATAAGAGGAGGGTAACGATCCCTCAGTGTTGGAATTACAAGCTTTTGTAAGACATCTAGTTTGTCACATGGGTCCTAGGATCCGAACTCTGATCATCATCACAGCGCAGCAAGTCTTTAACTTCATAGCCATTTATTCAACTCTATATCACATCTTTTTTATTGAAACAATCATATTTTATTTATTTATTTATTTATTTATTTATTTATTTATTTATTTATTTATTTATTTATTAAAAAACTCCACCTCCTCCCATCCTCCCATTTCCCTCCCACTCCCCTCCTCCCCTTCCCCTTCCCTCTCCAGTCCAAAGAGCAGTCAGGGTTCCCTGCCCTGTGGGGAAGTCCAAGGTCCTTCCCTCCTCCATCCAGGTCTAGGAAGGTGTACTTCCAAATGGGCTAGGCTTCCAAAAAGCCAGTACATGCAGTAGAATCAAAATCTGGTGTCATTATCATTGGCTTCTCAGTCTGCCCTCATTGTCAGCCACATTCAGAGAGTCCGGTTTGATCACATGCTCGTTCAGTTCCAGTCCAGCTGACCTTGGTGAGCTCCCATTAGATCAGTCCCACCACCTCCGTGGGTGGATGCAGCCCTCGCGGTCCTGACTTTCTTGCTCATGTTCTCCCTCCTTCTGCTCCTCATTTGGTCCTTGGGATCTCAGTCCAGTGCTCCAATGTGGGTCTCTGTCTCTATCTCCATCCATCGCCAGATGAAGGTTCTATGGTGATATGCAAGATATTCATCACTGTACATCACATCTTTTTATTTTTATATATAAATTTTATTTCTTGAGTTTCTAATTATATCATCCCTTTCCTTTTCCTCCCTCCAATCCTTCCCTTATACCATTCTTCTCTATCTTTCAAATTCATAGCCTCTTTTTCATTATTTGTTTTTATATACATATACAGATACATATGTATTCCTAAATATAACCTGTTCAGTCTATATAGCATTACTTGTGTGTGTTTTCAGGGCTGATAATTTTATATTGGATACCAATTAATGTGCTTTCCCCCAGGAAGACTATTTGTCTTGATCTTAGCATTTCTTAGTCACTTGTAGTCCTTTGTATAGGGTTGAGGTCTCCTGGGTTTTCCCACCCACTTTGACACATCTATTGTTGTTGTTCTTGTTTAGTTCATGTTTAGGTAATCATGTTGGGGAAACTTTATGGGTGTGACTCCTGACATTCCTAGAAGAAACATTCTTAGAAAACTCCCTGATCCTCAGGTTCTTACAGTCTTTCCACCCCCTTACACAATGATCCCTGAGCCTTAAGTATAGAAATTGTATTGTAAATAAACTTGCTAGGACTGGGTTCTACAACTCTGCATTGATTTGTTGTGGTTTGGGTTTCTGTAGTGGTCTCTGTTGTCAAGTGAAGTTTACTTAATTAGGGTTGAGGACTACACTTATCTGTGGGTGTAAGGACAAATATTTAGAATGTACTGGAATCTGCTGGTTTAGTAAGTTGGAGATTGTAGGCTCTCCTCCAAAATCCATGACTGTACTAGGTCTGGGCTAGATTGGCCATGTTTCCAGTACCAGGCATGATTTTCCTATTGTTGAACAGGTCTTCAATACAATTAGGGAGCTGTTAGTTACTGCCAAGGGTGTCACTACTGCACCCTTGGAGTTATTATGCCATGTTGGTTGTTGATGTGGTTCATAAGCATCATAGCTGGGTAGGACTGTTGGTTGCCTCCTTTGTTGGAAGCTTGCATGGCATCTTCTTGAACAACCTGTACTAAGAACTTCAAAGAGCTTTTCATGTCTGGTATTGGGATTTTTGTTAGACAGTCTTTGACTCTTGGAGGAAACATTATCAGCACACATGAGAAAATTCCATTTAAACATTTTATGCATGTTTATACATAGAACCACATGAATTATAGGATTGTTTAAAAGATTAATAGCTAGCAGTATGATTATTTATGACTTTTCAGATATTTGTATTGCTATTTTAGCTTACTCCCTCCTTATTATGGTTTTTCCTCTCTTCTCCTCCCTAAAGAGCCCCCTCTCCCCAATCAGATCACTAGTACCCTACTACTCCCTTTCTATTGCCACCTCGGTCCCCCACCCTAGCAATGGTCCATTTTAAAAATACTGGTCTCTCCCAGAAAGACAATTATCATGTGTACTCACTCATAAGTGGTTTTAAACATAAAGCAAAGAAAACCAGCCTACAAATCACAATCCCAGAGAACCTAGACAACAATGAGGACCCTAAGAGAGACTTACATAGATCTAATCTACATGGGAAGTAGAAAAAGACAAGATCTCCTGAGTAAATTGCGAGCATGGGGACCTTGGGAGAGGGTTGAAAGGGGATGGGAGAGGCAGGGAGGGGAGCAGAAAAAAAAGTAGAGCTCAATAAAAATCAATTAAAAAAATACTGGTCTCTACAGTTACACCAGGGTATATACTCAGACCTGAAAATTTGGAGTTAGGTGTCTCATATAACAAAGAACATGCAAGATTTGTCTCTCTAGGTCTGGGTCACCTCACATAATACGATCTCTTCTAGTTTCATCCGTTTATCTGTAAAGTTCATGATTTCATATTTCTGTACAACTGAATAGTATTCCTCAGTATATACTGCCAGATTTTCATCATCCATTCATCAGTTGAAGGATTTTAAGGTTGTTTCCATTTCCCAGCTGTTGTCTGATGCTTTTGCTCTTTTGGCTTTTGGGGGAACTGCCATCCAGCTCCCAAATAAATCACACATGGAGGCTTATTCTTAGTTGTGAATGCCTGGCCTTAGCTTGGCCATTTTTTTCTTTATAGTGTTCTAAAGGTTTTATTGTTTAAGCTGCTTTCATTGTTATTTCATTTTTTTTCAGACAGTGTCCATTAAAAACAGGTGTGCTTTTGAAATGCAAGGCCTATGAGAATTTGAAGGTATCTCAAGAGAATGCCCCCAAATTCTGTCCTTCAGTCTTATGACATACTTCAATGACCTTATAAATTTTCCTTTTTAAAAACATTTTTTCTACTTTATTTTTTAAAAAAGAAAACAAACTAATTTTTTTTCAATTTACATGCCAATCCCAGTTCCCACTCCCTCTCTTCCTCCCATTCCTTCCACCTTCTGCCCACTCCACCCCCCATCCATTCCTCAGAGAGGTTAAGGCACATTGCTTTGTGGAAGGTGCAACATTCTCCCTACTATATCTAGGTTGAGCATGGTAGTCATCCAAAGAGACAGGGTTCCAAAAAGCCAGTACAAGCAGTAGGGATAAATCCTGGTGCCACTGCCAGTGGCCCTGCAGTTTGCCCCAGCCATGCAACTGTCATCCACATTCAGACAGTCTAGTCTGGTCCTATGCTGGTTCTTTCCCTGTCCAGCTGGAGTTGGTAAGTTCCCAATAGCTCAAGTAAGCTGTTTTAGTGAGTATCCCCATCATGGTATTGACCTTTTTGCTCATATTCTCACTTCTCCCATTCTGCAACTGGACTTTGAGAGCTCATCCCAGTGCTCCGCTGCTGGTCTCTGCCTCTGTTTCCATCAGTTGCTGAATGAAGTTTTTATGGTGAGATTTAAAATAGTCATCAATCTGACTACAGGGCAAGGCCAGTTCGGGCACACTCTCCTCTATTGCTTAGGGTCTTAGCTGTGGTTATCCTTGTTGATTCATGTGAATTTCTCTAGTGCCAGGTTTCTTGCTAGCCCCATAATGGCTCCCTCAATCAAAATATCTCTTTCCTTGCTCTCATCTCTGTACTTCCTCCATCTTGACTACCCTGTTCCCTCTAGTTCTTCTCCCTCCCCTTGCCCTCTCCTCCTCTCCTTCTGCTCTCCCTTCTCCCACCCCCATCTCTATGCTCCCAATTTTGTCAGGAGATATTGTCCATTTCCCCTTCCCAGAGGGATCTATAAATGTTACTCTTAGGGTTCACCTTGTTACTTAGTTTCTCAAGGGTTGTGGACTATAGGTTTGTTATCCTTTGCTTTACATCTAGTATCCACTTATGAGTGAGTACATACCATGTTCATCTTTCTGGGTCTGGGTTACCTCACTCAGGATGGTGTTTTCTAGTTCCATCCATTTGCATGTAAATTTCAAGACACCATTATTTTTTGCTGCTGAGTAGTACTCCCTTGTGTAAATTACCACATTTTATTTATCCAGTTTTTCATTGAGGGGCATCTAGGTTGTTAGGTTCTGGCTATTACTAATATTACTGCTATGAACATAGTTAAACCAATGTCCTTGTAGTATAACTGAGCATCCTTTGGGTATATGCCCAAGAGTGATATTGTTGAATCCTGAGGTAGGTTAATTCCCAATTTTCTGAGAAACCACCAAACTGATTTCAAAAGTGGCTGTAAAAGTTTGCACTCCCGCCAGCAATGGAAGACTATTCTCCTTACTCCATATTCTCTCCAGCATAAGCTATCATTGGTGTTTTTTGAGCTTAGCCATTCTGACTGGTGTAAGATGGTATCTCAGACTCATTTTGATTTGTATTTCCCTGATGGATAAGGATGTTGAAGATTTCCTTAAGTGTCTTTCAGTCATTTCTGATTCCTCTGTTGAGAGTTCTCTGTTTAGACCTATACCCCATTTTTAAGTGGATTATTTGGAATTTTGATGTGTACATTCTTGAGTTGTTTATATATTTTGGAGATAAATCCTCTGTCTGATGCAGGGTTGGTGAAGATCTTTTCCCATTCAGTAGGCTGTCTTTTTGTCTTATTGACTGTTTCCTTTGCTTTACAGAAGTTTCTCAGTTTCAGGAGGTTCCATTTATTTATGGTTGCTCTCAGAGTCTGTGCTACTGGGGTTATATTTAGGAAGTGCTCTCCTGTGCCCATGCATTGAAGAATACTTCCCACTTTCTCTTCTATCAGATTCAGGGTGATCGGATTTATACTGAAGTCTTTAATCCATTTGGACTTGAGTTTTGTGCATGCTGATAGATATGGATCTATTTTCAGTCTTCTACCTGTTGACATCCAGTTATGCCAGCACCATTTGTTGAAGATGCTTTTTTTTAATTGTATAATTTTAGCTTCTTTGTAAAAAATCAGGTGTTCATAGGTGTATGGATTAACATCCGTGTCTTTGATTTGATTCCATTGGTCAACCTGTCTGTTTTTATACCAGTACCAAGCTGTTTTCATTACTGTATGAAGGGGCATGGTCGACCGGTAATCAGAATTAACTAGACCAACTCAATAACAAGGAATATAATTTTAATAATTGGGATAAAGGAAGACTCATATGACCTGGGTCCAGTGAGAATCACGCTCAGCGGAGAAAAAGATCAAACAAGGGGCGGCCACCCAATCCCCAGGTGCTTCTTCCTTTGCCCCAGGCGGCCATACCCTAGCCAAATGTGATTGGCTGAGCTTCCCCATCAACTGTAGCTCTGTAATAGAGCTTGATGTCAGGGATGGTGATGCCTCTGGAAGTTCTGTTATTGTGCAGGATTGTGTTGGATATACTGGGTTTTTGTTTTTTCATATGAAGTTGAGTATTGTTCTTTCAGATCTGTAAAGAATTGAGTTTGAATTTTGATGGGGATTGCATTGAATCTATAGATTGCTTTTGGTACAGTTGCCATTTTTATTATGTTGATCCTACCTATCCAAGAGCATGGGAGATCTTTCCATTTTCTGGTATCTTCTTCAAATTCTTTCTTCGAAGACTTAAAGTTTTTGTTGAACAGGTCTTTCAATTCTTTGGTTAGTGTTACCCCAAGATATTTTAAGCTATTTGTGGCTGTTGTGAATGATGATGTCTCTCTGATTTCTTTCTTAGCTTCCTTATCATTTGTAAATAGGAGAGCTACTGATTTTTTGAGTTGATTTTGTATCCTGCCATGTTACTGAAGGTATTTATCAGCTGTAGGAATTCCTATGGTCACTTATGTGACCTTATGGTCACTTATGTATACTGTAATATCATCTTGCCAGCTTTTCTTTTCATTTTTAAAACTTTTTAATGATTTATTTAACTTTATGTTCATTGGTGTGAAGGTGTCAGATCTCGTGGAACTGCATTTTCAGACAGTTGTGAGCTGCCATGTGGGTGCTGGGAATTGAACCCGGGTCCTCTGGCAGAGCAGTCAGTGCTCTTAACCGCTGAGCCATCTCTCCAGCCCTTGCCAGCTTTTCTTAATTATTCCAACTACCTTTTTCTCTGGGCTTTTATCTTTATTTCTGTATACCTTTCTTTCCTTCTTACTCTGTGACTTGCTGTGTGTAGCTGGGTGGCTCACCTCTGATGTCTTCCTCTCCTTTTTCTTTTGTTGTTCCTCATTCCTTCTCAAGATTTCTCCTCCTATTTATTCTCTCTGCCTGCCAGCCCTGCCTATCCTTGCTCCTGCCTCACTATTGGCTGTTCATCTCTTTATTAGGACCATCAGGTGTTTTAGACAGGCACAGTAACACAGCTTCCCAGAGTTACACAAATGCAGCAGAAACAAAAGTCACACGCCAGAAAATAATATTCCCCAAAACCTAGTTGTTGCCAATACGGCAGGCAGCAATAAACATGACTGGGCAAATGTCTTTGGAATAGGATGTTGAGCCCTTTAAGTACATGCTTACGTCTGGTATAGCAGGGTCATATGGAAGCTTTAATTTTAGCTTTTTGACAATTCTGCACACTACAGTGACCGCACTAGTTTGCAATCCTACCTTTTCCCTGCCCACCTTCAGCATTTTCATTCAGTTGCTTTGTTGATCTTCCCCATTCTGACTGGTGTAAAATGAAATCTCAAAGATGTTTTTGATTTCTATTTAGTTTGTGGCCATTTTTTTCTTTTGAGAACATTCTGTTCAGGTCGCAGGGCTATTTTTCTTTTTAAATGAGTTGTTTGGGGTTTATTTTTTAGTTCCTTATATAATATGGATATTAATTCTCTGTCAGATGTATAGTTGGCACAGATCCTCTCCCATTCTGTGAACTTCCTCTCCACCCTGTTGATTGTTTCTTCAGCTGTGCAGAAGTTTCTTAGTTTCATAAAGTCCCACTTGTCGGTTGTTGGCTTTAATTCTTAGGCAAATGGACTCCTATTCAGAAAGTCCTTTCCTAAACCTATGTCATGTAGGGCACTGTTTGTGTTTTTTTCTAGTAGGTTCAATGTCTTAGGTTTTCACATTTAGGTACTAGGGCTATTAGGAATTAGGTTTTGTGCAAGGTATAAATATGTGTCTATTTCATTCTTCTGCAGCTGGACTTCCAGTTTTTTTCAGCACTGTTTGTTGAAGACGCTTCTATTCTCCAGCATATTTTCTTGAATTTTTGTCAAATATTATGTGGCTGACGTTATATGTACAAATGTTTTGATCTCTAATTTTGTTTCATTGGTCTACATGTTTGTCTTTGTGCCCATACCATATTGTTTTTATTGTGGTAGCGTTGCAATATATCTTAAGATCTAAAATGGTAATTCCTTCATGGTCATTCCTCCAGCATTATACTTTTTGCTAAGGATTGCTTTGGCTATTTGGGGTCATTTTTGGTCCCATATAAATTTTAGTATATTTTTTCTATTTCTATAAATAATAAGAGGAAGATTTTGATCGAGATTGCGCTGAATCTGTAAAAAGCTTCTCCTAGATGTCAATTTTCTCCAGATTAATTCTACCATTCCATGAGCATGGGATATCTTTCTAGTGTATTTCTTTATCCCTTTTTTTAGAGGTTTAAAGTTTGCATTGGAGAGGACCTAAACTTCCTTGGTTAGGCTTTTTCCTAGAATCTAGGAATCTAGGACCTAGATATTTACTTTACTTTGAGGCTATTATGAATGGGAGTTTGCCCATAATCTCTTTCTCTGAATGTTTGTTATTGGTTTATAGAAAAGCTATTCATTCATGCAAATTGAAACTGTATCCCACCATGTTGCTGAAATTGTTGATTATTTCTAGAAATTTCTGGAATCTCTATTGTATAATATCATGTTATCTTCAAACAAGAAACTACACACTAAAAAAAAAACCCAAAAAATCCAATTAAAATGGGTTATGTTTCTAAGCAGAGAATTCTCAACAGAAGAATCTCAAATGGCCAAGAAACACTTAAATGCTCAACATCCTTAGCCATCAGAGAAATGCAAATCAAAACAACTCCGAGATTCCATCTTATGCCTTTCAGAATGGCTAAGATCAAAAACACATGTGACAGCTCATGCTGGTGAGGATGTGGAGCAAGAGGAACACTCCTCCATTGCTGGTGGGAGTGCAAAACTGCACAGTCACTTTGGAAACAATATGGTGGTTTCTCAGAAAACTTGGAATTCACCTACCTCAAGACCCAGTTATACCATCACTGGGCACAAACCAAAAGGGCGCTCTACACTACCACAAGGACACTTGCTCACATATGTTCATAGTAGCTTTGTTTGTTGTAACCAAAAACTGAAAACAACCTACACGGCC
This sequence comes from Arvicola amphibius, assembly GCF_903992535.2. NCBI lineage: Eukaryota > Metazoa > Chordata > Mammalia > Rodentia > Cricetidae > Arvicola > Arvicola amphibius. The sequence continues at coordinate 6,630,824 of NC_052065.1, read as the reverse complement.
CTCAAATAAAGAAGGAATAAAGAAAATGTGGCATATTTACATAATGGAGTATTACTCAGCTGTTAAAAGGTAACATCCTGCTGGGCATTGGTGGCACACACCTTTATCCTAGCACTCAGGAGGCAGAGGCAGGGGGAATCTCTGAGTCTGAGGCCAGCCTGGTCTACAGAGTGAGCTCCAGGACATTCAAGGCTTCAGAGAAACTCTGTCTCAAAAAACAAACAAACAAAAACCCCCAAATCAAAATTTGTAGGCAAATGAATGGAAGTAGAAAAATCATCCTGAGTGAGGTAACCTAGATCCAGAAAGACAAACACAGTGTGTACTCACTTGCAAGTAGACATTACCTTTAAAGTAAAGGATAATCACGCTGTCATCCACAGATCCAGAGAGGCTAGGTAGCAAGGAGGGCTCAAGGGGAAACTCTGGAGTCTCCCTAGGAAGGGGAAATAGAAGAGATGTCTCAGGGGGACTGGGAGTGGGTGAGGATGGAGACCAGAGAGATCAGGTAGGGTAGCGGAGAGTGAGAGTACTAGGACAGATGACTGGAATTAGGGGGCACTTCGGAGGTGAGGTAAAAACCCATTGCAAGGGAAACTCCCAGAAATCCACCAGGATGACTCTTTCGAAGACTCCCAGTATTGGGGGATATGGATCCTAAACTGGCCATCTCTTATAAGCAGGCAAGACCTCCAGTGGAGGAACTGGGACACCAACCCAGCCACAAAGCCTTCAAACCACAATGTGCCCTGTTTGCAAGATGTGCTGGGGTAAAGGTGGTGCAGAACTTGTGGGAGTGGAAGACCAATGACTGGTCCAGCTTGAGATCCATGCTACAAGAGGGAGCCCACACCTGACACTGCCTGAAGCCCAGGAACCAGAGTCTGGACAGCCCAGAGAACTAGAATGAAACCAAATAAGACCAGCAAATAGAAAAAAAAAGTCAATGAAATCTTTCCTAAAGTAGCTCTACTATACTTGTAGAAGGGAGCCCAGCATAATCCTCACCCAAGAGAATTCATGCAACAACTGATGGAAACAGATGCAGAAATCCACAGCCAAACATTAGGTGGAGTTTGGGGAATCCTCTAGAAGAAGGCAAGGAAGGATTGTAGAAGTCAGTGGAGTCAAGGACAACACTGAATAGGGCCACGGAATACAGCCCACAGAATCAGCTAAGCTGAACTCATAGGGGCTCACAGCGACTGAAACGACAGGAATGGTAGAGGTATAATTTAGTTAGGACCCACTAGTGTGTGCTTCAGACTCCACAAGACCAAGCTCTAGTGTCTAAGGGCAAAACTTGAGTGCTCCAGTCAGGGACAAAAACCAAAAGTTCCCCCTTCCTCTCTCATTGTGTTCTGTCTGGACTCTCAAAACAGATTAGATGTTGCCCACTCCTGTTAGGGAGGATAGGTCGTCTTCCTTCAGTCTAGTGATTCAGATGCTAACCCTGCCTGGAAAACACCATTACATATCCACAAATACTGTTTTACCAGATATCTTGGCACTCCTTTGCCTGTTCAAGCTGACGCATGAAATGAGTCATCACATTTGAGGCAACTGCACAGAAGGGTCAGGTTTGTTCAGCAACTCTCATGCCTTTTGTTGTATGCTTCCTGCCACTGTGATGAAATATCACAAGTAAATAGAACCTGGGGAGAACAAAATTTATTTCATTTTACTCTTCTAGGTAACAGTTTACCATGGAGACAAATCAGGGTAAAAATCTGGAATCAGGAGGAGGCAGAGGCGGAGGAGGAATGCTACTTACAGGCTTGTTCCCAGGCTTGTGTTCGGCTACCTTTCCTACACAGCCCAGGCCCACGTGCCTAGGAATGGAACTGTGCACACAATGACCTTGGCTTTCCTGCATCGGTTAACAATCAAGAAATTGTCCCACAGACAGGTCCTCATGCCAATATGGAGCAAGCAATTATTCAATTGAGTTTTCCTCTTCCCAGATATGTCAAATTGACATCCAAGATCAGTCATTGCATGTTTTGGAATAGAATATTTGCTTAACTATGTAAAGATGGGTTGCATTTGTTTATGCTGCATTTGTTTAACTATGTAAAGATGTATTGCTCCTTTTCCTTGCCTACCTAAGACACCTGATTGGTCTAATAAAAAGTAGAATGGCCAGTAGCTAGACAGAGGTATGATAGGCAGTGCTGCTGGGCAAAGAGAAAAGGGGAGCCAGGCAGCCAGCCAGCCAGCTGGGGCAACCAGCTGGGACCAGCCAGCTAGTCATGGAGGAAGCAGGAAAGCAGAATGAACAATATGTAGATTGAGATAAATGCGCCTTGGGTCATCACATAGATGAATAAAAATGGGTTAAGTTAATAAAAGAAAAGGCTAGCTAGAAACAAGCCTAAGCTAATGCTGAGCATTCACAATCAATAAGTCTCTGTGTAGTGATTTGGGGGCTGATGGTCCAAGAAATCTGGCTACAATTCCACCTTTTCATTCCAATCTACTTCCCACAAGTGGGATGACCCCAAATTGTATTTATCTTTCTTGTGTATGCCAACATAGCCTGAAATGAATGAATGTGTGGGAATACAGATGAGCTAATTAATGGATTAATTCAGCAGATGCTTATTGATTATCATGACCCATGCTAGGCATCAGGAAAACAACTCGAAACGAATAAAGCGCAGTTCATACTCTTCCCCCTCCCCCAGTTTGTAGTTGTTGTTTATTAAGGATTTCCCTGACTGGGCTGGAACTTGTGGGTAGTCCTCCTGCCTCTGCCTCTGCCCCTGAAAACTCATACATGGGTGCGTATCACTACATAGGGCTACTATTTTGTTGATGCTGCTTTTTTTTTTTTTGTAGTCCAGGATGGCTTTTCACTTGCTATGTATCTGAGAATGATTTTGAACTTCTGATCATTCTGCCCCCACCGTCCCCATCCTGAGTGCTAAGATTACTGGGCTATGGTACCATGTGCAGTTTATGAACTTCTGGGGAATGTGTGTGGTAAGGAAACACTCTACCACCTGAGCTACATTCCCAGGCCCATTGTATGTGCTTTTATATAACTGTCCTAGAATTCTAACATGCCTTACAAAGAGCATGTAAAAGTGCATTGAGTCATGGCTGTTATTAAAACTGGAAAATAAAAGGCATAGCCGGTCTCTTGCTGCAGCAGCAAGGCGAGTGGGAGCACCTGGAGCGCGAGCTCGGAACGAGACTCCACGGGTTGTAGAAAATGGCAGACAAGCCAGACATGGGGGAAATCGCCAGCTTAGATAAGGCCAAGCTGAAGAAGACCGAGACGCAGGAGAAGAACACCCTGCTGACCAAAGAGACCATTGAACAGGAAAAAAGGAGTGAAATTTCCTAAAAGCCCAGACTGGAGGATTCCCCCACCCCACCCCACCCTACCCCGTCATCTCCGAGACCCCCTCGTGATGTGGAGGAAGAGCCACATGCAAGATGGACGCGAGCCACAAGCTGCACTGTGAACCCGGGCACTCCGCGCCGATGCCACCGGCCCGTGGGTCTCTGAAGGGGGACCCCCCCACTAATCGGACTGCCAAATTTCACCGGTTTGCCCTGGGATATTATAGAAAATTATTTGTATGATTGATGAAAATAAAACCCACCTCGTGGCAAAAAAAAAGCATAGCCATTTGATTAATTTTGCACTTAAAATGGGTGGCTTCAAACAACGAATGTGTGTCATCTCATAGTTTCTCTGGGTTATAAATTTGTTAGTGGCTTGGTGGAATGGTTCTGGCCTGGGTCTTTCATGAGGCTGAACTCTAGACAGGCTGGAACATCTGCTTCCAAGATGGCTACTCTCATAACCTCTGGCAAAGGCTTCAGTTTCTCACCCCATGGGCATCTTGAGTGTCCTAGGGACATGCTCCTGCCTTCCCCCATAGTGAACAATTTAACAGATTGAAAAGCAGTACCGTTTATGACCTGGAGTTACATCAGGACCACACATGACCACCACTTTCTGCAATATTCTATTAGATGAGAGCAAGTATATTATAGCCTAACCAAAGGGAAACCCCCTTTGTGGATTATTTTTTATATTAATATAATGGCGTGTGTGTGATAAAGAACAACTAGTAGGAACTGGTCTTTCATTCCATCAGGTCGATCATGGAGATTGAACTCAAGACATCAGGCGTGGCAGCCGATGACTTTACCAGCTGAGCTAATTTACCAAGTCTCTTTTGTGTGTTCTTAAAGGCCAGTGACTCTTTCTCCCCTTTTCTTCCTATGAACTCTATCGTCAGAGACATTAGGTATGGTGAGGGAGCTGCAAATCCACTTTAAGGAGCTGGAGTACAAAGGAAAGGCTGATCACAGCTCCTGATCACTTCATTTGCCTTTAATCACAAGCCTGGTGGGGTGGTGATGCTGAGGGGGAAGGGGACATTTTTGTTGTTTACTTGGGATTTTAAAAATGTTTCTGTATGTTTGACATTTTTTAAATAAGTTTTTCAGGACAGGGTTTCTCCATATAGCCTCGACTGTCCTGGAAATCACTTCGTAAACCAGGCTGGCCTCAAACTCATTGAAATCCACCTGCCTCTGCCTCCCCAGTGCTGGGATCAAATGCTTGCACCACTACGAGTTTTTCTTTTCTTTTCTTTTTTTGAGACAGGGTCTCTTGTATTGTGAAGCTGATGTCAAACTTGATGTGTAGTCAAGGATAACCTTGAGTTTCTGATTCTCCTGCTTTCCCTCCCGGGGTGTGGGGGGGGATTCTGGGTATGCAGCACTACATTCCAGTTATGCAGTGCTAGGAATCAAAAGCAAGGTTCTGTGCATGCTAGGCAAGCACTCCAAGTGAGGGATAGCTCTGGCTCCTAAAGATTACTTTTAAAGTAATTGTTTCCGGCATTATGGCATTCACAGTATATGTGTAATTTGTTCTAACTTATCCCCTTCTCCAACTGTCTCTGTCACTTCCATTTGGCACCATGAGCTGTTTCTTTCTAGCTCGTTCCCTTCCTTCTCCCAGAGATTCCTCCTTCTACTCTCGTGTCACATTTATGCCACTATCCTCTGAAACTGGGGGTTTTGATCCAATGCAGCATTCTAATATTAAGTTGGATTGATGTTTTCGTTGTTGTTTTTGTTGTTGTTGTTGTTGCTGCTTGTTTTGATTTTTGAGACAGGGTTTCTCTGTGTAGCTCTGGCTGTCCTGGAACTTGCTCTGTGGACCAAGCTGACCTCAAACTCAGAAATTTGCGTGTCTCTGCCTCCCAAATGCTGGGATTAAAGGCATGTGACACTACTGCCTGGCTAAACAGGATTGATTTTTTTTTAAGATCTGAAAAATACCCAAAAGTCAGAAGAATCAGCCAAGATGTAAAGGACACAAAAGGCAAATCTGTCATAAAATAGGACTCAAAGGATTAATTACAGCGGAAAAATGCTTCAAGTTTATATATAGTCCTCAGAATGGAGCCTGTTGAATAGCAACTAAAGCTTACAAAGTTCTTATTTTGGGCCAGGTAATTTGCTAGGCATTTCATACTTACCCACCTACATGTGAGATAAGCACAGATATTGTATTCATTTTCTAGAAGAGGAAACTAGGGGCACACAGACACTGAGTAACTTCAAAGGCTGTAATTGAAGCTAGAATTCAAACCCAGGTAAGATTTCCTTCCAGTTTTAGCTAAGGTGGCGCTCTATTCTGTGGTTTGCTTTTACTTTCTCCAGCCCTTTCTTCCTTTTGCTTTTAATCTTAGATCAGGCAAGCCTGGAACTAGCTATATAGCCAAGGATGACCTTAAACTCCTGATCATCTGGCCTTTCCCTCTAGAGTGCTGGAATCACAGATGTGCACATCAGTCCTAATTTATTTGGTGCTGGGGATCCAGCCCAGGGCTTCATATATGCCAGGCAAATTCACTACCAACTGCATTACATTCTCAGCCTATTTTTAAATTGTTTTTCTTTTTAGACAAATTCTCCTTCTCTAGTCCAGGTTGGCCTCAAACTGTTAAGTCCTTTGTCTGTAGCATGAATTCTAATTGGCATTAATAATAAAAACTAGAAGTCAGCTATAAGGGTTAATGCTGAAGATCAGAGGAGCAGAGTTGGCCAGTCACTATAGAGTTTTTACCTCTCCCAATGCTCAGGCCAAACAGGCAATCCTGTCTCTACAAATCCTCAGGCTGCATCTCCAGACCACAATGAGCTCCTGTCTCTTCCCACCTTATATTCTTCTCTCCGCTCAGCCATATCACTCCTGTCTCCACCTCCCCAGTGCTGGGATTAAAGGTCTGAGCCACCACTGCTTGGCTATGTTTCTCTTTTAGACTGATTGAATCTCGTGTAGATCAGGGTGGCCTTGAACTCACAGAGATCTGTCTGCCTCTGTCTCCTGAGTCCTGGAATTAAAGATGTGTGCCATTACTGCGGGGCCTCTAGTGGCTTAGCTTTGCACTCAGATCTTCAGGAAAGCTTTATTTGTTAAAAACACAAGCAAAACATCACTACATTCGTCAATCCTCACAAGTGAAAGGATTATAGTCATGAAGGTCATCTTTTCATTTTTAATTTAGAACAGGTGACAATGTTTTTACTTCCTCTGACATCAGAATAACTCTCTGGTCAACTTTCACTATCTGTGGTGGTGGTAATTAAGGCAGAGTATACAGACACAGCTCACACGGTCTTTTTTTTTTTTTTTTTTGAGACAGAATCAGCTATGTAGCTCTGGCTGTCCTGGAACCAAGGTGGCCTTGAAAAGCAGAGATCTGCCTGCTTTCCAAGCACTGTGCTTAAAGGCATGTGCCACCATGAACTGCCTGTTTCATTTTTGAAGTAGAGCTGGAGTTTATTTAAGGGGATCTTTTGAGTGTGAGTGTATGAATACATGTGTGTGCACATGTGTAGAGGCCAGGGTATTGTTAATCAGGAGATGTGCACGTCTTTTGAGCCTAGGACTTGCTAATTAGGCTAGGTTGGCTAGCTAATTAGCCCAGGGATCCATGTGTCTCTGCCTCCGCAGCCCAGGACTACAAACCCTTGTCACCAGTCTTGGTTTTATTATGTTGTTACTGGGCATGAACTCAGCCCCTCATGCTTCAGCAGTAAGCAATTTACATACCGAGCCACCTTCCCAGTCCCAAAAGGAGATCTGAAAGATAAATTTAAACACAGATGTTAAAATAAAGACAGAAGGAATAAGACACACCCAGAAATGTGAACTTGGGCTTCTCAGAGGAATGTCGATTCTTGAATTTTTTCTTGAAGGCGTGATCACAATTTAAGATGATGTGTTAAAGGTATAGAAGAACATCAGGGTGTTGAGGCCGGCATTCATGTTCTTTCCACACTATCTGTGGCTAAACTTAGTGCCTAGAGAACAAAGATGGAGACTTCAAAAATTTAAAGTATTGGACTTGAATTTCTAAAATGACATCTAAATAGCATAAACTTTATATTTAATTTTTGTTTTGTTTGCTGAGACAAGGTCTCATCTGTATAGCCATGGCTGACCTGGAACTCCCTATGTAAATGGTGAGTGGCCTTCAACTTGTGATCTCCCTGCTTCTGCTTTTCAAGTGCTGGCATTGCCCAGGTGTGCCACCATAACCTATTTTATGTGTCATAAACTTTGAAGAAAACAATGCAAGATTTGGCATGATTTGCACTCTGAACAGGGCACTTACTGATGTGCCCTTCTGCCTTGAGCACTAGCAATTCACCCATTGGATTGATTCTTCTGCCTTGCAGCGGACCCAGGCTGTATCATGAAGCTTAGGCTCACATGGGTAGTTCATAAATGTTCGTGTTGTCAAGAGCCTACTTTTTAATTTCCCTTTGCGTGTTTTGTAAACTTGACCTTAATTGGTACGTAGGCTTTGGCTTAAGGTAGCTCTCAAAATGGCTGCCTGTGGTATTTGGGGTATTTAAGTTTGTTGTTCATCCAGAAGGTATAAGGGGGAAAAATCTTTCTTTCAAACCATGGGGTGCTAAGCTTTATTCTTTTAGGCTAATCAAGCCACATATGGATTGACTGAGACGAATTTGGACTCAGCCTCTCTCTGTGTGGAGGGGCTGGAGATCTCTGCAAACAGTGGGGGTTCCTTTAGTAGGGAGAGGGAACAGACAGATGCTGAGGATGCTCTGAAGCTGGTTCTCCATCTGGAAGTGGGGAGACTCTTGCTGAGATATGCGAGAATTAGACATAATGTGTCTAACATTATTGGGTTTTCCAGTGTGGCAAATAAAAACAGAAGATACCCACTGTAATGTGAATTTCAGATAGACAGCAACTTATTTTTCAGTTTCTACAAACAAAGCCTACACATTTGTTTAGTTTGCACAGAAGGGCGTTTCATAAGATTCTTTTTGGACAGGGATTAAAAGGCTTACTCATTCTTCTAGCCTTGTCCTGAATGTATTTGGGATAAAAATACACGTATCAAAAGTTATTGGTTATTTATCTAAAATTCAAATTTATGGAGGCAGCCTCTTTTCTCTGTCAGCCTTAAATATCTGTAGAATTTTTTAACGTGGCAGCAGGCATTCGCAGGGAACTATTACTGCTCTTTTAACATCAGAAAAGGCCTCAGGTAAATGACAGCATGGTATTTCTTTAAAAACACTTAAAATGTCTAGTTTTCTCTCAAAAGAAGAATTAACTGAGCTGGATGTGGATGCAATAAACCAGGGCTGAAAACCAAATCAAAGCAAATGTTTCTCAGTGAAAGGCTGCACTTGCCCATGGTGTCGCACATTGGAAAACATGTAATATAGCTACGTAAAATGACACGGAACTTAAATGTGTTGGCATTCTGCCTTTTTTTTTTTACGTTCTTCTCAGTCTATTCAGATAAACCATCCTATATTTGATTCCAAGGCAATGCTACTGAAATTTCCAGTACAAAGGCATTGACAGGGGGTGATAATGCAGCGATTGTCCCAGGAATTCCGGCTCCACGTGGCTGAAAGTGAAGCGTGAGGTCACAGCACTGTTATTTTGCAACTGGAGGAGGCAGGAGCCTCTGCAGAGCCTGACTCCATTTTCACCTCATTGTTAATCCACCGCTCCTACCTGGAAAATTGGCTAATATGCTTCCCGAGAAAGTAGATGCCTTCAATTGCTTATGAAATATTCACCATGCTATGAAAAAGAAAAATCTTATTGACTTGGAATCGAGTGGATAAATCCATTACATAGCTACCTGTCATTACCAGATTCAAGACAAGAGTAGATTAAATAGATTTTATCCAAGATATCTATTTCCTATTACAAACTGCTATTTCTTATTTGTGGCATCTTCGACCTCATACACTACCTATTTTCTGTCCTTTCCTAAAACCCAGAAAACCCTTATCCTTACTCTCTTCTTTTAAAAAGTGTTTCAAAATCATCGTGCAGCTTTTCATAGATTTGTCTGCAATGTCTTTAACAAAATCATTTCTTTTTTTAATTTTTTTAAAGTGCACTGGGGCTATATCTGTATCTCATCCCCTATTCGTCCTCAGTGGTTATTAAGATTTTTATATTTCTACTGGCCCGACAATGACTTCATTGCTTTTTTTTTTTTTTTTTTTTTACCAGCTGGGGAATCTTGTAAAGCAGAAAGCAGAGCATCGCACCGGAGTAGAGTTGTGGGTTGATGCCGCAGCCACTGCCGCCGCGGTTTGCACACGTCCAGCTGCTGTGTAAGGAATCCTCGGGCTGCCAGTTCTTTGCTCTTAAGTCACCCCAGGGGATCGCAGGCTGCTAGATGAACGTGCATAAGAATGTGTTTGCGCGCGCGTGCACGCAGGGCTGCAACAGTTAGGGAGCAGCAATAGACTTCGTTATCATTTTTTTTTTCTAAGCCAACGACCGAGATGAGCCAACCTTCGTCCTTTATTTTCAAGCAGTGCCCGGGCTCCCGCCCAAAATGTGCTCCCCGCCCTCCGCCCACTCCGCGCACGGGTCTCCAGGGAGGGAGGCGAGGATAACTGCGCTGCAGGCAGGATTCCCCCTTTCTTTTTCCACCGCAGTGACAGGTGGATTCCCGGGCCTCCTCACCCCGCCTCAACCCTCGCATCCACCCCTCTCTCAGTCACGATTCCGCGCCCCCTTCATTCCTTCCTCACTTCCCCCTCCCCAAGTAAACTCCCAGCTCGAGAACCGCCCCTTCCATCCTCGCAGCCCAGGTTGCAATAGCCTGGCTGAACAACCAAACCTGGTGCGCCAGGAGGAGCGTCGCGAGCGCGCATAAGCGCGTCCGTGTAGCAGAGAGCAAGTACAAGAAACCCGCGTTCTAGGATTTCGGGGACTCGAGAGCGAGCGCCGTGGGCGGGGGCGCGCGAGCCCGAACCCGAGCACGGCGCTTTCTCTTCACTGGCGCCTATCAGAAAGTAGGAGGGGCCAAGGCGGGACCTAGCGGGATGAGAGGAACTTGTCCATTGGTTCGAATGGGCAGACCGGGGGCGTGGTAAACAGCAAATTAGGCTGCGCGTTAGCTCCGGCAAGAGGGCGGGGCCGGAGGTTTCGATTACTTACTTGTCGCTGCCGCTAGGGAAGGTAGAGCGGTGACGGCTGCCGCGGGAGTGGAGGCTTCCCCAGTAGAGGTGGGAGACTCGGCACGGTGAGTAGTTGCGTCCGCCCGGCAGGTCGTCTCACATTGGCGGTGTGTCCACCAATTTGTCCCTAGAGAGAACCCAGTTGGTCCACTCAAGAGAGTGACAGAAGGGGTACCGGTGCCGGTCCCTCCACAACGGGGCGACGAGCCGAGGGCGTCCCAAGCTGGAGTCTCTCTAGACGACCCACCACGCGTCTCGAGGGGCTTCCCGGTAGGGCTGGGGCTGCGATTTTTGGAGCTGGGAGACAGAGGGGCTATGCTAGAGGGACAGTGAGTCGAGGCTGGACCCGGCGGGGCTCCCCTCTGCTGCAGGTCTGCGGTGTCCCCACCCCACTATCCCCGTGGCCAGGGCTCTCCGGGGCTTGCAGCGAGGGGAAACCCTTTTGCGCTAGCACCGAAAAGGGCACCGAACACCCGCCCAAGTTCCTAAAGAGCCCGGACCCGCCAGCAGCTACGACTCGTAACCCCGGTCCTTCTGACCTTGGCTGCCCGGGAGGGTGGGCGAGCGCCCTGCCTGCAGCCCCGCTGGTTTCTGCCACCTTCCACGGGACAAGTTTTTCAGGCGTTGCTGTGAAGTTCACGGCTGGCGTGCTGGCAGGCAAGCAGAAATTGACCCCTTCTCAGACCTTCCTACCCTTTGGACCTTTATAGAAATTGAATCCTGGGGTTTGGAACCATCTGCCAAAATGAACAGGTCTTTCTCAAACTGACACGGTTTTTTTCTTTTTTTTTCTTTTTTTTCCCTTTCTTCTTTCTTCTTTCTTTTTTCCCTTGTTTCTCTTTCTTTCTTTCCTTTTTCTTCTCTTTTTTCTTCCTTTTCTTCTTTCTTCCTTCCTTCTTTTTTTTTTTTTTTGTGCCCACGTTGGGGTAAAAAATAACCTGGGCAGATTCAGTGTTGAAGCAGATCTTTCTTGAGGGTTTTGTTTTTTCACTCCACTTGAGTGGTATGGCACAGATGCTTGAATAAGAAAAGCCTGACCTTAGTATCTCTCCAGACAGACTAGAAGGATGCTGTGATGTTTAAATAGTTGCAGATCAGTATTCTGTTAACACAATTTATTTTTAATTGGCTGAAATTTAAGCTGATTTTAGAAAGTATTGACACAGAATAATTTCTTTCTTTCCGCGCATCTTATTTAGGCTTGTTTGAATGTAGTGGTTATGTAGGCAATATAAAAGATTACACAAATTAATTTGTCTGAGAGCATTTGAGTGAAAACGGGAGGCACAAATATGTATAGGATATAGGATTAGGGTTTTAGGTAACATCTGCTGGAACATTTCCAGCTAATTTCTTTCTTGCTGTAAGGTGAGAGAGAGAGAGAGAGAGAGAGAGAGAGAGAGAGAGAGAGAGAGAGAGAGAGAGAGAGAGAGAGAGAGAGGAGGGAGAGAGAGACAGAGAGAGACAGAGAGACAGAGAGAGAGAGGAGGGAGAGAGAGGGGGAGAGAGAGGGAGGAGGGAGAGAGGGAGAGAGAGAGGGAGGAGGGAGGGAGGAGAGAGCAGAGGAGGGAGAGAGCAGAAAGCGCAGGCGATGAAGGGAGGATGGAGACGAGGAGAGAGAGGCCCTTGAGAGAGAGAAAGAGGAGGGAAGAGAGGAGGAGGGAAGGGAGAGAGGGGGGGAAGAGAGGAAGAGAAGGAGACGCTGAGCGAGCATCAGCGAGATGAGAGCGAGAGAGAGAGAGGAGCAGATGAGAGAGAGAGAGAGATTTACCAGGTGACACTTTGTGAATTGCAAAGTGCATAATATTTAAATGTAAATTCATTTTTAATTCTTTTAAGTATTTTAAAATATTTTCTTAAAATGTGAAGAGGCTATGTTTCCTTATCCCTGTATATCTGGTGTTGAAAGGGAGAGTATGAGCTTACATTTAACAACCCAACTAGGATTCATTAATAATAAAACATAAAAGGGCCTCCATCTTTCTGAGAAGATGGTATTTGAGTACCTAGGAGCGCATTTTCAATTCTTTATTAAAGTACTATTTTTAGGTTGGAGCATTTTTTTGGCATTGATGCTAGAACGGGAGTAAGGAAGCCTGCAGCAGTATTACCCAGTTTGACACCACCAGTGGGTGTTTCTTCTGTTGACAAATGCAGAGAGGAGAACATTTGGGAAGGAAATCTTTTTTGGGGGCGGGTGGGATGGGGTGGGGTAAGGAGGGTAGGTGAGGGGAGAAGGAGCCAGAAGAGAGAAGCTGTAGAACTAACGCTGGCAACATTGTGTGTGCTGGGCATTGCACAAGTACAGTGGAACCTAATTAGGGAGAAAAAATACCATTTGGCTGCATTAAAGAATAGAACTCCAAAAGAGGCATACTAAATAAAGTTAACCATTCCAGAGTAATTAATCAATCCGCCATTTCTGAGTACTTGGGAAGAGGGCTTCTCTCTTGGAAAGGGCATCAAATCCTTTGAGTTGGCTTGCCTTTTAACATAATCAGTGCCATGGTTCATTTGATAGGTAGAAATAGAAACAGTTTGCTGTTCTTATTGTGTTGATTAGCATAGCCCCTAAGCCTAATTTTTTAAATGAAAATAACTTGATGTATTAGAAAAATTATTCAGAAATAAAATCCCCTCCACTGGAGAGCTTTGCTTTTGTCATTGCCCGTCTTGTAATTTATTAAAGATTAGGGACGTCTTAAAGCCCCTCCCCATGGTTTGATTCTGTTTTTGTTTATGCAAGGGTCCCTAATTATAAATCTACCATTATATGTTCTTGGAGTTTTTTAAAGTCACAGACATCTACTCTGCTCCCTGGGGTTTATAAAGGAGGAGAAGTTGCCCCCAGGGCCATCTCACATAAATAATAAAAGCTTGACTGATTGCAAATTAAATGGTATTCTGTTCCACATATTCTACATTTGAGAAGAACCAGACTTTACGGGGCATTTTCTGTTTCAAAGGTGCAGTATTCTTATACTACAAACCTTAACTACAGAGGTGGAGAAATTCCTATCAGTATGCATTTTCCCCCAACCCGTTTCTTCGCAGTGACTAAAAATCTATGAGAGATTCTCAGCCACAGTTGAATTGTTGGAAATGACAGCAGCTCCTCTTACAGAAAGTTAGCCTTTCAGTAGAATTTGTATTTCAGTTTTCTTAATAATAGGAAGTTGAGGTATAGCTGAGAAGAAATCTGGTAGAAAATTTGTAAAGAATCAAGCATGGAATATTTTCTTACCTGCTTAAAATTTCATCTTTTTCCTTCTTCTATTTTGACAGTTTTGGTGGTTATTTCCTTTATTTTAGTAGAATTTTTAGTGTTTGGCTTTTTGAAGGTGTGCTTTTTTGGCAGTTTAATGTAGAGAGTGTGATACTCCCATATAACAATTGATGTCAGATAATAGCATGAGGCGTTTACAATGAACAAAGCAATCAACTTGCATAGATCTGAAACAGGAGGGAGATCTTTTATATAATCCTTAACTTTAGTATAAAGCAGCAAGATTTGAAGTATTTAGTTGTTTTCTGATTAGAAAGATTTCACTCAGAATCAGATAATTTTAGATCTTAAGGTTTTATTCTTGGCATCATCAAATTCCTTGACAGAGGGAGAAGATGAAATGTCAGAGGTTGCTTACCGTTGATGATTGTGTCAGTTAGGACAATAGTGCCATCAAAAGACAATATTTGGAGCTGGAGCTGTGACTCAGAGAGTGCACGGCCCAGCGTTGGATCCAAGTGGAGTGGGACAATAGTCAGCATTTCAGCTCTCTGTAGAATATACACTCTGCTTTCAATCTGAAACTCAACATTGATTTTTTTGATTATTCACACATTTGGCATTTGGATTTTTATTCTTTGTTTTTAGATAGGGTCTCATTTTTATGTCAGGTTGGCTTGGAACTAAATCACTAGTATCCCAGGCTGGCCCTGGAACTTGTAGCAATACCCTTGCCTCAGCTTCCTATGTGCTGGGATTGCTGGCATGAGCTACTATGCTTGATCTAGATTCAATTTTTTATATTTTAAGAATTTTTTATTGATATGGGGCAGTGAATGTGTTAGTGAATTACTCAAAGACGTGGTCTCATTTCTCATTAGAGTTTATACATTTCTTCATTTGGAGATAGGAATTTGGGAGGCAGTTCTGTCTGTGGCTATGAAAACCGGGACCAAGGACTTTTCTATCCAAAAAGATGTTTATCAGTTAAACATTTCCGATTTGGGAATTAACAGAAAATTATTTATTAGGTTAAATGGACCAGGCTCTTGGAAATTTGTTAACACTTTGACTTAAGGTTTTTACCTAAAGACATTTCTTTGGGGGGGTCGTTCTCATCAGAGTCAAGTTTTGAGTGCAGTCTTTCTTTTGTATAGTCTGCTCTAGAATTCTCACAGTGTTATGCCTATTGAACCTTTCTGCATACCAGATGCGGTGGCAAATTATTTATTCACACGCATGCACGTGTGCTCACAGCCTTTCTCCAAGGTAGATATTTTCCCTATTGCTCATGTACATGTCAGACGGGGCACAAAAATAATTTGCACATATTAGCTAGCTAGTCAGCAGAAGAGGCCAAAATTGCCATCCAAACCGGTCTGACTTGAAATTGTACCTTCCCAAGCCCTGTTTTCTGCTTCTCTATGAGCAGTGTCGCTCCTAAAGCCTGTTTTGAGTTCATTCTTTACGTTGTGCCTGGGGGAAGTCCTGGATGTATAAATTTGTTTCTGGGTTCTGATGTGCCTCATTGGCAAGGCTGCCTGGTGTTTTGTGACCTAGGAGAACTGGATCTATCAAGGCTGCTGGTTAGGACAACCGAAGTATCGAGTTTTGCAACACAGCCTCATTGGTTTGATTCCTTCATAAATGAAAGTCGTACATGTAATTATATATGTCCAAAATGAGATAATTGTTTCAGTTAAACACTGGGTTGCTTCATGTTTATGCATCTTCATTGTAGCTTTTCACTGTCTGATTAAATTTACTATACTAATAAAGGCTTTGAGGATACCCGCTGAATTCAGTTTTGTCTTTATGTGTATGTGTTGCTAGGGATTGAACCCCAGGGTATTGCACATTCTAAGCAACTACTCTACCTACTAGCTGTAATCCTAGTAGTATCCTCCCAGTCCCCCTTTTCTTCCCCAATTCAGGTTCCCAGTATATTACCCAGGTGGTCCTTGAACTCACCCCTTTGTATCCCAGGCAGGACTTGAACAATCTTTTCTGCCTTGATGCAGAATTCTGCCCCATAGCTGCAATTGCAGGCTCAAACACCAAGCCTGGCTAGATGTACTTTTGAAGTGGCAGCTGTTATAATTTAAGATGTACATCTTTTTAGTAATTATAATGACTTAAAGTAAAATAAATTGAGAGGTAAAGTTTTAAAGAGGTGCATTATTCTTGTTTAATTTTTTTTAAAAAAATCTTTATTTATTTATTTATTATTTATTATGTATACAATATTCTGTCTGTGTGTATGCATTCAGGCCAGAAGAGGGCACCAGACCCCATTACAGATGGTTGTGAGCCACATGTGGTATGCTGGAAATTGAACTCAGGATCCTTTGAAAGAGCAGGCCATGCTCTTAACCTCTGGCCATCTCTCCAGCCCCTTATTTTTTTTTTATTTCTGTGTATGTTTGTGGATATCCAAGAGGCCAGAAGAAGGTTTCCAGATCCCTGGAGCTAGACGTTTAGAGGAAGTTGGAACTGGCCGAACTGCGTGATACAGTGCTGGGAACTGAACTCTGATCCTCTGGAAGAACAGAGCAGCAAGCCCTTCCAACCACTGAGCCATCTTTCTGGGCCCTATTTCTGTTTCTTTTTTCTTTTTCCTTTTTTTTTTCTGAGACAGGGTTTCCCTGTGTAACAGTCCAGGCTGATGTGGACTCTCTCAGTAGACCCTGCCAGCCTTGAACTCACAGAGATCCACCTGCCTCTGCCTTCTGAGTACTGGGTTAAAGGCATGTGCCGCCACTCCTGGAGTAATTCTTGTTCCTTAATAAACAGATATTGAACTCTAATGAAATCTTTTCTGTTGAAAATAGAATTTTGGGCCTGAGATGTAGCATATTCGGTAGAATTCTTGCCAGATTTTCACAAAGCGCTGGGTTGGATCCCCAGCACCACGTAAACAGGTGGTGGCATAGATCTGTATTCCTTTAGCTTGCTGGAAGCCCAAGTTTCTAACTGTCCATAAACTGTGCATGGTGGCACATGCCTGTAAACCCAGGACTTGGAAAACATGAACATTAATCATCAAGGTCCTTAGCTACATAGTGAGTTAAAGCCAGCCATATGACCTTTTTAAAAGGTTAGTTTTAGGGTTTTATTATTTTTTTATTAAAAATTTTCCACCTCCTCCCCTCCTCCCACTTCCCTCCCCTCCCCTCCCCTCATTCTTCCTCCCCCTCCCTCTCCAGGCCAAAGAGCAGTCATGGGTTCCCTACCATATGGGAAGTCCAAGGGTCCTCCCTGCTCCCCCCAGGTCCACGAAGGGGAGCCATTCCAAATGGACAAGGCTCCCACAAAGCCCGTCCATGCAGTAGAATCAAAAACCAGTGCCATTGTCCTTGGCTTCTCAGTCAGCCTCCACCTTCGGCCACATTCAGAGAGTCTGGTTTGAATCATATGCTCCATCAGTCCAATTTAAACTGGCCTTGGTGATCTCCCATTAGATCAGTCCCCCACCGTCTCAGTGGGTGGACGCTCCTCTCACACACTCCTGACTTCTTTTGCTCATGTTCTTCCTCCTTTGTAGTGATGAGCAGCGGGCTTGTGTTCCTGCTGCCCAGCTCCCAGCCGCCTGGCTAGCTTAGCCCCAGAAATAACAACACACAAACTGTATTCATTTAAACACTGCATGGCCCAATTAGTTTCAGTCTCTTATTGGATAATTCTCACATATCTGCTTTAACCCATATTAATAATCTGTGAAATACCACGAGTGGTGTCTTTACCAGAAAGATTCAGCATGTCTGACCTGGCAGCTGGCTCCATCGCATCTGACCCAGAGAGGAGAGGCATGGCGAACTTCCCTTCTTACCAGCCTTCTGTTCTGTCTATTCCACCCACCTAAGGGCTGGCCTATCAAATGGCCCAAAGCAGTTTCCTTTATTAACCAAATGAATCAACTCAAACAGAAGACCCTCCCACATCATTTCCCCTTTTTCTGTTTAAACAAAAAGGAAGGCTCTAACTTTAACATAGCAAAATTACATATAACAAAACAGTTATCAAGTAAGAATTACAGTTACAATATTTATATCTATTTTATCTTTTATCATAACAAAGGAAAACAACCTATAACTATCTATCTATCTATTCTTCAACTCCATCAAAGACTCCAGAAGGATATAATATTACCTAAGTAAATAAGAAGTAAGCAACTTAACAAAACTCTAGAAATCACAGAGATATCTCACTGCCTGGACAGTCACCCAAAGTTCCTCTGTACCGTTGGGGCATCCATCTTCTGCCTACAGGCCCATAGTATCCAGAAACATTTCCATAAAGCAGGAAATTTCAAAGGCAGTTCAGTCACTATTTGCTGTGTCCTGCAGAATGTCTCGCAGACTTTTTCATGAATCAGGAATCCCGAAAGATCATCTCACCTTTAGGCAAGTTCAGCAGTCCTCTCTCTGAGAGTTCTCTGTGTCCAGTTTATGCAATAGTCCAGGCAAGAGTGATTTCTTGCCCAAATGGCTATCAAACTCCATAAGGAGCCTCTTCGATGCCCATCTTCTTTTTGAAGTAGATTGGTGCTGCCAGGAGTAGATGTGTCTCATTGTCATGAAAAGCCCTAAGTTATTAAAACATTTAAAATGCCATATTCTGTAGTCTTTGAAAGATATGAAGAATGCCTATCTGAAATATATCTATGCACATCTAGAAAATCTAACATGACTACAAGCTTGACTATTATTGATGATTATCTATTAACAACCTATATTTCCTAATTGAACATTACATTTTAAAAATGAACTACACAATCACAATACCTTAATCAATACCAGAAATACATATACATATAACAAAATTGACCTTAAATTTATATCAACAAAGCAAAATTTATAGCAATGTAAGTTATTCATATCTAGATCATATCCCCCTTTAAATGTAAAAGAACATTTATAAATAATATTTGGGAATATGGGCGCAGTTATTTCTATTCCAAACTGCTTCCTGCTGAATGGGGGCACTGTTATTTAGGTCTTTCATGGTATAACCTGTGTGCCAGGGTCATCTCAGTCAGCAGTTGAGTGAAGAAATTTTTTGAGGGTATTCATAGCAACCTTTCAGTAGGGCGTGGTCTATCATACCATATTGGGATAGAAGCAATCCACAGGGTGTCATCCTCTGTGAAAACAAAAGAAGGACTTTTCTAAAGCATCATAACCTTAGATCCAAATTTTAAAGTCAAGGTATTTTTAAAATATCTATCTTGGATTAGTTCAGCAGCATTTATAAACAAATACCTTTTAGCAGCTGTTGCTCCTTCCTCAGCATTCAAACAATTCAAAGAGAGCATAGTAGTATACAGCATCAAGATTCTCTGTGGATTTTCCATCTTTGTGCGGCTTTATTTTAACCTCTATTTCATTTATTTTTAATTTTATTTTTTGAGACAGGTTCTCTGTATATCTTTGTCCTGGAATAGCTCTGTTGACCAGGCTGTCTTTGAACTCACAGAGATCCTTCTGCCTCTGCCTCCCCAGTGCTGGGATTAAAGGTGTGTGCTCCAACACCTTGAACTCACAGAGATCTGTCTGTCTCTGCCTCCCAGGCATTGGGATTAAAGGTGGTACCACCACACCCAACTTCTCTCTTTCTTTTTTCTTTGTTTGTTTTTGTTTTTACTTTTAAGAACTTTACCCTTTAGCCTGCATATATTTTTAACACACTCTAAACCCTTTAGACATTTTCTTCGACTTTGAATCTTTCTTTTACTGTATATCTCTCCTTTTGTGACCACATGAGTCTTTAATTAACTAAGCAATATGGGTAGGATTGAAGCCCTGGCTTTGATGGCTAGATCCAGCCATTCCTTAGCTTTTCTGCGATTCCAGTCTTGTGGCTGAGGTACCGCCAGAGCCATTTTTATTACCACAACTCTATCGCGTTTTGAGGGTCCCTGCCAGCAAGCAAGCTGCAAAAGTATGTCCACAGACAACACTCAAGTCCTCTCTTAGTAGCCGGCCCTCCTGCCTCAAAGAGTCAGAGTTTGTACCGGCAGGACAGCCCAGAAAGCCAGCATTTTAAAATGGCACAGCTTTTTTTCCTGCTATGGCTGAAAATTGAAAAGCATGCAGTCAGCTTTTCATCAACACCATTTAAGTGTTTCGTGGCAGGAGCTCTTATAGAGCTGCAGGGTTTTTTGCAACTAAAGCTGAGTCAGGAAGCCGCTCTTAGATGAGAGCGCTTGCTTGCCTCTAGAAAGCAGAGCAGACCTGAGAAACTGCTGCTACAAGAAAACATGCTTTACTCTATTCTTTCCCAAGCTTTCTCAGGCTTTCTGTGGATTCAGTTACCCATGTCTGGGTGCCATTCTGTAGTGATGAGCAGCGGGCTGTGTTCCTGCCACCCAGCTCCTGGCCACCCGGCTAGCTCAGTCAGTAGAGCATGAGACTCTTAATCTCAGGGTTGTGGGTTCGAGCCCCATGTTGGGCGCCATTCTGTAGTATGAGCTGGGGGCAGGCCTGCTTTTTGTTCCTGCCCAGATCCCACACGGCTAGCTTTACACCCAAAATAACAACACACAGACTGCATTTTTTTAAACACTGCCTGGCCCATTAGTTTTCAGCCTCTTACTGGCTAACTCTCACATCTTGATTAACCCATTTCTAATAATCAGTGTAGCACTACAAGGTGGTGGCTTACCAGGAAAGATTCAGCATGTCTGGACCTGGCAGCTGGCTCCATCGCCAACTGACCCAGAGAGGAGAGGCATGGTGATGGTCTAACTTCCCTTCTTCCCAGCCTTCTGTTCTGTCTATTCCACCCACCTAAGGGCTGGCCTATCAAATGGCCCAAGGCACGAGACTCTGTGGATTGCTTCTATCCCAATATGGTATGATAGACCACGCCCTCCTGAAAGGTTGCTATGAACATCTTCAAAAAATTACTTCACTCAACTGCCAACTGAGAGGACACCTAGCACACAGGTTACACCATGAAAGACCCTAAATAACAGCGCCCCCATTCAGCAGGAAGCAGTTTGGAGAGAAATAACTGCACCCATTTTCCCCAAATATTGTTTATAAATGTTCTTTTACATTTAAAGGGGGAGATGATATAGATATGAATAATTTGCATTGGTATAGATTTTTAAGGTTAATTTTGTTATATGTATATGTATTTCTAATACTGATTAAGGTATTGTGATTGTGTAGTTCATTTAAGAATGTAATGTATAATTAGGAAATATAGGTTGTTAATGGATAATCATCAATAATAGTCACGCTTGTAGTCATGTTAGTTAGATTTTCTAGATGTGCATAGATATATTTCAGTTAGGCATTCTTCATATCTTTCAAAGACTGCAGAATATGGCATTTAATGTTTTAATAACTTAGGGTTTTTCATGACAATGAGATACGTCTGCTCCTGGCAGCACCAATCTACTTTGAGAGGAAGATGGGCATCGAAGAGGCTCCTTATGGAGTTTGATAGCCATTTGGGCAAGAAACTGCTCTTGCCTGGACTGTTGCATAAACTGGACACAGAGAACCCACAGAGGGAGGACTGCTGAACTTGCCTAAAGATGAGATGATCTTCCGGGGTTCCTGATTCATGAAAGAGTCTGCGAGATGTTCTGCAGGACACAGCAGAAAGTGACTGAACTGTCTTTGGAATTTCCTGCTTCATGGAAATGTCTGCTGGATACTTATGGGCCTGTAGGCTGAAGATGGATGCCCCAACGGTACAGAGGAACTTTGGGTGACTGTCCAGGCAGCGAGTTGTCTCTGTCATTTCTAGAGTTTGAAAGTTGCATATGACTTGTTTACTTAGGTAATATTATATCCTTCTGGAGTCTTTGATGGAGTTGAAGAATAAATAGATAGTTATAGCTTTCCTTAGTTATGATAAAAGATAAAATAGATTTACATATTGTAACTGTAATACTTGCTTGATAACTATTTTGTTATATGTAATTTTGCTATGTTAAAGTTGAAGCCTTTCTTTTTGTTTAAACAGAAAAAGGGGAAATGATGGAGGAGAGTTATCTGTCTATGTTACTTTCACTGGTTAATTAATAAAGAAAACTGCCTTGGCCCTTTAAGAGAACAGAAAATTAGGTAGGCGGAGTAGACATAAACAGAATTGTGGGAAAAGGGGGTAGCGGGGCAGTGGGGAGACGCTTCAGGCAGTCGCCATGATTCTCCTCTCTGAGATGGCACGCAGGTTAAGATCTCTCCTGGTAAGACCACACCTCGTGGTGCTACACGGATTAGTAAATATGGGTTAAAGGAAGATATGAGAATCAACCAATAAGAAGCTACAGATAATGGGCCCAGGAACCCGGGCAGTATTTAAAAGAATACAGTTTCCGTGTAATTATTTCGGGTGTAAGCTAGCCGGCGGCCGGGTGGCGGGATGCAGCCCCCGCCGCTTCCTTCTACATTTATTAACCAATGAAATCAACTCAAACAGAAGATCCTCCCACATCACTCCTTCTGCTCCTCATTTGGACCTTGGGAGCTCAGTCCAGTTGCTCCAATGTGGGTCTCTGTCTCTATCTCCATCTATCACCAGATGAAGGTTCTATGGCAATATGCAAGATATTCATCAGCGTGGCTATAGGACAAGGCCAGTTCAGCAACCCTCTCCTCTGCTGCCTAAGGAACAAGCTTGGGACATCTTGGACACCTGGGAACCCCTCTAGAGTCAAGTCTCCTGCCAACCCTAAAATGGCTCCCTTAATTAAGATATCTACCTCCCTGCTGCTCCCACATCCACCCCTCCTCCATCCCAACCATCCCATTCCGTCCAAGCTCTCCCCATCCTCCCCTTCTCCTTTCTCTCTCCCTACCTTCCCTTATCCCCAATCCACTCCCACCCCCGTGCTCCCAGCCCCTGCCCGGCAATCTTGTCTACTTCAATATCAGGAGGATAAACTATGTTTTTCTTGGGGTTCACCTTCTTATTAGGATTCTCTAGGATCAGAATTATAGGCTCAATGCACCTTTTATTATGGCTAGAATCCTAATTATGAGTGAGTACATACCATATTTCTCTTTTTGGGTCTGGGTTACCCTCACTCATGTAAAGTGTTTTCCTATTTCCATCCATTGCATGCAGAATTCAAGATGTCATTGTTTTTCTTTTAACACTGAGTAATACTCTAAAGTGTATATGTGCCACACCCTTTTTTATCCATTTCTTTATTGAGGGGCACCTTGGTTGTTTCCAGGTTCTGGCTATTATAAATAGTTCTGCTATGAACATAGCTTGAACAAGTGCTTTTTGTAGTATGATTTGGGCATCTCTTGGGTATATTCCCAAGAGTGGAATTTGCTGTGTCCTGAGGTAGGTTGACTTCCAATTTCCTGAGAAACTGCCACACCGATTTCCAAAGTGGTTGTACAAGTTTGCATTCCCACCAACAATGGATGAGTGTTCCCTTACTCTACATCCTCTCCAGCATAGGCTATCATTGGTAGTTTTAGGGTTTTTTTTTTTTTTTAAGATTTATTTATTATGTTTACAATATTCCTCCTGCATGTACACCTCCAGTGCCCAGAAGAGGGCACCAGATCTCATTACAGATGGTTTATGAGCCATCATGTGGCTGATAGGAATTGAACTCAGGACCTCTGGAAGAGCAGCCAGTGCGCCCAACCTCTGAGCCATCTCTCCAGCCCTAAAGGTAGTTTTTACTTAAAACTTTGTGGTGGTGATAATAGTGGTGATGATGATGAGGAGAGGATTATTGATGATGGTGATTTTTCTTTACATTTTTATTACATTTATTTATTTTGTGGGTGGGGAGTAGGTGGCATTTGTGTGTAGGTTGAGGGAAACTTGGCCAGGAGTCTCTTTTCACCTTGTACCCTGTAGGCCTCAGGAATTGAACTCAGGTGGTCCAGGCTTGGTGGCCAGTACCTTCATGAGCTGAGCCATCTCACCAGCTACATTATTTTTAAGCCACGACCCATCAATCATTAAGAGAGCCAAATTGTGAAGCTTAGTTTCAAAGAACACTTAGAGGTCATGTGAAAGAAGAAAACATGTCATCTTGTTTTTTCAGTTGATTAAAAATCCTACTTTTGTCATTTAGAGATGAATATTATAGAGTCTCAGGACCAGAAATCTTCTTGGCCAAAGCAAAGAGGATGCTGTGCATAGATAGAACCTTGACAATTTTTGTTGATTTCTCTACAGAGTACAGCTTTCCAACATACAGCTTAACACTTTTGTTTTTTGGAAGGCAGACTTTTTCTGTGCAACTCTGGCTGTCCTAGAACTATCTCTGTGGACCAGGCTGACCTTGAACTCACAGAGGTACACTTGCCTCTGTCTCCCAAGTGTTGGGATTAAGGGAATGAATAACCACACCCAGCAAATTTGTCTCCTGTAAAAGTATGCTAGTAAACATTTTAAAAAACCAGCTCTCCTTAAATATGTTTTTTGTAACTCCATTTACCTGCTTCAACTAGGCCTCCTAGTCACCAGACACTGGTAATCTCTTAAAGATGCCTTCAAAACATAACTTCTTACACATCACATTCTTGTGTTTTCAGCTGTAAATTTTTATTACATTTAATTATTTCGTGTGTGTGTGTGTATTTCTGTATATTTGTGAATATGGGAACATGCATGTTGAAGGTCAGAGGACAGCCTTCAGGAATCAGTTCTCTCCTCCACTGTGTGGGTCTTGGGATTGAATTCATTAAGCTTAGTGGCAAATACCTTTACCCACTGAGCCACCCATCAGACCTGTTTCAAGTTTTTGCCCCAAGCATGCTCCTTAGTAGAATATGAAGTACCATATTACAAATGGCACAAGTTGCCTTGTGGTTTGTGGTTTTATTTTATTACTTATTTTTTGAGCTAGGGTATCATGTAGCCCAGGCTGGTTATTAAATCTCTGTGTAGCCAAAGCTGGCCTTCAGCTCTTTTTCTTCTGGGTGCTGGGATTACAGATGTGCACCACCCTATTTATGTGGTGCTGGGAATCAAATCTAGGGTCTCAAAAAGTTGGGCAAGTGTTCTATCTGCTAATAAATTAAATAACATTGTTCTTAGTGATAATATTAGAGATACATAGAAAATAAATTGGGGAAAATCGGACAGTTATTGGATAAGGAAAACTCACTTTCAGATGTAAGATATATGGGCAGAATAATTGGTTTTCTTGATACTGAGCAGTGATATTGCTGAGTTTACCATTTGAGCTCTTGAGCTCTGATTGTCCTTGACAGATCGTCTCTGCTGTACTTGCTGTAGAGCAACCTTCATTGTATTCAGATACTGCCTGGGTTGCTTCCCACTGAGTTGTGGTGGAATTTAGAGATGGCTTTCTTACTGGCATCATTTTCTTCTCAGTTATCATTTATGTGGAGTGGAGAGTAAGCCAGGTTGGGAGCATAGATTATGGTAGAATTGTACAGCACAGCTAACTTCTGCCACATTGTGAGGTATTGGTTTTTGTCTAGTGTGTTGACTGTGTAGGTGGGGACTGCTCGTAGGATAGTTTATATGTTATCTTTTGTGTACCCATAATAAAGGGTAATGGTTCAGTTGAAAGTATTTAGAAAATGGTGTCTTAACTTTTATATAAACAGTTCTTATGGGAATGTGACCCTCAGAAGTGCTAGGCAGGTAAATCAGTAACTCTGTATGGTAGGTTGTGTTTGGATTTGCAATAACATATTAGACAGACAATGCTGGCCTGATATTAATAGCCTACTACTGTCAGTTCAGTCATAACTGGTTTGAAATAGTATTGATTTTTATTTTTTAACGGTTATGAATATTTTCTTTTTGATATCTAATATCAAATAGTAACATGTGAAGTGAGTTTTTGGAAATAACTTGTTTTATGTTTTGTATGTGTGTGTATGGGGTTCCTAAGTGTTGCCCTGTGTATACAGTGGCTGCAGAATCCAGAAGACGGCATCAGATCCTCTAGAACTGGAGTTGCAAGCAGCCGTGAGTCACCTAATATGGGTGCTAAAAAGGACCCTGGGTCCTCTGCAGGAGCCTCAACAGGGTTCTTTTTTTTTAAGATTTATTTATTTAAACAGTATCCTGTCTGTAGTCCACAAGAGGGCACCAGATCTTCATTACAGATGGGTGTGAGCCACCATGTGGTTGCTGGGAATTGAACTCAGGACCTCTGGAAGGGCAATCAGTGCTCTTAACCGCTGAGCCATCACTCCAGCCCCCCTCAACCAAGGGTTCTTAACTGCTGAGCCATTTTTTCAGCTGTGCAATAGATTAGATATCTAGTGATTTTTCAGAGCAAGAAAACAGGATTCCGGGAGCTAATAAAACATAGATGAACATGTTTTTTAAATTATTTATTCTTGAAATATACATTTTACTTTTCAATGTGTGTGTGTGTGTATGTGTGTGTTTGTGTATCAGTACATGAATACAGATGCCCGAGAAAGCCAGAGGAATTGGTTGTCCTAGGGCTAGAATGTGGGTGCAGGGAATTGAACCCATGTTCTGTGCAAAGAGCAGCATTCTCTCTAACCACGAAGCTATCTCTCCAGACCTTATTTATTCTGTGTGACTGTGTGTATGCATGCACATGCACATCAAATGTGTAGAGGTCAAGGAACAGTTTTCTGGGGTTGGTTCCTCACTCTACTGTTTTGGTTTTGGCAATTGAACTCAGGTTGTTAGGCTTGGTGGAAAGCACTTATACCGGCTGAGCCATCTCACTGGCCCATTAATTATTATTTAGGTAAGTTGCAGTTACAGATCTTTGTATTATGCCTAAAGGTTAGATCCTTGGCAAAATGAAGTTGTTACCAATCAGATTAGACCTACAGGAAAATATGGCAGATAAAAATGGTGGGAGCTAGGGAGATGGTCAGTTGGCCATACAAGCATGAGAATCTGAGATCAGTTCCTAGCACTCATTTTTTTTTTTAATGAATCAATCGTAGTTTCTAGATGGCTTTTTGGTCTAATAATGCTGTCTGTTCCTATTTATGTATTCATTCATTCATTTTTACTGTATAGGTCTTTTGGTTTTCAATTTTGTTTTTATGGGTTTTCTGTGTGTTCAAATGTGTATGTGTCTGTGTGTTACTTGTATTTTTTTCTTTGGCTTCTTTTCTGTTTTGTCTTAACCTGGTTTTATTTTGTTTTTTTTTTATTATTATTAGATGTTTGTTTTCTAATGAGAGAGAGAAAGATATGGAGTTGAGTGGTAGGGAGGTAAGGAGGATCTGGGAGGAGCTCAGGGAGAGGAGACTGTAATCAGAATATATTAATTATATGGTCAGGTGGTGATGGTGCACACCTTTAATCATAGCACTCAGGAGGCAGAGGCAGGCAGTTCTCTGAGTTTGAGGCCAGCCTGGTCTACAGAGCTACTTCCAGGACAGCTAGGGCTGTTACAGAGAGAAACCCTGTCTCAAAATGAAAAAAAGAGAATATATTTTATGAAAATCTATTTTCAATTAAAAATAGAAATTTAATGAAGAACTTGGAGTAGCGTTGGGGTCAAAACAGGTTGATCCCAGATGTTTTTGGGCTAGCTAGTTGAATCAGTGATCTCCAAATTCAATGAAAGACTTTTTCTCATAAAGTCCTGAATGGTAGAGAAAATCACCAGATTTTGACCTCTGGCTTCCATACATATGTGAACACTTACATGCACACATGTGTACACAAGAACATGTACATATGCATACATCCTTATCCCCTGCCAATATGGTGACAGATGAGAGTTGAAGAAATTTGTCGGATTGGATTTGCCAAATTACCCTGACATTGGCGAAGTCGAATCTTTCAGAGATTGTCAGTTGGCTCAGATGAAACATACCCTAGAATTTACCCACAATTTCCAGACACTATCCTGCTTTGTCAGCTTCTTGTGGGACATATAGATTAATTGCTAGTAATTATTAGTAATAATATCACAACTGGATTCAAAATTAAAGTTGTGCAATACACACATGAAAAGGGTTTTCTTTAGACATAGAGTTGGAGTTTATTAAAAGGAATGTAAAAAAATTATATTTTTATGTGTATGGGTATTTTGTATACTGATGTGTCTGTACATCACATGCATGCGGGTAGAGGACCAGAAGCGGCATCAAATCCCCTGCAGCTGGAGTTACGGATGAGTTGTAAGCTGTCATATGGGTGCTGGGATTTGCACCCAGGTCTTCCGGAAGAACACCAGTGCTCTTAATCGCTCAGCCATCTCTGCAGCCTCCAAAGGTATTTTAAACATAGACTTAAGTGTGGTGGTGGTGGTGGTGGGTGGCGGGTGTCTAGGGAGTGCTTAACAGAAAGGCACTTGTAGAAAAAAATAAGATATGTACCAGTGAGGGTCTTGGCTTCTCAAGGGAGCGTCACTGAACAGACTGATCTTAATCGTGCTTATTGAAATTTATTGAGGTAAACAAAAGTTAATTTTGTGCAAATTGGTATTTCATACTGCTTCAGTTGTTTGTAAAATAACCTATCTTACATCCTGAAGTCTGTCTTTGCTTCATTTAACAAATGCTTAATAAGTACCCACAGTGGCCCTGCCCTCTAATTAAGAGTTTAGTCTTGAGCTGGAGACAGAGGTGTGAAGAAGTCACCTGTAGGAACAAATAGCATGGGGAAGGTGGACAATATATTCTGAGAGTTGCTAGGAAGGCCACTCTGAGGTGACTTTAAGTGAGGTCTAACGATAAGAAGGATGATTAATTGGGGGACTAGTTTTCCAGAAGAGTAGGTGCAAATACCCGGAGGCACAGTGAGAGACGTAGAAGCTCTTGAAAAACAAGGTCTTTGAATCCTTGTTATGTGTATATGTATGGAAATAAATGGATAAATGGGGAAACTAGAAAAGAGACCTGGAGAAGGTGAAAAGGTACTGAGGAGGGGTAGTGAAGAGCAAAGGACACATGCAACCTGACAGCTGAAAAGAGATGGGGGGGTGTAGAAAGAGGGTGAGAAGGAGAAGGGGAGACACGGGGAAGAGAATATACTAAAAGACTGTATTGCTTGAAAATCCCATAAAATGAGGGGCTGGAGAGATGGTCAGTGGTTAAGAGTACATACCACTCCAGTTCAGTTCCTAACACTCATGTTACGTGACTCAAAACAGCCTGTAACTCTAGCTCCAGGGGATCCCATCCCTTCTTCTGGAATCCTGGGCACTCATGTATGTAACACATACCCCCATGTATGTAATTAAAATGAAATTAAAAACATCTCAAAAGAAAGTAACACAATGATATCGAATGCCCTTGTATGCTAATTTCTGTTTTATTTATTTTATGTGTATGCTTGTTTTTGCATGTATGTGCACCACATTCGTGCCTGGTGCCGGAAAGAGGGCTTCAGATCCCCTCAATCTGGAGTTATAGATGGTTGTGAGACACCATGCTAGGAAGGAATCCAGGTCCTTTTCAAGGTCAACAGAGGGCCTTAACTGTTCAGCCATCTTTCCAGCTTATTTTTATGCTAATTAAAGTAATTTTGAAAGGAAGAATTCTAGCCAGGTGCACCCCTTTAATCCCAGCACCAAGGAAGGCAGAGGCAGGTGGGGTCTCTGTGAGTTTGTGATCAGTCTGGTCTACAGAGTGAGTTCCAGGACAGCCAGGACTGTTACACACAAGAAACCCTGACTCAACCCCCCATTTTCCCCCCAAAATGAAGAATTCTAAAATGGCTAGAAAGGAGAAAGCTCAGCCCAAGTAGGCAGAGGTGAGACCGCCCTGTCTCCTGGGAAACTATTGAAGTTTAAGCATGGGTGTGATGTGAAATGCAGGGCTGCCAAAAGCCCAGAATTTCAGCTCAATGGAGTCTTAACAGTTTGTCAAAAAGGTCATAATCTCTGCAAGGTAAAATATTCTTCTCATCTCATTAAAACTTTTGCAACTGCTTCCTTGATTGATTGTCATCTGTGGTACTCTTTTCATTGTTTTTTTAGAAACTACCTTACTTTCCTTCCTCACCATGCTGTTAACCTTATATAGGAATGTCGTTTCTATTTATAACTGAATTAAAATATTTTTTCTGACAGTTTCATCTCTCTCCCTTGTTTAAACTTAAAACTCTCCTGGTTCTCCCTCATCCCATTTATCTGCTGAAGGTATTTAATGTCTTAATGAAGCATTTTTATTAAATATCAACATTAAATTTGAATTCTTTTGTTTTTCCAAATACAACGTCTTGGATCTGGCTTAATATTTCTCAACATGTTTGCTGTTTTTCCTAGTTCGTGTTTATTTTGTGCACTTACAGTGTCTTTAGGTAATTTTGTTCATGTTGTTTAGGGGGCATCTGACTTCAGGAAGAATACCATTTCAAACCTGGTTCCTTTGTGGCCTCGTCTTTTCTATTAAACTCTTCTGTGCCAGACTTTTATTCTTCTTTACTTTCTCTGTGTATACATATGTGTAAGTGTGTGATGTAAGCCAGAGGAGAATTTCTGGCATCTTGCTTTATCACTCTCTACCTTAACCATGGCTGGCCAGCACCCCTGATCCAGGCTTCTTATCTATGATCCCAGATCCCCACCCAGCAGCAGTGAAGTTAGGGGCAAGAAGGGTTACCCCCTGGCCTTTTTACAGGGATGCTGGGGATCTGAACTTAGGCCATATGCTCTTAACCCACTGAGCCATCCCCCAAGTCCGTGTTGTTATGATTATGCTGGCCTTTCCAGTCAGTACACAGAGGTTAAGAGCACTGACTGCTCTTCCAGAGGTCCTGAGTTCAATTCCCAGCAACCACATGGTGGCTCACAGCCATCTATAATGAGATCTGGTGCCCTCTTCTGGCATACAAGAAACATTGTATACATAATAAATAAATAAATCTTTAAAAAAAATAAAATAAAATAAAATAAAAAGATAAGCTCCACCAACTCCTAATCTCCCCCTTCTGCAGAGGCAGGCTGATCTAGGCTCTCTCTTCCCTGCTATTGTTCTGAAGAGGCAGCTCTCTGCCTCTCCCTCTCCTCTCCTCTCCTCTCCTCTCCTCTCCTCTTCTCTTCTCTCTCTTCTTTCTCCTTCTTTCTCTCTGTCCCTCTTCCTCTACCTCTCCCTCTGTCTCTGTCTCTGTCTCTAGCTCTCTATCTCTCCCTTCCTCCCCATACTCTAAATAAAACTTCATACTCTCTAAGTTCTCTCTGCATGGCACATTCTGGGTCCCGCAGTCTCCTACCCTCCCTGGGACCTGCTACGGGTCACTCGTGCTGTATTGTTTATTGGTGCCATATAACACGTGCCCAACTTTATGTGTTCAGGTTAGTTGAGGCATGCACAAGCTCTGTAGAGTGTAGTAATGAGGTGTGGATTGCTTTTCGGCCCCCAGCTCCCGGCTAGCTTTACACCCAAAATAATTACACGGAAACTGTATTCATTTAAACACTGTCTGGCCCATTAGCTCTAGCCTCTTACTGGCTAACTCACACATCTTGTTTAACCCATTTTTATTAATGTGTATCGCCACTTGATTGTGGCTTACCAGCATGAGTTTAACCACCGTCCATCTTGGGTAGGAGAAGCATGGCGTCTGCCTGTCTCTGCTTTCTTCCTCCCACGATTCTGTTCTGTATACTCCACCCACCTAAGGGCTGGCCTATCAAAAGGCAAGGCAGATTCTTTATTAACCAATGAAAGTAACACATAGACAGATGACCCTCCTACATCATTTATAACAACACACAAATTGTATTCATTTAAACACTGCCTGGCCCATTAGTTCTAGCCTCTTACTGGCTAACTCTCACATCTTGATTAACCCATTTCTATCAATCTGTGTTTACCACCATGTTGTGGCTTAACAGGAAGATTCTAACTTACATCCATCTTGGGTCGGAGAGTCATGGCATCTGCCTGTCTCTGCTTTCTTCTTCTCACAATTCTGTTCTGTCTGCTTCCACCCACCTAAGGGCTGGCCTATCAAAAGGCCAAGGCAGTTTCTTTATTAACGAATAAAAGTAACACATAAACAGATGGCCCCCCTACATCATGTAGAGGTACTATTTTGAGTATCCTGATTTATTCCATTCTCCTACAGTAAGCATCCTAACATGTTTAGGAGATGTTTTTTGAGACAAAGTCTCAAGTAGCCTTGCTTTTAGCAAAGGATGACTTTTGAGTTACAGGAATGCACTGCTATGCCCGAAATTTTTTTTAAGGATATCTTCAGCCATGCAAAATTTTTGTTTGCCTTGCTGACTGCATAAGGTTCAGGTCTTCCTTAGTTTAGAATTGTTAGCTCTTGTATGTATTGAATGGTGCTATTCAGAACAATAGCAGGGAAGGGAGAGCCTAGATACATATGCAAAGAATAGCCACAGCATAATCACCTCCTCCTTCTATGATTTCCTTTGCAACCTACATTTTAATATAGCCTTAAACTTAGCTCACTTTTGGCATGAGCTCTTAGACTTTATTGAACTGTCTTATACCTGCTCAGTTTGCCTGCCTGCCTTTCCTCCCACCTTCATTGGTAGTCCTCTCTTGCTGCTTTTCTTGGTGGTATTGAAGAGTTGGAAAATGGTTTATGTCATTTTTTTTCAGTTTCGTTCAGCCCACGGCATGTACTTGAAAATAATTGCCTCTTTTCCAAATTAAGCCTGTGAAACCAATGTTTTTGTCCCAGTGGTTTCTCTAGTCTCCAGAGTTAATATCCTTGATTTAGAGGTGTGTTTTGAAGTCTCTCTATGTGTGGGGTTGGTAAAAGAAATGGAGATTTTCTTGGATGACCTTATGGTAGGGTAACAGTTTGAGTATTTAATGTCATTGTTCCTGTTCGGGCAGCTGAGGGGAATGTTGACATCAATCTAAGCAATGGTGATGTTCTGTAAGCCAGCAGGAGAGGCCAGATGCAGCGATCAAAGCACAGGGTTACAGCACATTCAAAGGGAAAGGCAGGACATAAGTGGCCTAGGCAGACTTAAGGCAAAATAAATAAGGGGACACAGTGGTTTGAGAGTGGGTGCAAAGAATCTTAAGAGAGGCCCAGAGATGTCAAGTAAAAGGAGTGGGCCTTAAGAGGGTTTATTCATGACATGGATCTACAAATAGACATGTAAACCTGGGAGAATTGCAAAAACAGCAACAAAGATGGGAATTCATGTATTGCAGGCCTCACATTGTTCTAGGATTGGGGTTTTCTCTCATTGTGGCTCGAGAATGTATGAATATTAAAACTAGTAGTTTAAATAGCGGTGCATCTTAGGGAAATGGACAAACCCATGGTATGTGTTTTGAGCTGTGAACTCTGGTGGCATAGTGTAGTCTCTGCATGTGGCACATAGGAAATGCTCCAGAGACATTTCTTCTTTTCTGACTCTCCCATCTCAACCTCATGCCAGGACCACCTTGTTTGCTGGCTTCTCTGTATTAGGTGCCTATCCAGTGACTGTCCCTTTCTGTTCCCCCTGTAGAAATGCCTGGTTAGTCACCTGCCTATGGGCATAATTGTGCCATCCTTGGCCCCATGTTGGTACATGAGTAGGTGCCAATGGCTCCCTATGGGGTGCTGCAAACTTTTCCACTTGTGTTTATAGTATAGCATATGGGAAGGCCAAAGCCGATAACTGTAAGAGTGACATTTAAGAAGTTTTTCATGATTTATTATACTGGTTCATGTAATTGCAGAGCCCTCCTTGTTCATAATAAATTGTCTCTGAACCCATCTCTCTCTCTCCCTCCTTCCTTCTTTCCCTTCCTCCCCTTTACCATCAAAGAAAGCTGTCATTTGTTGAACATATTGCTTATTTATCATGTGTCTTCACATGCTCCTAGGCTACTACTTAGGCCTTATAGACTGGCAAACTAGTTTGATGTCTTACCATACCGAGGTAAAGTAAAGTATTGTCACATAAAATTACTCTGGGGCTAGGCGGTGGTGGAGCATGTTTTTAATTACAGCATTCAGGAGGCAGAGTTACGTGGATTTAGAGGCAGGTTAGCCTGGTCTACAGAGCGAGTTCCAGGTCAGCTAGGGCTGTTACAGGGAGAAATCTTGTCTCGGAATGGGATGTGTGTGTGGGGAGCCATCAGTCTGGGAATGTAGTGACTTAACCAAAAAAATTAATTTGCTATGATATACATTAGTTACATGGACTTCTGCCATGCTTTACCAGAAAATGTGCACCCCAGCCTCTCTTGCTTGTGGCATAGCTTTGACTAGTAAGTTACACAGTGTAGACTTGGACATAGAGTGAGAGTGAACATTGTGTAATGGTGATCATTATACACTGAATTGATAACCTGTAAATCATGTTGACAGAGAACTTTTTCTTTAAAAAAATATGAATTTTTTAATTTATGTGTATGCATGAGTGCGTGTGTGAGTTTTTTAGTATCATGTGCATGCAGGGGCCCATGGAGGCCAGCAGAAAGTGTCAGATCTGTTTGGAACTAGAACTCCAGGCAATTGTGAACTGTCACGTGGCTCCTGGGAACCCAGCCCAGGTGATTTCCAAGAGCAGTAACTGCTCTTATAACCCCTGAGCTGTCTCTGCAGCCCCAGGCTTTGAAGGCATGGCAATGGGAAGGCTTTGGAAATTTAGTCTTTAGTGTTACTAAGTTATGGTGCTAATGTAGAAGCATATGTGATTTCTTGCATTTTTTTGCTGTTTATCTTTCTTTTCTTGGATTATCTAGAATTTGTGGTTAGATGTCTTATGATCATTTGGGGGATATTTTTAGCCATTATTTCTTCAAGTACTTCTGTCCTCTTCTCTCTTCTCTCCACGATCCTAATTATACTGTGTCAGGACCTTTGATACTGTCCCATAGATCTTTCTTATCCCCCCCCCCCCCGCCCCGGCGTTATTCTCTTCCCTTCAAGTTCACTAATAGCTTTCCTTGGCTGACTTGAGCCAAGGCCAGAGAGCCTCTTGCAGTGAGCCTTCATCTCTCTTACATGGTAGCATTCCATTGGTGGCAGTTTCAATTGGATTCCTCTTCACACTTTCCATTTCTCTGCTGGAATTAACCATCAGATTTTTCATGTTGTTCTTTTTTTTGGGGGGGGGGTCAGAGCCCCCAGCATACTGTTTAACAGTAAACCATTTCCACTGTCTCCTAATGTCTGGTTCTTTATGTTTTCTGAGCATTTGTTTCTTTGTGTTCTCTTATGACTTGTGGTTTAATTTTCTTATAAATCGTTGCAAGGCTGACTTACTGTGTACAGTGCTAGAGATGGAGGTATATAGTTTTATGTTTTGCATGGGCATGTCTTTCTTTCTGCTAGGCCTTTAATGCTGGGATCTGAGTTAATCCACTTAAGAGTTGGGCTGACCCCCCCCCCATCATTATAGTTTCTCTCGGAGTACCTCAGGCTTCAAATTCTCTTAGTGATATTTTGCGTTTGAGCAGGAGGTAGAACCTATTCCATTCAAAATTTTCAGTCTCCTCTTTGATTTGTGCCTTGGCAAGTTTATTTTTTACAGCCTATTGTTTTCTCTTTTCCCTTGAATTTTGCCTTACTGTTCCTGGGAGTTCTTTAGCTTGATGGAGTGGTAGAATATGGTCTCTGTTTGTTTGTTTTTTAATTAAACCCTAGACTTATGTTGAAGTCCTGGAGTCTTGCCCCTCTGGCTATTTTATTGGTCCCTTTATGGAATTCTGTCCCTCTCCTGAAGTAGGATATGGTACCCCCTAGCCTCCCTTGTCAGGAGATTTTACCCAGGTCTTAAGGATAGAAGTGGACAAAGGTAATACCAACTGTCTTTACTTTCTCTGTTGGACATGGGAATAGTCTTGGGGGAGTGCCTTGCTCCCAGGCACCATTGCTGTGCAGCCTGCATCATAAGACTGCATCACAATGGGCAACCTTAAGGCTCTTACCTTTGCCTCAGTGCCTGTGGGATATGGGCAGGGGTTGGTGGCTGGAGGTGAAAGATCCTGCAGAAGATTGGGGTTCCCCAAACTCTGCAGCCCCCAGTAGTTTTACACTGCCCCTTCAGCAAGCTGCATCGGGCTTTCACAACTTTACCACCTGTTTCAGTCTCCCTTTTCGGTCTTCACTTGCAGTCTATTCCAGGTAAACACCATATTGTCTCCTGTCTCCCCATTTCTCCATTTTTTGAGCCAACTGTTCGCTCTATATTGGGTCAGAAGTGTGGTTACTCTTAAGATTTTAACATACATGTTTAGTTAAACCTGAATTAAATTTGTATTCTTATTCTCCTAAATAAGACTGGGATTTTAGAATGTCTAGTCCTAATCCTAGTGGCCTCTTCCATGATAATGTTTCTTTTATGTTAATTTTGCTTCAAACTACCTTAAGCCTATAAAAGTAGTGAATACTTTTTCACCAGTATGCTCTTTGTATTCCTTTGCTCAGCATTCTTCATTCACCCCATTTCTTCCCGGTTGGTTCAGTTTCCTTCTGTCAGCAAAGCTTTAACGAAAGGAGTCACATATGAGTAGCATGTTCATGTTACTCCAAATGTCCTGTTCTGCTGTAGAAGAGAGGGCGTGAACTTTTATAGCCATGGAAAAGAAGCTTATGAATTGATTTGCTTATAGAACACATATGTGGGGTCCCCAGGTAGAGGGGGAATTGTAAGCCTTAGATGTATTGCTTACGCTATCAGCTTTACTGTTGAGGACACTAGGCATGGTAGGCTTAGTGATGTATTATAAGCATTTTATCTAAACGCCAAGAAGTTTTAGGTCACAAGCAGGCTATTAAAAAGGGACAAATAGTAACCAAAAATAATTTGATTCTTGACCTGAAATATTCCATCTCTCCAGAATCCCTGTATTCTGTTCAACCAAGGTCAGGCTCTTTAATACACATGCGGCTCCTTCAGAGAACTTCACATTCTTTCTAAGTAATATTCTTAAGTAGTTCTTTCAATAACGGCCCTTTAGTAGTAAATCTGTTCTTAATGCTTCCGAAAATGTCCCTATTTCATGTTTTCTCTTGAACAATTGCTAAACAGGGCATAGAATTTCGGGTTGACAGTGGTTTTCCCTCATACATTGATACCGTGAGTCTTTTGTGTTTTGACAAGTCTTGTTAATGGGAAGTCTGTAGTTAGTTCATTTGTAGTTTCATAGTAGGCATTCTTTTGGGCATTCTTTGAAACCTTTTTTGTTTTTGTTTTTGGATGTCAGTTTCTATGTACTATCTTTAGCCATGAATTTATTCGTATTTATCTTGCATTTATTTGATGTATTCCATCAGTCTGAGGACTCCTGATATTCTCAGTTACGTTTGTGAGCTTTAAAAATAATGTTTCTCCTCCATTTTCCCGTTCTGGAGCTATTGTTTAGATGTTAGAACCTTATTGTATATTCTCTCTCTCTCCCTCCCTCCCTCCCTCCCTCCCTCTCTGTCTATCCCCCCGTGTGTGTGTAGGTGCAGTATGTTCATGCCTGTGGGGATGCCAAGGACAGCATGGAATATCATTTCCACATTAACTATTCAGGCTAGACTGGAACTCATAGGGATCTACTGGCCTCCTCTCTATAATGTTAGGATTAAAGGTATAGGCTACCACACTCAGTAAGGTCCCACCTATTAGCACTGTTATAATGAGAACTACATCTCAACTTGAGTTTTGGAGTGAACATTCAAACCATAGTGGTTGATTTTCCCGTTGATTTTTATAGATCCTTCCCACCGGTTCCCTCCTTGCTACTTACTCATCACCGTTCATGCTGACTTACCATGCTGACATGGTAACCTTGCCTTCCCTTTCCCAGGACTTCACTTTTCCGAGTTTCTTCAGCTCCTGGAACCATCTTCAGATAAATCAGCTTCCCTACTTAGACCCGCCCTTCCTTTCCTTCTGTCTTTCTCAGATGACACACTGCTTGATGCTTGGCTGCTGCTTGAGATTCGGCCCTTCCCAGAGAGCCTCAGCTTCGGTGGAGCTATTTCAGCGGTGGTTTTTAATTGCCTGCTCCCTCTCTTTCTCTCTATCTTGTTCTCAGAGAGTTCTCAATAGGGAGAAGCAATTTTTGCTCTCAGGACATGGTGAGGGTAGAGTCCAAGGATGCTGGCAGACGTCCTAGTATGTACAAACTAACTGCCCATGACAGAATTGTCTCAAATGTCGGCACTGCTGAGACTGAGTAACCTTGTTGAGTTCTTAGTTTCACTTTTGGCTCTTCTGTTTTCTCTGCCCATATTCTTATCCCTAGGATCTCATCTTAGACTACCTTTCCTCAGGGCTGGCGAGATGGCTCAGAAGTTATAAGCACCTATTACTCTTGCAGAGGATCCCAGGTGTGTTCTTGGGGCCCACACGACTGACTTGCCTGTAGCGCCAGTTCCAGGAGCTCTGATGCCGTCTTCTGGCCTCTGTATATACCTATACTCGTGTGTATGTACAACATACACACACCCTGATTTTTTTTTTAATTTACTTCTTAAAAAAGAAAAAAAAAAACAACTTCATGAGAGCCACATGTCCACTTCTCTTCTCGCTTTCTAACCCTCTTCTTATCTAAATGGTTGAAAGAGTAGTCAGTAAATAAATAGTTTGTCTTTTTTTTTTACTCATTCCTCAAAGTTAGCTGTTGCTTCCTAATTTGCCATCCTCGTTACCACTTACACTATTTTTTTTTCTGAGATCACTAGTGACTTGTATGTTTCATCTAGTGGACCCCTTTCATCCTGATGTTACTTGGCATTTCGGTTGCATTTGACAATCATTGTATGCTGGCATCTGTGTTCTTCATTTCCTTCTTTTAGATTTATTTTTCTCACTCCCCCATGGATTCTTATTTGTTCCCACTTTTTTGTACCTTTTTGAAACAGGGTTTCACTGTGTATCTCTGACTAGTCCAAGCTGGCCCCAAAGTCACAGAGATCCACTTGGCTCCCTCTCCTGAGCGTTAGTCTGAAGCAGGGTCTCCTGTAGTTCATGTGGATAAGGCTGATCTCGAAGTCATGATCCTCCTATTTCTACCTCCTGAGTGCTAGACCTGACAAGATCTGCCCTGTCTTGAGCAAACTTGTTTTTGCTAGTTATCCCCTTTGCTTGTTTTTGTAGAGTGTGTGGGTTGCTTTCTTCAATTGGTAGGGTCGTAGGACTCCCATTCCTTAGGGAAGGCACAGTTAATTAGTGCTTTGTTCCAATTCTAAGGCATCGCCATTAGTGAGGACTATTCCTGGTCCTGGATGTCATTTTAGAGAAACAGAACTGGCGAAATGCTACGGCAGCAACAGATCTGAAAGAACAGGGAAGGACACTGGCAGCGGTGTTCCCAGCTCTGCATTCATGTGGCTTGCTTGCTTCTTTCATTTACTTAGTCCCTTC
Source organism: Arvicola amphibius (assembly GCF_903992535.2). NCBI lineage: Eukaryota > Metazoa > Chordata > Mammalia > Rodentia > Cricetidae > Arvicola > Arvicola amphibius. The sequence goes on along the minus strand of NC_052065.1, from coordinate 6,591,873 downwards.
TGCCTCTCATTGTATTATCTTTCATAGGCTATTTTGGAAAAACAGGTCTTTTGAGAGCATGCCTCTTTTCTTTACACAAAGCTTTGGGTTCTTTAACTTTGTTGGTGTTTTTCAATCTATTCCATCATATTTATTCTCCCTTAAAGCTTTTTGTAATTCTTCACTGATCTGTCTGGTACAGTTAAATTTTCAGGTCTACTCTGGATTTCTTTTTGCTTATCTCATTGGGGTTTACTGTAGTGAGAGAGGTAAATCTGTGTTTGTCCAGCTATTTATTCTATTAAAATTTTTTTGAAATTTTTTTAATTATATATATATATATATATATATATATATATATATATATATATTGGTTTTTCGAGACAGAGTTTCTCTGTAGCTTTGGAGCCTGTCCTGGAACTAGCTCTTGTAGACCAGGCTGGCCTCGAACTCACAGAGATCCGCCTGCCTCTGCCTCCGGGGTGCTGGGATTAAAGGTGTGCGCCACCACCGCCCGGCTAGTAGATGCCTTTTAAAGCAAATTCTTGTGTGCAGTCACACTTATTTTTCTTGTCTATGCTTTTAATCCTTTGCTTTTAAAGCATGCCTCTTATATTCTTTTTTTTTTTTTTTTTTTTTTCCTCATGGTTTATTTTTTTTATATTTAAAAATTTCCATCTCCTTCCCTCCTCCTCCCCCCTCCCTCCCCTCCTTCTCCCCTTTCTCTCCCCTCCTTCTCCCCCTTCCCTCCCCTCCCCTCCCCCCATACCTCCCCTCCCTCCCTCTCTTATATTCTTTAGAATTGCAGTGGGCAATGGTCGATGATTCCCATGGGGCTGTGCCACACCTCTGAGAAGTCAGGGAGAAATGTTGCTGAGTCACCTAAACAAAAGTTACCTGTTTAAAATTTGTGTCCTGTTGGGATGGATGATTGTTTTTTTGTTGTATGTTCAGAATCACTAGTCGGATTGAACATTTGCATGGATCATTCATTGTTTATATTTTTCTTTCTGTACTTTCTTTTCATGTTAATGAAAACCTTTTTCCCTTTTGTAGGGTTTTGTTAATTCTTTCAATACAGAATAAGCAAATATTTATGGTATATTGATCAGATTTGCTTAACTTTATATTTGTTATGACCTTATTTGTGGAAGATCACAATTCATCTGTACCTTTAAAAATAATAATCCTTCACTGGACATAACGACACATACCTCTAATCCTAGTACTCAAGAGGTAGAGGAAGGAGGATTGCTACAAGTTTAACACTATTTTTTGCTTTCTGTTGCTGTGATAAAATGTCTGATCAAATCAAAACAAACAAAAAATAGCACACACACACACACACTCATACAAAACAAAACTTCTGACCAAAAGCAACTTGGGGAGGAAAGCATTTATTTTAGTTCCTCGGTTATAGTCCATTATTGAGGGAAGTCAAGATAGGAACTCAAGGCAGAAGCTTGGAATGGAAAGCTTGGAGAAATGCTTCTTACTGGCTTGCTCAGCTGCCTTTCCTATATAGCCCAGGCTCACATGCCCAGGGTCGGCACAGTCACTGCAGGCTGAGCTCTCCTACATCGTTTAGAATGAAGAAAATACCTCACAGACATGCCTAGTTTTTCAGTTGAGATCCCCTCTTCCCAGGTACGTCTAGGTCTGGGTCAAGTTAACAAAAACCAACTAGCCAGCACTCGGGAGGCAGAGGCAGGCGAATCTCTGTGAGTTCGAGACCAGCCTGGTCTACAAGAGCTAGGTCCAGGACAGGCTCTAGAAACTACAGGGAAACCCTGTCTCGAAAAATCAAAAACCAACTAGCACAGAATCCAACCTGATTCTGTGGTTAGATAGTACACAGCCAAGTGTTAGCCATCCCATACAGTGAGACCCTGTCTCAAAAACAAACAAACAAACAAACAAACAAACAAAAACCAGTAGTAACAAAAAAGTAGCTCTCAAGATGATTTTGAAAACTAAGTAACAGTGAGGTGCCCAGCTCAGGAGTGACTACATAATATGCACTAGTTCATTCATATGTTTACTGAAGCCTTGCCTACATGAAGGGATGCAGAGATATTTAAGGCTGTTTCCTATCCAAGGATAAACATTAGGTTAGTGTGTGTGTGTGTGTGTGTGTGTGTGTGTGTGTGTATGTATGTATGTGTATATATATATATATATATATTTATATATATATATATATATATATATATATATATATATATATATTCTATTTCTAATTCGCCCTTCCTGCCTTTTTGGCGTGCTGTTTTGAAACTGCTTCAGTCTTTCAGCTATATCATTTCATTTGAGCACAGAACACTTTAAAGGTTGATTTGCCACATTTACTCCATTACATCTCTGTAAGAGTAGCTATTAGCTCTATTTTATGTATGGGGGCCTTGAAGGGTGATCTGCCCAGTTTCTAACATTGGTAAAAATAGAATATATATATAAGAATGCTAACCATTATATTTCCAAACTCAGTAGGTGTTGAATAAATATTTGTTGAATGAGTGAATAATATGTTATTAAATGGTACATTAAAAGCTGGTTGAGGTGGCACATGGCTTGTATTAATAATCCCACTGTTTGGGAGATGGAGACAGGAGGATCGGGACTTAAAGACTATCCCCAGATATATAGTGTATTTGAGGTTAACCTAGACTATGTGAGACCCTATCTTGACACACAGACAGCCAAACCACTCACCCACATCCAAAGCAAACACAATTCATTACTTTTATTATTTTACTCTATTTTATTTTTGAGATAATTTAATTATAACATTTTTTCTTTTCTTTAATCTCTTCAAACCCTCCCACATACCTCTTCCTGTTTTCCTTGTATGTCCACTTCTTCCTGCTTTGCTATTTTCCCTGCATATATTATTTGCTTAATAGGAACGTTAAAGTTCAATGATTAGAGTCAGTCATAGTGGTACACACTTATACTCAGGAAGCTGAGTCAGGAGGATTAGATGTTCCAGGCCAGGCTTGGCTACATATTGTAAGGGACTTCCCAAGTTTGGGGCCAGGGTAAATGTCCAATTTGTTGTACTTTAAAAAAAGGAGGGGGGGGATCCTTAAATGACTCAGTAGGTCAAGGTGTTTTGCCATCAAACCTGACTGCTTGAGTTCAATCTTGGAGACACACGTGGGAAGAGAGAACTGAAGTTTGAAAGTTGCCCTCTGACTGCCACATGTGAGTCACACACAATACATCTAATAACATAAAAATAAAAAAACCTTAACAGAAATGGGAGCTGGAGAGATGGCTCAGTGTCTGGTTTGGTTCATAGTCGTATTTCCTGCATCTGGTATAGTGACTAGCACAGAGTATATTTGTACAGCAAATGTTTGTGGAACAAAGATATGAATGATGAATGTTCCATTTTTGAATTATTGCTAGTATCCTAATTATTATTTGGATGTGGACAAATTGTCGTGAATTTATTTTTTACTTGTGTTTGTCACTGTCCCAAAGTTTACATTCTCAAAATCCCAAAATCCAGGATTCTTAGTTTTGTTTTTTTAAGACTTGTGGATTCTTTGTATGTACCTGGCTCTCTTGGTCTCCTTTAATTTTTTTTTTGTGGAGTGGGGGAGCTGGAGAGAGAGCTCAGTGGTTAAGAGTACTGGCCAATTGCACATAGGACCTGGGCAGTTTGAAGTACTCAGTGGTGGCTCACAACCATTCATAATTCCCGTTCCAGTGATCCAAAATAGTAAACATAAAAGCACTATCAAAATGATGTAATACTATTCTTATCACTATAGTAATATTTAGGTGTTTTTTGTTTTGTTTGCAGTGCTGGGAATTGAACCTAGGCCTCATACTGCTAGACAAATGCTTTAACCACTGATTTCTAGTCCTAGTCCACTTCCTTTGTCTTTCAAATCAAATTTTGTTACCTCTTGTTTTGGACACACCCATTTTTTTCAGACATAGTTCAAACCCGGTCTCTAGTGTAAATCATGGCCTTCTCAGTCTGAAATAAATATTCCTCATTGAATTTTGGTAGCCATTTTATTTGTATAGCTCATTTGGTAATTATGTGTTTGAATTGTCTCATTTTGCTTGCTGTCTTTCTTCCATTATTTTAGGATTGATACGGTTTAGTGCAGTGGTTCTCAATGTGTGGGTTGTTACCCCTTTGGCAAACCTCTGTCTCCAACATATTTATATCATGGTTCATAACAATAGCAAAAATACATTTGTGAACTAGCAATAAAAATCATTTTATGGTGAGGGTCAGCACAGCCCGAGGAAGGTTGAGAACCACTGATTTAGTGCGTGTTGAAGCCAGCAAACATTTATTGAGCACTTACACTGTTCTAACGGCTGTGAAAAGTTTTGCTGCATTCCAGCTGTAACAACTGGGCCATGTTGTCACATGTTTAAAAGGCTTCTGTGGCTCTCTGAGTTTCACATGTGATTCTTCCGTATGTACTGTATGTGGCAGTTGTTATTGGTCAACGTGTCGCTAATGTGAAAATCAAGTTTAAACATTATTTTATCTTTATGATTTATCTTTTCTTACACTTCTTAGCCTCTTCCCAGGTCTTTTAGAGACAGCTACCATTTCAAATGCTTGTTGTCATTGTAAGTTGTGTATGTGTTGTTCTCCTTTGCCTGCATGGTGGGGGTCCAACCCAGGGGCCTGTGCATTTAGATGAGTGCATACCTCTGAGGTACGATCTCCAGCTGTTTTGTTTTGAGAATTTGATATCAAAAGAAGAATAATCATAGACTTCTATTTTCTACAATGAATTTGGTTTGAGCCTCAGTTGAGGTCTTAGAAGGAAAACCTTCGTGTGTAGCCTTGAAGTAAGGAGCACTAAGGATGTAGAATGTTTCTTGTGAGAATCTTGTTCATTGGATGGATTGTAGTCAACAATTAGATTTTTTTTTTTAAAAGAAAGAATGACAGGATCTTGCCTTGTAACACACAAAGGTAAGTTCTGAGGGCTGATGTTTCAGATGTACACTTCCACATCTGGCTAAATTAATCTTTAAGGTTGCTTATGTTCTGTGTAACTAAGAATGCATATATAATTGCATTGCTATAAAGAATGCTTTTTATTTTTACTCATGTGACTATGTATGTGAGAGAGAGAGAGAGAGAGAAAGAGAAAGAGAGGAGTGTGTGTGTTTAATTGCAGGTGCCTTTTGGAGGCCACAAGAGGGTGTTACCCCTGGAGCTGGAATTCTAGGTGGTTGTGAGCTGCCTGACTTGGGTGCTAAGAACTGAACTCGGGTGTTATTTAAGAGTGATATGTGTTCTTAACCGCTGGGTCATGTCTCCAGCCCTTTAAAGCATGTTTCTTCACCAATGTATTGATATACATCCAAGGCCATTTTCAGTTGACCAAAGCTCGGTGTCACCTTTGTTGTATGAACTATGTCCATAATCTATCCTGTTGCAGCAGTCGATCCAGCTTTAATATGTAAACATGAAACAATACTTTAGACAATTGAAGAAACCATCTAGTACAGGTGGATGTTTTTACAGTTCTGATTTTTTTAACAAATATTATCTAACCCATAGCTAATTTGACAGCCTCATTTTAAAAGTGATTCATCACCTTTGTTGAATCTTGCCAAAGCATCCAACGTAATTTTTACCGAAAAGGCAATTAATTCTCTTTCAGTTGGTTTTCATACTACTTAATTGAAAAACATGCAATGATTGTTATAAGAAGACTTGACAGACAGTTTTAGGGAAGAAATGCACCTGACTTGGATGTTAAACATATAGCTCAATCTAAGGGAGCAGTAGTGTGATGTAAAGCTGGGAGTTGTGGCTCAAGTTTGTCAACCCAGCACCGGAGAGGCTAAGGAAGGGGGATCACTATAAGTTACAGGCTAGCTTGGACCGCAAAGTGGGTTCCAGGGACAGCTGGGCTACAGAGTGAGACTCTGACTCAAAAAAATGAAGGAGGGTTAAAAACAATGTGAAGGTGAGTTAACTTTTAGTGAAGACACTTAAGTTCTATTGCTCTCGGCTCGTCTGTTTTGTACAGATTGGTAGACCTGCGGAAGATCAGTATGGCTTGAGCGCACAGTGTGCATTGGCGTTTGTGATGCGCTTTATTCTTTTTAAAAGACCCATTAACCGTGAATAACTTGCTTAAAAGAATCTAGCCAGAAGGTAACTAGTGTTCAGAACGTCTGGAGAGAATCACTGAGCTCACTTGAGATTTCACTGTAAAGCCTTTTCCCCAAGAAGAGGTTAGCCTATCTTCAACCAGCCATGCTGTCCTCCTCTTTGGGTATGGGAAAACATCTTGCATATTCCTTATTTTTATCACTTTTCAGGGAGAGTTCATTAAATCTTTTGCTCTTTCTATGAGTTCTTCCTGCATATAGTTTTTGTACCTAATTTTTCTTTCTTTCTTTCTTTCTTTCTTTCTTTCTTTCTTTCTTTCTTTCTTTCTTTCTTTTCTCTCTTTCCTCTCTCTTTCCTCTCTCTCTCCTCTCTCTCTCTCTGTCTGTCTCTCTCTCTCTCTCTCTCTCTCTCTCTCTCTCTCTCTCTCTCTCTCTCTCTCTCTCTCTCTCTCTCTCTTTTGGTTTTTCGAGACAGGGTTTCTGTGTGACTTTGGAGCCTGTCCTGGAACCAGCTCTTGTAGACCAGGCTGGCCTCCAACTCACAGAGATCCGCCTGCCTCTGCCTCCTGAGTGCTGGGTTTAAAGGCGTGCACCACCACCGCCCGGCCATACCTAATGTTTCATGGTTGGTCTAGCCCCCTGCCAAAAAAAATGAAATGAAAGATACCTTTTTTTTTGGATGTGTCACAATTCTGATCTTGCTGAGATAGCACTTTTCTTGAAGAACCATAGAAAAATAAGTTGTTACATATACATTTAGGCCAGGATATATTTTGATGTAATTATGCTAAATTTAACATCTATTCTATCTATCTAAGATATTCTGCTGTCTATAAAATCCTGAGTTGGTTCTTGTCTGGGGACACATTTATAACTAGTTCAGTGGAACTGTAAGAAGAGGAGAGGTTAACTGGAGCCCAGAGGAATGCAAGAGGAGTTACTAAGGATAGGACCTGAACAGGGCTGCGAAGAAGAATGGCAGTTCACTTTTGGGGGTAGCAACTCAGATCCTTACTGCTTTGCAAGATTTCACAATCACCATCTCTTTTGAATGTTTTTCCTTTCCATCACACACACACACACACACACACACACACACACACACACACACACACACTCTCATAGTCTTGTTACTCCATTCCTAGCCAATTTCCCTGTCTTGATTTTTTTAATGATATTCTTTCTACTCTTGGTGGAATACTTTATTGTTCTGAGTGACTCAGTCTGTGGGTTGTGACCCTCAGTAAACATATTTCAGATGGTCTTAGGACCGGAGACATTGCTCAGTAGCCGAATTAGTTACAAAGTAGCAACATAAATAATTTTATGGTTGGGAGTCACCACAAGATGAGGAATTAGTAAAGGGTCACAGCGTTAGGTAGGTTGAGAACCACTGCAGTAACCCTAGCCTTACGCTTCTGGAATATGCCTCTGTCATTTCTGCACATCAACAACTCTTCATTCATAGACCTCTTAAGAACATTCTGGTTAATCAGATAACATATCTTTGCTGGACGGCAACTTCTAGAAGGCAGGTCATATCCTTGTAGGTCTTAAAACAGGCAGCGTATCATTCTCTAAGAGTAGGAGCTGCATGTTATTTTTCTGAAATTTAGCTTCATTCCCTTAACTTGGCTCATCTTCCAGACTTTCCTTTTTCTGTTCATGGTACTAGAGTTTTCTCTTCAGTTGGCAAGTTTTGCTTTGTCTTCATGATGTATTTGTAGCCATACCATTCTAACCACTGTCATCCAACCCAAGGATTTGGTGCATAGTGTATTCACCACTCTGTGGGTGATCAAAATACAATTAATCAAATCCAAGCTTGGAATAGTAGGCAGGGATGTAGGGAGATGGGCAAAGAGAGCAAGAGACACTGGATGCTTAACTTTAAGAAGCTTAGAGAACAGTTACTAGGTTTCTTTTGTCTGAACAAGTATTTTTTCCCCTGTGTTTTAGCATTACTGAAAACCAGAAGAGTTCAAACCCTGGCATGAATGTTTAATATAGTTTTCAGTTATCTCTTCAAGAACTGTTAATGTCTTTTTCTTTTTTTATTAAGAAATTTTTTTAACACAATCTTTTCTCATTTTACACAGCTATCCCTGTTCCCACTCCCTCCCCACCTCCCACTTCCTCTTCCTTCTCCCTACCCCACCTCCCCATCCACTCCTCAAAAAGGGTAAGGCTTCCCATGGGGAGTCAACTAAGTCTGGCACATCACTTGAGGCAACAGCAAAGCCCTTCCCCTTATATCTAGGCTTAGCAAGGTATCCCTCCATAGGAAATGGGCTCCTAGATACCAGTTCAAGCTCTAAGGATAAATCCTGGTCCCATTGCCAGTGGCCCCACAGACTGCCCAAGCCTCACAACTGCCCCCCCCCCCGCCCACATTCAGTGTGCCTAGTTTGGTTTTATGCAGGTTCGCCTGCTATCAGTCCAGAGTCAGTGAGCTTCCACTAGCTCAAGTCAGCTGTTTCTGTGGCTATTCCCATCATGATATCGACCCCCCTTTTTAAAAAAAGAAAAGAAAAGAAAAAAAGAACTGTTAAATTGGTGGTGCTTATAACTAGTGGAAGCTCATAACTGGGGAGCTATAGTATATATCCATGACAAGTATTATGCTAAAAGTATGTATAATAGTGTACTAGCAAGTATGGTAGCTGTAACCACAGATGGCTATTTAAATATAACTTAGACATTAAATTTAAACCTAAATTACTTAAAATTAAAAGATTTAGTTCCTCAGCTTCACTAGGCACAACTCACTAGGCCGATAGCAACATTTGACTAGTGGTTGCCTCATTTGTTGGACAGTATAGATAGTAGAGCATTGCCATTAATACTGAGTGTCCATTTAGAGCAGTGGTTCCCAACATTTTTAATGCTATGACCCTTTAATAGAGTTTCTAATGTTGTGGTGATTCCCAACCGTAAAATCATTTCACTGCTACCTCATAACTGTAATTTTTGCCACTGTTATAAATTGTAATGTAAATATCTGATACACAGCCCCCCAGGTTGACAACCATTACTTTGGATATTGCTGGTCTTGAATGTGCTTCTACACTTGTACCTGGAGGGTTGGAAGAAGCATTAGTTCCTTGCTCCTTGGTGTTATCACTACATGCATTTCTTCCTTTAAGCATGTAAGCATCTTTGGTTTTACTGTCACATGGAGCAATGTCAAACAGTAGGTACCAGGGGAGGGAAAAAAGATGGAACAGCAATGAGCTCAGATGGAAGGGAGGAAAGCTCTGCACTTCATACCTTAGCCAAATTGTTGTCTTTTTTCTTTGTTTCTTTTTTATAGTAGGGGTTTTTTTTTGCTTTTTTGAAATTACAATATATCAAGGCATCCTTTCCTTCCCTTTTCTCCCTCTATCCCCTCTTTAATTACACACGCACACACACACATATACACACTCACTCACTCACTCACTCATACTCCTTGCACAGTCTGTATAATGTTACTCATGGTTCTTTCCAATTTATTTTGGAGACAGGTCTCTGTGTAGCATGGAATTTACAATCCTTTTGCCTCAATTTCCCGAGTGTTGAGATTATGGGTGTGGGCCATTGTGCCTGTTCTGGTATCCTTTTTAACGGAGGTTAATTTCTTTTTTTGTAACAAATTTCATTGCATTAGATGTTTAAGAATTTTTTTCTTTCTTTTTCTACCCTTGCCAAGTTAAAGAATTTTTTTCATAGGCTCTTATCACTTATAGAATGGGATACAAGGAAGCCTATTATGTTAGAAGGTTATGGTTTGATGGGATGTCTACCAGAGTGAAAATTTTCAAATTAGGTATTAGTAGTCCTACATGCATTTTCTTAGAGAAATAGCTGGGGTTGATATATGGAAATAATTACATGAACCATTAAGTCCCATGGATTTATTTCTCATTTGGTGAGTGTGGTTTGCAATGCTTTGAGACAAAGTGCTCCTAAATCTTTTTCTTGTTTCTATTGCATTAAGATAGTCTATCAATTCTCCTGCTAATGATTGTCTAGGTAGCTTCTCTCATTTGGTTAGCAAAAGGTGAGCTTTCATTGCTATGTTTGCATTGCTTTCATTGATCTGCGTTACATACCCAAGAAGGAAGTTGCTAAGCGCAGAGGGACTTAAGGCCAAACAGTTTTCAAGGTAGCCAGACTAATTCATGTTGCTTTCTTTTTGATTCCAAGAGATTAAGGTTTAGTCACGTATGGATTTTTATATCTGTTCATTTCCCCCACATGACCCAGACCTGTGGAATCACAAATAAACCCGGAAATAAATGCAGCCCTATTCTATTGTTTGAATTGCCTTTAAACAGTACAAACACCAAGGACATTCTTTTCTTCCATGGGCAATCTTGATTAACCTTCAAACCACATGGCCTGGTGAAACTTCTTTCTCTCTTGGTAATTCAATTGCGTTGAATGTTGGATTCCTAATACTTTCTGTTGTGGGAGTAATATAGTGTACTTTGCTTATTGTTGGTATCAGTGGTAAGGATTTAGGGACTTATGATGTGAAGTATATAAGAAAATGAAGAATAAAAGTATTCTGAAAATTTTCTATTAATTAAGTTTGTGATGCTGGGACCAAACTCAGAACCTCACATATGCTAGGTAAGGTCTCTACTACTGAACTATACCTCCAGCCTCTTCTGTAAGTTTATTTCAGTTAACTTCAGTATAGTAAATTGGCAAGTTTCAAGCTGAATTCTTGGTATTTACAAGATTCTGCCTTATGCGTTTCTACATCTAATAATTGATAAGAAAAAGTCTCCTAACCTCATAATCTTGTCGAGTCAGGATAGGAGACACATAATGCTTAGAAGAACAGCAATCATTGTCATTAGAATTCCAAGTATCCTATATCTTTTGTTTCATATCTGATTTGAGTTGTAGAGATGGTATCCTGTGAGAGGGACAGTATATGAGGTCACTTTGGAGAGAATTTTGGTTAAGGTTGTGTTATATGCTAGGTGAAGGGAACTCTTTGATGGACTGATGAGACAGAAAGTATTGATCTAGACCAAATTCTTCTCGAGTGTGTGGTCCCAGATTAGAAGCATCAGCAACCTCCTGCAAACTTGTTAGAAGTGCAGATTCTTGGTACCCATTGCAAACCTCCTGATCCATAAAATCTGAGTTTTAACAACTCCTTTAGTTAATTGTGATGCACTCAAATTTGAGAACCATTCCCATTGGTCTATACTTACGGGGGCAGAGAGCAATAAACTGCCCTTCGTAGGAGAGTAAGGCCTGATGAAGGGGGAGATGAAGAAAAGGGGGAAAGCTTCAATGGGGATCTGGAGTGTCGGGGTATGAGTACATAGATGTGAGCGAAGGAAGGACAGCCCAGGGGGTACGATAGGAACCTGAGACTTTTGTGGAGTCATGACTGAGGGTTTTTAAACTGGGCTCATGCCTCCTATCCAGCAATAAGGGAGCTGAGGCATGGGGTTCATGAGGTGAGGCCTGACTAGGCTACAAAATGAGACTATCTCCCAAATCAAACCAAACCAAATCAACCAACCAACCAAATCCCCGAGGGCTACTTACAGCAGTGAAGGTAAGTTAGGGGCACAGGATCTATGGGACTTGAAAGGAGACCCCCCCCCCCTGCAAAGGACCAGCATAGCTGGGATGGACCAGTCTGGAGGCTGCTGGCTCAGTGTCAGAAAACAGGCAACCTTAAACGCTGAGGCCTTGAACCTGGTGTTGAGACAGGACTGTGGGACTTGCAGAAGCCATACAGGCGGAAGGAAAGATGTCACATGGTCTGGAAAGTGGGCTATGGAGGGAAAGAATGTTTTCTACAAGTAAAGATGTCTTCCCTACCTCCATGATACAATCTCAATGTAGGAAATGTAGGGAATCGAGAGAAGGTGAAAAGGAAAGCAGAGTTGCCTTAAATCCCACTTAACTGAGATAAGCAAAACATGCTTCTCTTTAAATATTTATGAATTCACATTTGTTTATTTAAATTCAGTTTGGTGTACATGGAATTATACAGTTCTGCAACCAAAATTTCGTAGACAAGTGATCTTAAGCGCATGTCGGTGTTCCACACGTGAGAGTATACCCAGGTCAGTGTGTGTTTGGAAATTGGTGGATTTTATATTTGAGAGACAGGATGTTTATACAAGCAGCTAATTGGTAAAGATTGCAATTTCATTTGGCATGATTACAAAATGTCCTGTCTGCATCCATTTTACATGAAATCTGGAGCAACACATTCTGAGATGCATGGTGTGCTAGCTGCTGGGTTGAGGAGAACTCCCAGCTATAAAGGAGGAGAAGATAAACCATGTAGCTTTTATTAGAATTTCAAGGTTATTCTTCTGTCTTATAGGAACTAATGAAAGCAGATGTGGTAGCAAGCACCTACATCCCAGCACTAGAGAGGCAGAGGTGGGAGGAGTGTTCACAGAGGCCAGTCTTATCTATATTGTGAGTGCCAGACCAGCCAGGGTTTCATAGAGAATCCCTTTTCTTTCCTTTCTTCCTTTCTTCCTTTCTTTCTTCCTTCCTTCCGTCCTTCCTTCCTTCCTTCCTTCCTTTCTTCCTTTCTTCCTCTCTCTACCTCACTCCCTCCCCTCTCCTTTCTTTCTAGAACTCAACCTGTAGAACATGCTAGCCTCGAACTCAGAGATCACTTGCCACAATCTCCCTAGTGTGCCACTGTGCCTAGCTGAGAAATTCTTAAAGAAATATGGAAAAAACAAAACAAACAAAAACCCAAATAATACTAGGCATAATATTGTTTACCAAGTTTTAAAATTCTACATTTGAATAGGCAGTTCCTAATGGGGATTTAAAAAAAAAAACAAGGAAAATGTGGAATAGTTTGCACATTTCTTAGTTTTGTAAGAGTTTTTCATTGATAAAATATACCATCTTCTGTAACAAGTCCCCCCACTTAAGATGTATGGCCACTCCTCTGCCTGTCCTACTTCCCCTTCCTGAAACAGTCTTCCTGCTGTAGCCACCCAAGTGCTGGGATTGTACTAGCCTGTACTAGTTAGTGACCATTCTTCTATATCAGTAAATATAGATTTCGACTTATGTGTTTGTTTTTGAGACAAGCTCTCACAGTGTAGCTCAGGCTGATCTTGGTATTGAACTCACTGATCCTCTTGCCTCTGCCTGCCAAGTGCCGAGATTACAGGTATAAGGAACCATGTCTGGCAAAGTCACAACAATGCATTTATTTATATGATATTTATCCAACCCTACCTTAACTGATACTAGGTTGGTTTTTGTTGTTGATTTTGTGAATAGAACCATACTACCAATCTTTGGATATATGTCAGATAGTCCCCTGGGGATAAATCTCTGGAAGTACAATAAAAAAAAAATGGTGTCAGCCAGACATGATGGCGCACACCTTTAATTCTGGCACTTAGAGGCAGAGGCAGAGGCAGGTGTAGCTCTGAGTTCAAGGCCAGCCTGGTCTACAGAGCTAGTTCCAGGACAGCCAGGACTACAACAGAGAAACCCTGTCTCAAGAACTCAAAATATAGTTTCTTATGTTTTAAAAAAAATCTTTATTTTTACGTATGGGCATTTGCCTACATGTATGTCTACACCACATGTATACTTGGTGCCTGCGGAGGCCAGAAAAGGGTACTGGATCTTCTTGAACTGGAGTTAACAGACTGGCTGTTGGAAATTGAATCCAGGTCCTCTGGAAGAGGAGCCAAGTGCTTTTAACTGTTAAGCCATCCCTCCAGCCCAGTAGAAGTACATTTATTTTAAAATCAGGTGGTATATTTACATTTAAAATGTTTAGTACCTGTTGCTAGATTATTCTCCAGAATTTTTTATGTTCCTACCTACTGTGAGTGTGAACTCAAGTGTTCTGGCACCCGCTGGAGCACTAGATAGTTTTCAGTTACATTAATTATTACCAGTTTGATAGATTAAGCATGATTTTCTTTAAAACTTATTTAGACAAGCGTGGTAACACATACCTTTAATTCCAACACTGAGAATCGGGGGAGGGGCTGAGGCAAGCAGAGCTCTGTGGGTTCAAGGCTAACCTGGTCTACATACTAAATCCCAAGACAGCCAGTACGCTACATAGTAAAACCCTGTCTCAAAAACTTTTTTTCTTATTCTTAGTTTTATTATTATTATTATTATTACCATCATTGTTTTTTCGGGTGAGTATGTGGATGTGCCACAGTGCCTGTGTGTCATGATGTGCATGCAGAGGGTGGAGGAAAATTTAGGGAGTCAGTTGTCCTTCCACTCTATTTTCCAGGGATGGGACTCAGGTCATTTGTCAGGCTTTTGTGGAAAGTACTTTTAGCTGCTGTGCCATCTTGTCTCCTTTCATATTTGTATCTTTCTTATATTTCCTTTTCTGAGATGGTTTCATGTAGCCCGGGTTGGTTTTGAAGCAAACTCCTGATTCTTCTACCTTTGTCTTCCATGTTCTGGGGTTTGACCTGGTTTATCTTTTGTTTAAGTGACTACTGGTGAGCTTAGATCACTGTTCATTGATTTTTAAGATAAAGGTTTCTTTTTTTAGATAGGCCTGTTCGTGTGGCTGTTCCTTATCTGTTTTCTTTTGCTGACATAGTAAGGATATTCAGTATGTCTCTCAGTTTGTAAATTATTTGTTGACTTCTTTGTAAGCTTCTTTATAGTGATTCGTGAGGAGTGGAAAATATCAAGCTATATAGAAATCAGTGAATTGTCACCAAGCCAACACTAAAGTGACTTTACCCACCTGAGCACGTGAACATGGACAAACTTCTGAATCAGTGGTGTGCTAAAGGTGGCTGTGCTTTTGAATGACAGGCGATGGGTGAGACCTCCCTAGGTTCAGGTAGTATGAGTATGTTTTATACAGAGAGTTTAAAACCAATATAATAATTGAGTAACAGTTGGTCTTCTTCTTATCACCGTTTGGAGGTCCTTTAAAAATATGATCATCCATAATGTCTACTTTCTTTGTGGCTTACCTAGTCACTTTCTTTTGACAAACAGATGTGTGTAATTTTAATGTTATTCAGTGTTCAATGTCTTTTGGGCTTGTTGCTCATGGTATCACAAAGAGCTGTTCTATATTATCTGTAAGAGCTTCAGCTTTGAGCCAGGCATGGTGGTGCATGCCTTTAATCCCAGCACTCGGGAGACAGAGGGAGAAGGATCTCCAAGTTCAAGGCCAACCTGATCTACAGAGCTATAGCCAGGGCTACCCAGAGAAAACATGCCTCGACACCCCCCACCAAAAAAAGATAAAACAAAGCCAATAAAACCCCCGCAGTTTTTTCTTTTAGATTTAGAAAATTAATGCATTGTATGAATTGGAGGTTGTTTAATTTTCTTTTCCCGTATGGACATGGCTTATTGGAAAGATCTGCTCTGCAGTGCCAGCATCCACGTCACGTGCGAACCATTTCTGGCCTTGCCTTTCTGTTCTTTCATCTGCTTGTCTCATTTTACTGTCTTCATGATTGAGCTGTATAATACATCTGGATAATCTAGAGGAAAAATTCTTTTGTTCTTCTACAAGGGTGTCCTGTTTACCGCAACAATTTGCTTCCTGTATACATTTTCAAATTAGCCTGTAAATCTCCCTAACAAATTGCTAGTATTAATTAGGATTGTATTGGGTGTATAGCTCAACTTAAATATTGTTGACATCTTAGCAATGGTAAACTTTAGCAGGAAAAAAAAACCTTTTTATTTTTTTAAGTCTCCTTTAATTTTTTGAAAGTATTGTTTTCATTTTATTATGTAACTTTATTTACTTACTTAATTTTAAATTTTTACTTATTTTACATTTTGAAAATGTTTGGGTGTTTTGTCTCCATGTATGTCTGTGTGTACCACTTATGTGCTTCTTGTCCATGGATGCCAGAAGGAGTTGGATCCCCTGGAACTGAAGTTACAGGACGTTGTGAGCTGACATGTGGGTTTTGGAACTCAAACTTGGGTCCTCTGGAAGAACAGCTAATGTCCTTAATCACTTAGCCATCTCTCTAGCCCCTTGTTTATTTTGCGTGTGTGTGTGTGATGGCATGCCTGTGGTCAGAGAACAACTTGTGGGGGTCCTTTCCTTCCACCATGTAGGTTCCAGGGCTCAAACTCGAATTTTCTGTCTTGGCAGCAAGTGTCTTTATCCAATGAGTTACCTCTCTGCCTCCCTTATTTATTTATTTTAAGACAAAGCTTTGTTATGCATCTCGGGATGGTCTGGCACTATGCAACTGTCCTTATGCTTCAGCTGCGATTACAGGCATGTGCCACCATACGTGATACATTTTAGTGTTTTAAAAAAAATCAGTTGAATTTTTGGCAGTTGTATGCATGTATATGATGAATTTTAGTCTTTTTCACTGGAATCCCAGACCGACCTCAAACTTTCTGCGTGGCAGAGAATGCTGTTGAACTTCTGATTAACCTGCCTTCACCTCCTGAGGTCTTGGATTCCAAATGTATAACACCTTGTCCACTTAAAATTCTAAACTAGAATTTTAACACCTTGTCCACTTAAAATTCTAAACTAGAATTTTAACACCTTGTCCATTTAAAATTCTAGTTTTTAACCTTATCACTGGCATACAGAAATTCATACTAACTTATGTGTCCCTTATATTGATAACATTCATTTTTCCCCATAATTTGTAAGCTAGCTTTTATTTTTTATCTGTGTAATTTATGAGTAATTATACTTTGTTTTCCTCCACAGTTTGTATCTTTTATTTTCTTTCTAGGTATTATTATAGAGGAAGGGCAATGTTTTTCTTATATTAAAAACATACCCACGTCATATCCCTTTTCTTTGCAAAATGCAGAAATTAGATAAATTAAGGTAAGAAAAAGTATTGGTAATATTATGCCAGTCCTAACCCCAAAGGGCATCATGCTGTGGTGGCCACTTTTTTAGGGCTCCAGTCTCGGCTAAGCTACCCTTGACCTTGCTCTGTAGTACCATGGTGAGCTGCCCAACCAGAGGACATTGTCATCACTTGAGATTACTTGGTATTGGTATTGGTTTTGGTTTGTGTGTGTGTGTGTGTATGTGAAGAACTTGGCTATATTTATATAACCAATACGGGCCTGGAACTACTATGTTGTCCAAGCTGGCATTGAACATGTGATTCTTTGCTGAAATCAGCCTCCAGAGTGCTGGGATTATAGACCCGTATCACCATGCTCGGCTACGTAGCCTTTTCTTCATTCCCTGCCCTCATGTTTTGCCCAGTGTTTTTGCTTGTCTCAATTACCTAGTCAGCATTATTAGAAACTAAAACTCTTTCTGAACAAAAGAGTAAAACCGTGTTCTAGTTTCATTTCTGAATTATTGTTGGCTATAAAGCCAATTCTTTAGGGACCTCAAGAGCCTTGAGACTCCGTTAAAGCTCCTAATGCCACAGATGTTAACAGTAATGCCACAAATACTCCTAAAGACTGTGTAAACAAATCGCATAAAGTGTTTTTAATGTTTAAAATTTCATTGTGAGAGCACGATGAAGGTAAAGGAGTTAAAGGTTAAAAAGGTTGCTAGTAGTAACAAAACTTCCTCCAAGTAATGGAGTCACTAGTAAAGCCACAGAGCAACTCTAGTGAATTCTTTCTTAGTCATTATTCTTAATAGTCTCCCACAGGAGCTGTCTCAGGGAGGTGTCAATATTTGCGGGAGACATTGCTTTGCTCTTGCATTGCTGCGTGGTACCAATAGAGTCAGGAACCACAGGAACTCTAGAAACTGCATGGAGAGAGAAGTAGCTTATGTGTGTCAGTGTGGGCAATGGCTGGTACCGTCTGCAGAGGAAAATTCCAAGTGGGCTAGTAATTTGTTTAGTTACAGTTGACGGATCAAGCATTACTATTGGTTGCCTCTGGCAATGTCATCCTAGTGAGCCAAAGAAGTCTGTGGGCCATTGTGGCCTGCCAGAGTCAAGTCAATGGAGCGTGCTATGGTGCTGTACTTGGAAGACTGAAGGAGGCTTGCTACCAGTTCCACACAAGCCTGGGCCACATAGTGAGTTACAGGCCAGCCAGGGATTACAGAGTTAGATCCTATCTAAAAATGCCACAGTAGAGAAAAATCAGTGGGTATCACGTAGCCTCAAGAAGCAGATGGGAACTTCAGGTAGATGATTGCTGTAGTGTCATCTCCATGGGAGGAGTTCCGGGCCATCATTACTGAGGCCTTTCAACAAAGACAATGTAGGTATATAGGTGGGGTAGCAAATGACAATTTATGAGACTTATGAGCTATGCACTATACTGAAAAGGTCCTTATGTGATACTAGTGCAAAGCAAACTGTAGTTTTGTGGAAGGACAGTATTATTTCTTTCCCCTTCCTTTAGTGTCTTTCGCAGCCCTTTACCCGTGCTATGCGCTTGATGAACGTCAGCGGTATGTGTGACTGACTCATCATGATGACTTCAGAAGACGTCTAGCGACGCTTAAATGTTACTCAGATGAGCTCAGTTAAAGTTTAGCTTTGACCAAACTAGCTGGTTAAGTAACTTTATCCTCTAGAGTGAAATATTTTAGTAAGTTTAGAGTAAAATCTTATTCTAATTTTAGAGCATGATGTATTTGAATTCAATTTGCAGATTTCAAGTTTGAAGAAAAGTAGTGATGGCTGTAATTATAATCAACAGATGAATGGGTTGTGAGACCCATCTAAGTAAAAAAAAAAAAAGGACCTTAAATTAATTAATTCAGAATGTGCTGGATGTTCTTCAGACTGTGCTGATGTTTTCACTAGAAATTTCCTTCACAGGAAATATAAAATGAATCTATGCAGTAGTAAACTGAAGGCGTCTAAAGGTAGCCGATGGAGTGAGCGGCTTTTTGTTTTCCCAGAAGTGTCTACTGGACCGTTTTATTAGTTGTGTGTTCCTTTCTAGAGTTGTGAATTTATGCAGTGAGCTAGACGAATCCTTTCTGCCCTGACCATCCATTTTCTGCTGTCTCAGAGGAAGGGGTCAAGAAGTGGGCCTTCAGGAAGCAGAGCTGCTTGTACACTTTGCACATGTTTCTATAGAATAGCACCTTCCTCCAAAATTGTTTCTTCTCAAGCAATTTCAAATATATCTTAGGATGATTTCTTTTAAATAAAGGTTGAAAAATCCACTTATTTATTAGCATGAATATCTTCTCCCAATCCTCTTCTCCCCTACCCATATTTTATAGGGAGGGATTTTAATAGACAATAAATTTTCTCAATTACAAGTAGTATGTCAGAAATTAGTATCGGAATCTGATATTTACTAATTGTTCTTAGTCATGACAGATGTCTTTTCAATTTTGAAATTTTTTTTAATGTTCTTTAACGTGGTAGGCTAACTAGAGAATGCCTAGCGTTACGGTTGTGGAAGAAATAGTTGGTAACTTAATATGTTTATGAAAATGTATTAGGTAGTTGTATAAGATCCAAATAGAGGGGACTGGAAAGAGCATTGTTAAGAGCATTGCTGTTCTTGTTGAGGACCAGGGTTCAGTTCCCAGTCCACACATGGTAGCTCACAGCCATCCCTAACTTTGGTTACTGGGGATCCAATGGCTTTTTCTGACCTTGGGCACCAGCATACATGTAGGTATATATACACACAGGCAAAACACTCATACACATAAAATAGCATAAAATAAGTAAATCTATAAGAATCCAAATAGACCTTGAGGGAGCTTTAGAAAAAGTGACTTAAGACAAGTTAAGACCATGGAAGTGGCTTAGTAGATAAAACACTTGCATGGGAATCCCAAGAACCTATGTAAAAAGTGAGGCAGGTGTGGCAGCCACCTGCAATTCCAGCACTCAGGAGGCAGAGACAGGCTCCTTGGGGCAAAGCTGGCTAGCTAAACTGACTCTTATTAGCCATCCCTGAGTCCAAGTTGAGAAACCCTGTCTTAATAGTTATAAAACAAGACACTTAAGGCCAGCTAGATACATGTACTCACATGTGCACCAGCACATATCTCTGCATACATTTGGCTGTGCACATAACATGCACATACACATGCAAACCACACACACACACACACACACACACACACACACACACTTAATGACCCAGACATTGCAGTGTCTAGTTCAGCATTTAGTTGGTTAGTACATGCTCATTTCTTTTTGAAGAGGGAAAATATTTCTCATGGCTTCATGTTTTACTGGCCTTGAACTCTTGATCTTCCTACCTCAGCTGTCTGAGGACTGTTGGGATTATAGACATGTGCCACCAAGCTCAACTGCATTTTTATAATTTTATAGTTAGAATTCTTAAGCTCACTAAATTCTTTAGAGAACACTTATTTAAAACTATTATTTTTAATCCATTTCTTTTATCAAGTCTTCAAAAGAAAAAAACGGGCTCCAATAGCACTTAAAAACTGAATTGTTAACACATTATTCTTGTTAAAACCACTTAGAATAAATATGGTTAGATGATGTAATAGGTATTTTTATGTGCCGCATATGAGGAAGTAATTAAAGATAAAAATAATAGAGCAGGGCTGGACAGATGGCTCAGTGGGTAAAGGTGCTGATAACCTGAGTTTATCAGAGTGAAAGGGACGAACTGACCCTTGCAAGGTGTTCTCTGACCTCCACATGTGTACCCCCTGTACATACACTTATTCACACAAGTAAATAAATGTTTAAAAAGAAGTAAGTGGACGAAGTGAAAGTAGTTATTTCTGGAAAAAGTCAGCTTAGCAGTAGCAGAAATGGGGCTTTCAGTGTTTAAGCTCATTCTCTCAGTATGGCTTGATTATAAATTATATGCTTAATATTAAGTATATGTGGATTAAATTAGATAAATGGAACCACTGTTAGCATTGTAGGAGAAGGTCATTTATTACTGTAATCTGCTCCTATTATTATAATATTATTATTATTGTCAATGTTATTATAAATAGGTTGGAAATATGTGGGAAACAAACAGTAGCACTAATAGATCCTCTAATAGTGCAGGTGAAGATTAATAAATGATGGTTTACTCAGAAAATTTTTAGAAATCAAATATGTATAGCATGAAAGTACTATTGCAATGTGTCTTTTTACAGAGATGTCTGTGGGAGGAGGTATTGCCTCTCTGAGTCTACAGCCCACAACCAAGCGTATGTTGTTGGGTCCTTGGCTCCTGTTGGCCAATTCAGAGGATGGGCTGCATGCAGAGGGGATAAGAGGGGAATCACCATGTATCATGTACATTTGATTTGTCTGTGTAATGAGGAAGGCTTTCCAAGACTGCTTGCCTGTATCTTCATGTATATCCTATAGGGTAGGCAATTTGAGGAAGTAGTTGCCAGTTTGACCCCACCTCTCCATAAAAGGGTCCAGTACATCGAGCATATCTTCTGGTTTCCTCTCATCAGTGGATGCAAATAGTTTCCATTTCTGGCTCCAGAGTATACCTCAGTGGTAGCTGGAACACTTGACAAGCATGGACAAGGCCCTGAGTTATATCCCCAGCAACAACCAAAAAAGGAAAACATTTTCTTATGTTCTTTCGGTGTTTATTGAGAAAGCGTTCATAAGCTGTCATCATCACTGGAGAATTTAAAATGCTGTATTTTGAATGTCTTTTCTTTTTTATCAACAGCAGTCTTTTCTGCGTGCATTTCACTGTGTAATTTAACTCCATTTTATGTACTGATTTTTTTCCCTCATTGTTGTTGAAGCTTTACAGTGCCACCAAGCAATTTCCACATAGGTAATAGCGTTCTAATTGTGGAGAGAAATCAGATAGAAGATTAAATATAATTAACTTTGAATGGTCTTTGGTGGATTTGGGGTTAAAAATAACAAAGCATTCCTTCTGTAATGCTAAGCATCAGCTGTAAATAAAAGGAGATGGCCTTTTGCAAAAGATTTTCATTTGAGGGCACTGAGGCTCTTTGAATTACAGAACCTCATAATTATTTTCAACTGTGTTTATATATTCATCCAGCAAAATTAAGTAGTTGCCTGTTCTTGGACGCTCACAATATGGCTCATGTTCTGGGTTGGCCTTCTGTCTTCTCCAGCATGAGCACAATATACATTCCTACTAATTTTTTAAATTGATTATAGAGGGAGTAAGTGCATGATAAAATAGAAGGTTCTGAAATAATTGCCATTTATTACTTTCCTGCAGTCCATAATGAGTCATTTTGTAGCAGGAATAATAAAAACCCAGAGACAGATATTGGGGTTCAAGCTGAAGATCAGAAAAGCAAAGCAGCCAAGGCACTAGAGAGATCTTACCTCTACCAAGGCTCAGACAAACAAAGGGGCGATCCTGCAATGTTCTCCACCAGCCTCAGACTCCACACTCCCCTGAGTTCCTGTCTCTTCCCCTTTATATTCCTATCTGCCCAGCTATATTGCTCATGTCTCTACCCCCTGGTGCTGGAATTAAAGGTGTATGATCCCAAATGCTGGGATCACCTTTGTGTGAGCTGTTTCTCTTATAGACAGATTCAATCTTGTGTAACCCAGGGTGGCCTTGAACTCCCAGAGATCCATCTGCCTCTCTCTCCTGAGTCCTGGGATTAGAGGTGTGTGTCCCCACTCCCTGGCCTGTATGGTTAACTAGTATGGCTGCTTTGCCCTCTGATCTTCAGGCAAGCCTTATTTACTAAAACATAAATAATATACCACTATATAAATTTGTTTCCTTTTCATTTAATCCCTTACCCCCACCCTACATAGTAAATCCTTTCTAGTTTTGTTAAAGAATATTTGTTGGAGCTGGGCGCTGGTGGTACATACCTTTGATCCCAGCATTTGGGGATAGAGGCAGGCAGATCTTTGTGAGTTCGAGGCCAGCCTGGTCTACAAGAGCGAGTTCCAGGACAGGCTCCAAAGCTACAGAGAAACTCTGTCTCAAAAAAAAAAAAAACAGGTTTCCAGGGTCTGTTTGCAATTACATTTCCTGGTATACTTTGCAGGCAGGTGCAGGAACAGGAATAAATGTTGGTTAGTAGTATATGAATGGAAAAGTGGGGGACCTCGTCTGTGTTTCCCCCAACAGGAAAGGAGTTTAGCTCTCCCTGGATCCCACTTCTTTTTTCTGTGACTGGGATGCAGACAAAATGGTGAAAACTGTTTTGGGACTATGAGCTGGAAAACTCAGGAACCACTTACCCAGATGTTTACATGAAAGAGATACTGATAACCTAATTCAAGTATTAGTATGTATTTAACAAGGTGTGGTGGCACATGCCTGTAATCCCAGTACTCGGGTATGCTTAGGCAGGAGGGTTGCTGCCAATTTGAGGCCAACCTGAACTATTACTGTCTCAGTTTCATTCCTGTTATTGTGACAAAAAAATACCTTGACAGAAAATAACTTCAGGGAGAAAAGATTTATTTTAGCTTACAGTTCCAGAGGGCTACAGTCCGCATGGTGGTGAAGAAAAGCAGCAGGAACACAAATCAGCTTGTCACACTGCATCAGGAACCAGATGAATGCATGCTAGTGATAGCTAACTTTCTCTGTTTTGTATCATCTAGGACCCTCTACCCAGGAATAGTCTCGCCTATAGTTAAAATGGGTTTTCCCACGTCAGTCAAGATACTCCCTCAAGGACAGACTTACAGACCCATCCCTAGGTCATTCTAGATCTGTCAGGTTGACAGTTAGCACTAACCATCACAGCTGTATAGTGATCTAGGGTGTTAAGACTTGCTCCCCAAAACACAACAACCCCTCTCAAATATCATATACTTCATAATATAATTAGACATTTGGCTGGAAGAATAGAAATTTGCTTAAATAGCGTAAGGACAATGAGATTTTTGTGCTAACTCAGTTCATCATCTGAAACCAATTCAGAACACAGATCAGTACCTCCTTTGCTGATTTTCTTTAAGGTCTGCCCCATCTCCAGGTCATTTCCAAATGTCTAACTCTGCTAGTTGCAGGTATTTTGTTACTATCACCTCAAGATAGCAACCTAAAGACCAACATCTGCTTGACCTTCTGATGAACTCTCATGATAATTACTGTCTTGGTCTAGGCCAGTGGGTTCTCAACCTTCCTAATGCTGTGACCCTTTAATATAGTTCCTCATGTTGTGGTGATCCTCAGTCATTAAATTATTTCATTACTACTTCCTAACTGTAATTTTGCTACTGTTATGAATTGTAATGTAAATATCTGATATGTGACCCCCAAAGGGGTCGTGACCCACAGGTTGATAATCATTGCTCTAGGTGCTGAATCCCAGTCTCCCAGAAAGGAGAATATTCTCTTTCCAATTTTGACCAGGGCGTTAACTCTAGTTTAATAAACCATGGCCGAGGGGCAGTGCCGTGTAATATCATAAACTGGCATCTAAGACTGTGGGTAGAATCTTATTCCTTTCCTAAAGTGTGGCTAGGATGGAAATGATAGCATCTTTTTCGGGCAAAGGCTCATGACAAAGGTTTTTGAAATGTGTTAATATTTTCTTTTACTGTTCAAGTGGTTCTTTAACTTTTGTAACATTTGAAAAGGCAGAAGAGGGCCTGACAGTGTAGTCCAGTTGGAAAAATGCTTGCCTGGCATGCACAAAGCTCTGGATTCAAACCCCAGAACCTCATAAACCAGGCATTGTGGCACATATACCTGTAATCCCAGAATTTGGAAGTGGGGGCAGGAGGATCAGGGGTTCACATCATTAGCTACGACATAGCAAGTCTAGACTGGCTTACATCCTCTCTCCAAAAAAGCCAGTTACGAAAAGTCAAAACACTTGAACTATTTCAGGAGGCCTCGTAGTGTGTGGTAATTTGTAAGCCCAAAAGTAAAACATTACTCAGAGCATATCATGTAAATCTATAAATCATAATATATACGATGTAATATGAAAGATGTAAGTTCTATTATTACTAAGAGAGAAAAGACAATGATACAAACTGAAGAATGAGTAGTTTATTCCTTTTATAGTACTTATTATATAATATAGTTTTGTTTATTTGATACCTTAATATGAAATAATTTAGTTAGAGTTGCAATAAAGTATGGCTTCATATTAAATTTGTTGTCTGAATTTTGGAATATTATTTGGCCTGTGGCTATACAGTACATATGATTAGGATTAAGGTTGCTTATTTGGAGGTGTAGTTATTATAAAAATGAACATTATTTATTTTGCTGGAAATTTTTCTTTAAATGCAAACCAAAGTGGAATTAATATGATAGGTGTTTTTAAATGTTTTCATGATAAAATGGAAAGACACACACACATATATATATATATATATTACATATAGCCCCTTTTACGTTTATATGATGTATGTGTATGAGAATGCATGTGTTCCAGTGTACACCTCATGTGTTGGTCCTTACTGTCCTCCTTATTTGAGAGAAGGGCCTGTTGATTCTTACCATATATACCAGGCTCGCTGGCCCCCAGCCTTCAGTGTTTCTTCTAGTCTACTCTTCCATCTTTTAGTAAGGTAACTGGGATTCCAGATACCTTGTGCTATCGTGGCTGGCTTTTTATGTAGGTTCAGGGAATCTGACCTTAAGTCAGCAAGCTTAGGCAGTAAGTATTGACCACTGAGTATTTATCATTGACTTCTCTTCATTTCTTCCTCTCTTTGAGTTGCTTTCTGTTGTCATTTCCTTATTACAATACAGCTTTGCTCCTATTCACCTCCTTTGTGCTTTAGTAACCCTTAAAGAAGGATGGGGATTCAACATGGTTGTCTTGTGCCTCTTGCTTCCAGCATAAAATTTCCTTTCATATTTCTTGTACATTATATCTTCTAGATGTGACGTGTCTCAAGTTTTTACTTAGGAAAATACATTTATTTTGCCTTTACACTTGGAACAGTTGACAGGTTTCTCTTTCTGTCAGCGTTTTGAATGTTGACTGTGTCACGCTGATGTCACGCTGCTGCCTCCTTTTCTTCCCTCCTTCCTTCACTTCCTCCCTGCCTTCTTTGACATGGTCTTGCTGTGTGTCCCCAGATGGTTTGGAAGTCGTATATAGAACAGGTTGACCTTAAACATGGGGTGATTCCCCTTGCCTTCAGCATCCCAGAGTACTGGGACTCTACATATGTGCCTACCAAAACTTGATTTCTCTTATTTATAACCCGAATTCAGCGATTAACCTTGCCTTGTCTGTGACAAGTTGCTTTTCCTTTTACCGCTTTCACCATTTTCTGTTTGTAGTACTTCGAGTGTGTGTCTTGGTGTGGATCTCATATCCCATTTGAAGTGTGTTGAGGTTCTTGGATGTTGTTTTAGTCACTGTTCCATTGTTGTGAAGAGAGACCATGGCACTCATGCTCTGGAGCAGTAGCTGGCGTGGCCACAATGTTTAAACAAATATCTAGGATTTTTGTAACATGGCCAAAGTAATGGTTAAACAAATATCTGGGATTTTTGCGGTCCAGTGAAGTTGACACATATAATTAACTAACACAGTACACTCAAAGCTAGCCCATATTTTCTGTGCTTGCTTAATTTTTATTCTTATCTCATCCTTATCCATAGGCAGAAAGGCAGAGAGCAGGGAGGGAGGGAAGGAAGGAGGAAGGGAGAGAGGGAGAAGAGAGAGAGAAGGAAAGATGAGAGAGAGGAGAGAAAGAAGAGAAAACTGCCTGGCCTAGGCTTTTGAAAATTTAAAGCCAACCCCAGTGACACACTTCCTCCAACAAGGCTATACCTCCTAATCCTTCTTAAATAGTTGGTGACTAAGCATTCAAATCTATGAGCCTATGGGGACCATTCTTACTCAAACCACCACAGGTGTGTAGACAAATATTTTTATGAAATTTGTGACAATCTCAATCTCCTTCAACATTTTTCTGTTTATTTTTTCTTCTGGCATCACTTCTTAAGGATATGTTGTTATATTTAATTTATAAATTATTTTGTTTAATGTTTATAGATAAAAAGAGCCAGTAGTGGGTGTGTGGTTGGTAGTATACTTTTTCAAAGAAAGAATTAACTATGTGGCACCGGGCGGTGGTGGCACACGCCTTTAATCCCAGCACCCCGGAGGCAGTGGCAGGCAGATCTCTGTGAGTTCGAGACCATCCTAGTCTACAAGAGCTAGTTCCAGGACAGGCTCCAAAGCCACAGAGAAACCCTGTCTTGAAAAACCAAAAAAAAAAAAATAAATAAAAAACAAAAAAACCCAACCAACCAAACGAAAAAGAATTAACTATGTGATTTTAGAAGCCTATACATCTCAAGATCTATAGTATGAAAGACTGAGAACCAGGCTAGCTAATGATGGTAAAGTTCATTTTTGCTTAAAATTAGGAGAAGACCTGTGTTCCTTGCTTCATGATGGTCCAACTGTCAGAATTATTTTTTATCTAATTAATCTTTTATTCTGTTTAGGCCTTCAGTAGACTGAATAGGATGTGCCCATGTTTGGGAATGCAATCTGCTTTACTAAATGTGTATGTATGTGTGTGTATGTATGTATATATATATATATATATATATATATATATATATATATATATGTTCACTGATTTGTCTGCCAGCTAAAATATGTGGAGCCTTACCTTTAGACAGTTTTCAAAATAGTTAAGTCCAAAATTTAGGATAGTTTTCAGCTTAAAGAAATCTATTAAAGTGGTAGAGTTCCCATATGCCTTTGCCATTACCATCTTCTATTAGTAGTATATATTAATTGCACTTTATAAACCATTATTGGTGTTGCTAATGAAATTTCCAGACTTCATTCAGACCTCCTCATTTGTAATGTGACCTGAGAATTCAGGAGAGGTGATAGTTAAATCCTACTAAGAAAAAAAAATGCTAACGTTTCTATAAAACTCACCCTCTCTGTTTATTAAAGGCACACATTGGAATTCCTTTCTGTTTTTTAATTTACACTTACATATTTATTTTGTGGATGTGTGTGGACACGTATGTATATGGAAGTCAGAGGACACCTTCTGGAGACTGACTTTCCTCTTTGAGCGTGTGGCTTCCAGAGCCTGAACTCCGTTTGTCAGTGTAGCAGCAAGCAAGCTTTATCTGCTGAGTCATCTCGCCATCTTTCCTTTCTGTTCCGTACGTTGGATGTTTCCCAGTCCATAAAGAACTAATAATTAAGTGACAACGAAGCAATAAGAGTAAATTATAACTTCTCTGCACAATTAGAAATTGTTCTCTCAGAGCCCAATTTCTTTCTTTCTTTTTTAAGTTTTATTAATCCTAGTGAATAAAAAAGGCAAAAGGCTATAAATTCTCACCCTTGGCTCCTATAGGATTTTCCTTATATACTTATTTAAATGTTTATGTTTTTTGTCTACATATCCATTTCCCTTAGGCAAATTATAATTTCCTGAAAGGTAGATATCATCCCCAGAGACTAGTCCATACATAAAAAGTAGGCACTAGATTAAAAGAAATAGACAACAAAATATGTTAAGAAATACATTAAGAATTTCCAAGGTTTTGTCATAGGGTAGATAGATTTTAGTTCCATTATCTTTCTTGTCAAAACTCTGTGAAGTGCTCAAAAAAATCTATTTCAGCTCTTTTCTGCCTGTTAACTGAAGAAGAACTTAACAGCCCATGTTTGTGAAGGAACAATAAAAACCAAAGAAAAGTTACAGGCTTGGAATAAGATGTTTTAACAATTCATAAATGAGAATTGAGCATGCATGTTTATAATAACAGTAACTGGCAGGGAATAAACTTGTAAGCAATATTACTCTCTGTGTGTAGATTATCCACAATGCATTTTACAGCAGTACAAATGTAATTATTTGTGATTTTAATTTTTATACAGAAAACGTGGTAAAGCTCTTTGAAATACCAGTCATGACTTTTCTGTTCAGGGTCTCACAGAATCTGAAAGCTGGAACAAATCCTATATGCATTCATTCCAACAACGAGGAGAGAGTTCATATGCAGGTCTTATAAGCAGCTTTGGAGAGGGTACTTTATAGCAGAGTAGGTGAAGCACACACAGCGCAACTTCGTGATGACCACGGAGCTTTTGCCTCATTGTGGGATCATCAGTTTCTCACAGTAACTTCTACTTATTTAACCATAGCTTCCAGAAAGACCCGTACACATTCCAAATGTAAATACTATCTTATCTGCTGTTTCAGCTAGTCAAGTTAACATAGTCTAATAATTTTAAATACCACACACATTCCAAATGCAAATACCATCTTATCTGCTGTTTCAGTTAGCTGGGTTAACAGAGTCTAATAATTTTAAATACCACAATGACTCTTTAGTTTCCT
Organism: Arvicola amphibius; assembly: GCF_903992535.2. Taxonomy (NCBI): domain Eukaryota; kingdom Metazoa; phylum Chordata; class Mammalia; order Rodentia; family Cricetidae; genus Arvicola; species Arvicola amphibius. Next base: position 6,562,615 of record NC_052065.1, on the reverse strand, counting down.
CCCATAGAAGATGAGACATGACTATTTCAGCAGTTGAAGGCCTATTAAGATGACAGACAGACAGTCCCCACGCACTGCTTATTGGCCTTCACTCTTCCTAACAGAACTCCTGTTCTATTCTTCAGGGTACCGACAAATCTGAGTGCTATCTTTCACCAATTATGTGACCAAGACCAAGTCCTTTTTACCTCTTTTAGCCTGTTTTTTTCATTCACTAAGAGAAAATAATAGTGTCTGTACATAGGCTAATGAGGAAGGTTGAGGTGATTTTTATATATGTATACACACACACACACACATATATGATGCTTGGTAGCCATATATAAAAGAACAATTGCTATCATTAATTGGCTAATAACAGCAGTATAGCATGGTAAATGACAGAAATGAAGCAAATACCTCTATAAAATTGGATTTATCATCCTTTGGTTTTTCAAGACAGGGTTTCTCTGTGTAGCCTTGACTGACCCGGGACTCACTCTCTAGACCAGGCTGGCCTTGAACTCACAGAGATCCACCTGCCTTTGCCTCCCCAGTGCTGGGATTAAAGGTGTGTGCTACCACCTCCTGGTTGGATGTATCTCTTCATTAGAAGTTCGCACTTAAAGGGTTTTCCCAAATGACTCAAGTACTTTATGTCAAGACACAAAAGAGATAGTAAATTCATAAAAATATATCATTGACACTTAGGGGGATGAGGAAAGGGGTCAGTCTTGATATGTAGCCCTGGCCCTGAACTTTGTGCTAAATGTTGGGATTACAGACATAGCAAACTCATTAGCTTTTAAGTGTGTGTTTGGGCGCGGGGTGGGGAAACTTTACAAGAAAAAAACAAAACTTTAAACCCAAGCAATATTTTAGTCTTGCCACTTCTGTAACTCATTAATTTATTTATAAGGTACTGTTCTTAAACTGAACAACATTGAAAAATTTGGGCCTGGAGAGATGATAGTTCAGTGGCTAAGAATACTTGTTACTCTTCCAGAGGACCTGGGTTCAGTTCCCAGCACCCTCATAGTATTTCACAATTGAGTATGATGATTAATGTTTTATTCATTATTCCTGTATCATCACCCCTACTGCATGCATGTGTGCATGCACATGTGCATGTGTATGTGTGTGTTGTGTAGGCTAGAGGACAGCCTTCCGTGTCATTAGTGCCATCCACATTTTTATTGAGATAGACTCTCTCATTGCCCTGGAGCCTGTCAAATTTTTCAGATCTTGTAAATCTTGCATTTCCAAGGTAAACAGTTTACTGGTTAAACCCCACCAAGTTTAAAACAAACAAACACTGCTTTATGTGTAAAGGTGTCTTGCCCACTTTTGTCTGCACACAAGTGTGTATAGTGCTTATGGAGGCCAGAAGAGTGTGTTGAATCCCCTGGAGTTGGACTCATAGATGGTTTTGAACCACCATGTAGGTGCTGGGAATTGAACTCGGGTCCTCTGCAAGAGCAGCCGGTGCTCTAAGTGTTAATGTTAATGTTAAATGACTTGTTTGGGAGTTCTAACTTGGCAAAGAGATTCTAAGAACACAGAAGTTCTAAGGGGAGGCATGCCCTGAGAAGTCATGCAAGCTCTGCAGTCCCCTGCCTCACTGTCCTTGCCCTGTGAGGATCTTCTTTCAAGCTGGTTCATGGTTATATTATTATATAGCCTTTAATAAGAAAGCATCAAATGTAACATCTTCTCGAGTCTTGAGCAGTTTGAACTCAAGGAGAAGGTGTGGAAACTCTTGAATTTGTAGTCATGTCATGTAACCAGCCTGGGGCCAGAGACTTGTGACTGGTGTTGGCAATGGGGCAGTCTTGTTGGACTAAGCCCTTCAACCTGTGGATTGGATTGGATGGTAGCCAACCTGTGTTAGAATCGGAGAACTGGTATCAGAGGTATCGGAAAAAGATGCCCTGCAGATACACTGTCGGGAAAACCCCGCAGGTCAGCACAGCTATCTCCGGTATACAAATGAAAACCAACTTGAGCTCCAGAGATTGCTCAGCTCCACATCAGGCTGGTGTGTGGGAGGCTAGGAACTCCAGACTGCTTGTAGTCTTGTTTTGGCCTTCCTTGAAATTGTTCTCTGTTTAAAGGAAAGAACTGATCTTTTCTTTCATAAGGTTTTATCTTTTGAATTTGATTGCTTACGTCATTTCATCATTTACCGTTCTTAAACTGCTTGTCTTTTTTATTATTGTTTGTTCAAAGTCGTTTTACTTACTAAAGTTGGCAGCACAGACAACTGAAGAAGTGTAAGGGTTTTTTTTTTTTTGCTTGATTTTCTTCAATTTTTAAAAAATAGGACACACGTATCTTTAAGTAAAAATAACTTTCAGTCAATGTGGAAAATATCCCAGGCTTCTTCTTGATGCCTTGCAAAGTTGCTGCTGCCTGGTTATTATTGCCACTTGGTTTTCATCTTTAACATAAGTGACCCTCACAGGGCTAGCTTAATCACCAGCTGTTTGGACAGCAGTATTCTATTTATTCTGGTTTTGCTGCTTTTCTGACACATTCTGAAAGGTAATCAGCACTTTACTTCCCTTATTTTAAAGTGAAATGTACTCGATTGCTCCAAAGATTTACCTTTTAAGTGATTTAGGATCGTAATAAAAAGAGAAGGGGATGGTTAGGTTTTATTGATTTCATATTGGTCCCTTATGAACTGATATTTATTATTTGAGGATTTTAGTAGTCATTCTCAATTTTCAAGGCTCTAAGTACTTAAGAATGAATTATGGGCTTGAAAAGAAGAAGGAACCTCAGAGATCATCTAGCAGAGAGGCCTTAGATGTCAACTGAGAGATTAAAATTAGTCAACGTCAGGCACAAATCTGATCATTTATCTTGGTGAGAGAAATCTAGGTTTCAGAATGTATTATGTATGACTACAAGGACCAGGAGTGTGGAGATTAAATGAGAATGTCCGTTGTCAATGTATTAACATTGTAGCCTGGAAGCTTTCAGAGTTTTCTATGTTGTTGATTTTGAAATTGGATGGTGTCTTCAGAACTAGTAACTTTCTTGTTGGGACCACAAGCCTGCAAATAACACAGAGACTTTTTATTAATTATGAAAGTTTGGCCATTAACTTAAGCTTGTCCCACTAGCTCTCATAACTTAAGTTAATCTGCATTTATTGATCTACATTCTACCATGTGGCTGGGTTACCTCTCCTCAGTATGGCATGTCCGACTTGTTCTGAGTCTGCTGCCTAAATCCGCATGCCTAGATTCCTCCTCCTCTTCCTCTCTCTCCCCAGACATCCTGCCTATTCGCTCCTGACTAGCTGTTGGCCATTCAGCTCCTTATTAAAGCAATCTGAAAGCACCTTAGGCAGAGATACATTTTTATAGTGTAGATAAATATTCTGTGTATGTGTGAACAGCAGATACAAGTGCTTGGAAGTAATCTCATGTCCTCTACAAGAGCAGCAAGCTCTCTTAACAGGTGAGCCATCTCTCCAACCCTTTTCAGCCTCTATTGTGTAGAATTTTGCTTGTTGGTTAGTAGATTTGCAGAGTTTTAAAGTCAGCGTGATTCCTCCTTTGTCAATATAATCTTAGAACTGCAGCGTATAAAACGCCAATGGCATTTACATGCATGCATGTGCACATACACAGAGAGGTTAGAGGGCAACCTTTGGGTTTGATTCCTAGGACCCACTGAGTTTGTCAGCCTTAGCAGCAAGCATCTTTGCCCACTTCCCTGGCCCTAAGTTTCAGTTTTTATTATATGTGTAGCCACATAATATTTTAAATATTGAAGAGCCAGTTTTCTTTCTGTGACTGCTCATTTCTTTATTATTTCGGGTGATCTTAAACATTTATTTTGTGTATGTGTGTGCACATACATGTATACATGCAAGCATGCATGTGTATGTAAAAATCCGAGGGGAACTTTCAGTAGTTCGATCTGTCCTTCTACTGTGTGGGTTCTAGGGATTAAATTCAAATGGGGGGTTGCATTTAGGTCATCAGGCTTAACAACTGGTGCCTCCCCCTGCAGAGCCATTCACAGGCTCAGCACTAGTTGCACAGTGGTTGCTTATTCAATACTAAGTGATCAGCCCTGGAAATATACATACATACATATTATACAGACTGGACATCTTGTTAATTATGTATTTAGGAGTGTGCGTGCGTGTGTGTGTGTGTATGTGTGTAATAGCAATTAATGAAAAAAGAGATCATGAATTTGAAAGAGAGCAAGGAGCAATCCATGGTAGGATTTGGAGGAAGGAAATGGAAGGGGGTAATGATTTCATTATATTAATCTCAAAAACTAACATAAATAAATTGGGTTTCTACTAGGAGCTTTTTATTTGTTGGGACCGACTCTGTGATATAAGTAGATTTTCTCTCTCACGTTTTCACTTCTATTTTTCTCCTTTTCATTTTTATGGATATCTAAACTCAGATGGAATGTGGGCAAAATGGAGTCCTGTATTGTCTTTCTTTCCAAAATATGAATAATTAAATTGTTATCACCCCTGTGTTTGTGCCGTTCCTTTTTTGACCCTCCAGTAGCTCCTCGTGCCCCATCATAAAAAGCATAGCATTTAAAATAAGTAGTTTGGGGCCAGTTGAGTAAAGGTGCTTTGTCGACAGACTTGACGACCTCACTGTGATCTCAGAACTTACATGGTAGAAAGAGAGGGCCTGCTCGTGAACATTGTCCCCTGACCTCTACACACACACACACACACAGAGAGAGAGAGGGGGGGGGGACTGGGGCAACGATCTCCTAGAGCTGAAGTTACGGGGGTTGTGAGCCACCTAACATGGGTGCTAGGAACTGAACTCAGTTCCTCTGGAAGAAGAGCAAGTCTTAACCACTGAGCTACCTCTCCAGCCCCCAAACTCAGCGTTCTTTAAGCAGTCTTGGACTTCACTTCCTTCCATCCTTTTTAAATCTGTTTTGTTGTTGTTTGAGGGTTTTTTGTTTGTTTGTTTGTTTGGTTTGGTTTTCTGAGACAGAGTTTCTCTGTGCAACAGCCCTGGTTGTTCTAGAACTCGCTCTGTAGACTAGGTTGGCCTCGAACTCACAGAGATCCACCTGTCACTGCCTCCAGAGATCTGGGATTAAAGGCTTGTACCAGGCTTCCTTTCTTTAACTTAAAGCTGTTGTTGTTTTCTGTTCTATTTTGTTTTGTTTTCCTGGAGTAGGTGTCACAGTAACTTGGATCACGTTTTCTGATGCATACCAATCTAGGAAATTCCCAGCTTTATAAGTTTTTTAAAAAAATTTTAGTTGTTTACGGTTTGGAGTTCAGCATCTATTACTTCATGCTAACCTTGCTAAAATTCATCTTTACACTTTCTATGTAGGTACCTTCAAAAATTTGTAAGATATCTTAGTTGGTCGGTATAGTATTAGTATAGTCTCTGAGTTTCTCCTGCCCTATTTTAGCTCCTTTTTTTCCCGTCTGATCTCCAAAGCCTTCTCTGGCAGGTCTTAGAGTTTAGTAGTATTGTCAGTGCTGGGAAAATGAGGCTCAAATTGCTAATGGATTATTGCATTTCTTTCCTTGTAGGGAGATTGTAAAGAACAAAGCAAGATACATGTTTGTTAGTTTGAAATTTCTGCTCCAGCAAGTTATGTGTAATTCGTGCTTAGTAAGTATCTGTTTTATTTAATAATAGAAACTGCATTTTAAAGTGTAGATTAATAAATCAGATTACTTCCTGCTACTGAGAGAGTAAAGCAGACCCTATTAGTTGAGGGTCAGACGCTCCTCTCTCTTATCTCGGAAGAAAACTAAATAAAGTGCACTACCCTTTTCCCACTTAGATGTGAAAAGCCCCCACAAGAAGGTAATTAGGATGGTTTTTCACAGGTTTGCGTTTTCTGTAGAAATGGTTTCCTTCTATCCACGGATTCTGAGTTTTAAGACGCTTTCAAATCATTTGAAATCTTCTATTATAACAAATTTAGTCATGTACCAAATTTATTCCTGTGCAGTCTTCACTGAAAAAAAAAAATGGTTTCCTCATTTGTATGTATAAAAACAATGCCAGGAACAAAAACAAAACTCATGACTCAACTGATTTTGTACTCTCTTTGAAAAGAAGAAAAGATGTGTGGAGCTGAAGATTATAATTTCAGCAACGAAGGAAACAGTCAAGGCCCAGGCAGCTTTTAAATTTGGTGCTGGTAATCTAGGAACTAAACCCTAAGCCTGATGGTTCTGTCAGTTCTTGTAGCTACCTGCTTACTTGTAAATGCAGGAGGAAGATTGTTGAATTCTAGGGCTGATGAGATAGCTCAGCGAGTAAGCCTGATTCCTGCATTTGGTCCCCCAAACCCACACAGTGAAGGGAAAGAACAGAATTCTGTAAGTTGCTGTCTGAGCTCCACACACGTGCCCTGACATGCACGTGCATGTGTATTCTCTCTCTCTCTCTCTCTCTCTCTCTCTCTCTCTCTCTCTCTCTCTCTCTCTCTCTCTCTCTCTCAATGTAATTTTTAAATTCTCCTTTTTCTAGCTGTTATTTGTTACTGTGAGCCATTGGTTATTTATTTATAAAGGGAATGGTTAGTAATCTAAAGTCTTTACTTTGGAAGGTTCTGTAGAGGGCATCTAGTTCCGTGCAAGAGTCTTTTCTATCAGGACAAACTGTTTCCGGCCACCCCTTCCTGCCACCTGCTGGTCTCCTCTGTGTTGGTTCTGCCTCAGATATACAGGCCTTCTCTGTTCTCCAGCAGATCAAGCTCTTCTTTGTGTTGCCTTCAATGCTCTTCTCACAGCCCTGCGCCCATGGCTTGCTGCTTTCCATGGAACAGAGGGAGATTTCTCTTGCAGCTCATTCTCAGACCACCTGTCTCAAGGACCCTTCCCTGTCATTTGCTGTAACTTTCATTGTTTATATTTGTCACTCTAAATTTTCCTGTTTGTTTGTTGCCCACATCCCCCTAGCGTCATGCAAGCCAGAGGCAGCGTTCACCGGTGTATCCTGAAGCCTTCCTCGCATCAGCTGCCTTTTGCAGGCATCTGACAATATGACCAGTGTGAACAGATGAATATTTATGCCCGATCCTTGCCTAATCACTACTGAGCTGAAATCTGTTTCTTTTTTCACTTCTGCTCCCTGAACTCTCCAGATCAACTCCTTCTTTCTGGACAAGTTCAGACAGGAGGTCAGTTGTTTTTCTTAGAAGACAAGCTCAGTTTCTTCTTTGGCTCCTCATCTCATTGATTTTGGGAGTGGTCAGTCTCGAATTGATCTACCCTTGAGGGCATTTTGGCTTTATTTCGGTACCTAGCAGTAGACATAGTACAATATGTGGAGCCTAAGCCTCAGTGAGAGAAGACATAAACCCTTTGTTTATGTTATTGCTGCAGTGTGCCTTGCCTTGTCTTTAATCAGAATTCGCTTTTGCCTCCATATAAATAGCTAAGAGACTAAATGTATATGGTATCTTAATTAGTCATTGTGAATTCCTAAAATATGTTTTATTATTGAATATCACTGCATAAAAATTCCTAGAACACAAATCTACAATAATGAATAATTTTAAGTGAATTGTTAATTAAGCCAGCAATTAAGAAACAGAAATGACAACTCCAAAAGACCATCTTGGTATATATTTCTTCCCCATTTTACTGTTCTCCAGAGGTAATTAGTATCCTGGTGCTTTTAGCAGACATAACCACATATATGCCTACTTAATGTGCTTTCTAGTTTAGTTTTTTTTTAAATTGGACATAAAAGAACAAATGATTTTTTAATTAGTTTTCTGTTGTGTATGTAACAAGTTGCCTCAAGCTCACCTCTAGAAATGACCCATATGTATAATCTCATAGTTCTGTGGGGCAGGAGTGTACCCTGGCTTATTTGAGTTTTCTGTTCAGGATATTATGAGGCTGATACGCTGCCTCTTGTATATTTTTCTTTTTGTAAATAGGGTCTCTCTATGTGGCCTCAGGCTCAGTTCTCCTACCCCAGCCTTCCAAATGCTGGAATTCCAGGCATATTCATATTCTACCATGTCTCTCTGTCCGTGTCCGTCTTTCTTTCTTCCTTCCTTCCTTCCTTCCTTCCTTCCTTCCTTCCTTCCTTCCTTTCTTTCTTTCTTTCTTTTCTTTCTTCTTGCAAGAAGTGAATTGTAATTTTGATTTCCAAAGTCCAACTTTGCTTTTTTAAAAACTGTTTTAAATGTGTTTCCTATTTCAGGAATTTCTGGCATGAATGATTTTTCTATATTTAGTATATATCTTCATTTTGAGATTAGTGTTTAATTCATTTATTGTAAGTTTTGCATTTTCTGATATATATATATACATATATATATATACATATATATATATATATATCACAAATTCTGTTTCCTCTCTTCTTTAAATAAACTAGCACTTGCTATGTGCAGGTCTAGGTGTGTGTCACATGTGGAGTCAGAGGACAAGCAATCTGAAAAAGCTGGTTCTCTCCTTTCACAGTGCAGGCCCCAGGGGTCAAACTCGAGTTGTCAGGCTTGGTGCCAAGCGTCTTTACCTGCTAAGCCTGTGGCAGTTTCCTTTTTAAGTATTGATTTAACTTCTTCCCATAAATTTGTGGTTTTGTAATTTTTAAGTTTTATGATTTCTTCCTTGATTCACTAATGGAATTTGGGGGGAATATATTAATTTCTAAGCATATTGGTATTTCCTAATTATTTTCTTGGTGTTTGATTTCTCATATACTTTGCTTTGAAAGGAGACTGGCCTGATTTCAGCCCTCATAATTTGGTTTGAATTACATTGTGGCATAGTATGCCATCAGTTTTATTAATGTGTATGTACTGAAGCATTAGAAAAAATATTATGTAGTCAACATAGTGTTTTTAGAAACCATTCAAGATCTTCAGAATGCTGACACTTTTCCTTTTTCATTGAGTTCTCTTTGTGTTAGTCTGTTGTTTTAATATTCTAATTTGTTGTTCCAGTTTTGTCTCTCACTCTTTGGACCATCCAGTTCTCAAAATGCAAAATGCTTGACCTTTTTTTTTTCTTTTGTTTTTCTACTTTAATTCTGCAGTTATTTCATGGGCTATTCTTGATCATTTGAATATGAATAATCCAGATCCTTGTGAGTCACTTTCTGCTTTAATTGTTTCTCGTGGGCTCTCACCCTGCATTTCCTGCCATCTTTGTTTCTATTGTGTACACTATAAAGGAGAAGCGATGTGTGACACTGTTATGAGGTCTAGCTTGGTACTGTCTTTCCCCAGAAAAAAAAAATCCCCCTTTTACTTTTCCTAAAACAAGTAGTGACCCCCTCAATCTGAATGTGGAATCATTTTAGGCCAAGGTACATTTAGAGGTTTTCTATAGATCACTGGGCTGGTATAAAGGCATTCTGGTCTGTCCAAGGTTCTGACATATTTCTGGTTTCCTTTGTCCTGAGACTGTAGCTAGCTCTTCTGGGCTTCAGTTTCAAATGAGTGGTGGTGTGCCAAGCCTTTTCCTTTTGAAACACCCTTGTCTTTGATTTTCATGCCCCTATATCTGTAAGGATTTCATAAGCAGCCTGTTTTCCTTTCTTTTTTTTCCCTCCTGTATCTTCAAATTCCAAAAGGGATCAAAACAGTTTAGAGTCGTTTAGGCTACCTCTCCAGGTTCTATTTTTTGCCCTGATTTGAGCCAGATACTTCTTTATAATCTTGTCACCTATCAGAGCAAAAGGATTTTCCCCAGCATTTGTGTTTGGCCTCGAAGAGACATTTCGTTCAAGTTATATAATTTGCCGTTAACAGAAGCTAAAGTGTCTTTGTTTTCACACCATTTTTTTCTCTTTCAAGATTAATCAGTATTATTCAGTTAAATTTGGCTCAGGTTTTTTTTTTTTTTTGTCTCTATGAACACTGGTAGTTAAAGCACAGGTTTTGACACCTGTGCTCTAGGTTATGCAGTCACTGGCACATTTAAATTGGGATTTCTCAGTTTAGCTTCTTTCGGTTGCCACAGGGATTAGGTGCTACCAAATCTTTCCTGTGTTTATTGCTGTCCCCCCCCCCACCTGCTTTGGGTGTTGGGTTTTCTTAGTGGAAATCATTTAATTTTACCTCGGTTCCTTTGAAATGAACTACAGCATCATTGTCCAAAGAGAAGATGTTTAGGTGTTTCCTGGTTCCTTCAAACCAGCCTTGGAGAGTGAAGACAAACTCTCTGGAAACACCCGGAGCGTCTTTGATCTGGAGATGATTGTTGTGCCCCTCCATCTGGCTGGTTTCTTATCATTGCAATCTCAAACGCCACATTTTTACCAAAGCTCTCCCTGTTTGAGTATTCAGTTCAGTTTTCTTCCTTTGCTGCTTATATCATTATCTGATGGTAATCTTGGAATTTTCCTCCCTTTGTACAATGAAAAGTTCTACGAGGGGGAGGGTCTGTCTTCTTTTATTCACTATGGCCTCGCGTATCTTTCCAATCAACCAGTTCCAGTTCATTATTATTGTGTCTGTCTATATGATGTGTATATATGTGTGTTGACTATGCTGACTTGAGAGTAGAGGGCAGAGGTCTGCTGGGCTCACCGTGGGCTCAAGGGATCTGAGCGCAGGTTACCAAGCTTGTGTAGCAAGTACTTTCCCTTCACCCTCCCTTGTGGGTCTTCTTTTCCCATCCTCTGGAACATGGGAGACAGTCTGGGAATGAATTGTTAAATGGATCAATAGAAGATTTGGGTTTTTTCAAACTGGAACACGGTAAGACAGATATCCCAACACATACCTGTAATCCCAGCACTTGAGAGACCGAGGAAGGAGGATTGCCATGAGTTTGAGTCCAGCCTAGGTTATAGATTTTGTGACCCCCATCTCAAAAACAACAGCAACAAATGATTGTAACTTTTTTTAACTGACTATTCTTGCAAAACCCTTAAAGCAGTGGTTCTCAGCCTGTAGGTTGCAGCCCCTTTGGCAAAACCTATCTACAAAAACACATTACGATTGGTAACAGTAGCAACATTGCAGTAGCAGTGAACATAATTTTATGGTTGGGGAATCACCACACCATGAAGAATTGTATTAAAGGGCTGCAGCCTTAGGAGGCTTAAGAACCACTCACTTATAGGGCTGTGCTTAGATGGAGGGGACATGCTTTAGTTTTTTGAAGAAAGTGTCGTGAAAGGGGTCACTGTGATTGGAGCCAAGCAGCCCAACTTGGGAACTAGGGGATGTTTCCAGAAGACAGGTGGGCAGGGGGTGTGGCTTGAAGATGGACTTCGCCTTTCCTTTTAATGGCGTGGGAAGTCATTCTAGAGATTTTAGTGAGAAGCAATGTGATCTGACTTAACCGTAAAAAGTTATTCTGAGTCCTATCAGGATTGGATGAAATGGTAGGGATATTGTCTTATTGTTGATACTGCTTCTTCTTTGTGTTTGCATCTGTTGCACTGCCTTACCGTGCCAGTCTGCTGCCAGGAGCACCTTCTTAGTTCCCATAGCCCTGTTAGAACGCTCCGTATATTCTGCAGAGTATTCAGTCATGCCCTCCTGCCTAGGCCTGACTTTCGTTCTTTTCTCCTTTTCTCCTTATAAAAAGGGGTACTCGCTTCTACTTGTAACTCTGCTCTTCCATGTAGACATCGAAATCACTTGCTTGATGAGAATCGCATTGACTATATGGATTAACATGAGATGAGTTGTCATTTTTGTAGCATTGAACCGTGTTAGTCTTAAACTTTGAATAATTTTTATTTATGTAGGTTTTCTTTAAATGCCTTTGAAAAAGGTTGTATGCATTTGTATTAGAGATCTTAAATATCTTTTGTCATGTAAAATCCTAAATTTTTCTTTTTGTTCTTGTAAATGTGGTCTACTTAGATGTTTACAACTATAATTGATATTTATGTATGAAGTCTATGTTCCACTCCCTTGTTAGCTTCTGAACTTCTGATAGTTTCCCAGTTACTATCCTGTCACGTTTCTTTTCTTTCCTTCCTTCCTTCCTTGCCCCCCCCCCGTCCTACTTCTGCAAACAATAATTGTTTTAAAATGAAGAAATAAATATAAACAAAGAAATTGCCTTTGCTCCTGTGGGATCTGAAACTTGTGAAAAGCAAGGGTCTCATGTAGGGTAGGTAGGTAGACAGGACTCGCCTTTTTAGACATGATGGTGAGAATGTATGTGGGGGCAATGTACACTAACTTTTCCCCTTCCTTTCCCTTCCCTCCCTTTCTTTTCCCTCCCCTCCCCTCCCCCCTCCTTTTCCTTCCCATCCTCCCCTCTCTTGTTCTTTTTCCTTTCCATTTCCCCATCTCTCTTTTTCGTATTTTATTTTTTATTTATCATTTCTGTGTATCTATACGTGTGTGGAGAGGATATCCCTTGGTAGTTGGTTCTTTCCTCTCATCATGGAATCCCAGGAGTTGACCTCAAGTTGCAAAATTCAAAAGTTTTTTTTTATTATCTGAGCTGTCCTCAGTCCCTCTTGTTTGTTTGTTATCATAGGGTGCCACTTTATCGTCCAGGCTGGCCTCTTCTTACCTTCTTTCTGAATGCTTGTGTCATAGGTGTGCATCACCACTTCTGATTTCTTTTATTTTTATAGATAATATCTATAGTTCTCTCTTTTGAATCCTCTACATTTTATAAATTTATGTGTGTACATGTACCCCATACTTTGCTGGGAAGCCTAGAACCTAACACGTTGTTTTAATAATGTTTAGAAAATAACTATAAATAGGTAGAGTTCAGTGTTATATTTTTAATATTTATCTTTCTATCTATCTGTCTGTCTGCCTGCCTGCCTGCCTGTCTGTCTGTCTTTCTGTCTGTCTGTCTGTCTGTCTATTTTGGTTTTTCAAGACAGGATTTCTCAGTATAACAACTCTAGCTGTCCTGGAACTAGCTCTGTAGACCAGGATGGCCTCAAACACTGAGATCTGCCTGCATCTGCGTCCTGAGTGCTGGGATTAAAGGCATGCACCACCTCTGCCCAACTTAATATTTACTTGTAAAGATTTTAGTTTTAATTGTGAACATGAGTGCAGTACCCCAGAAGACCAGAAGAGGGTGGTGGATCCCTCGGAACTAGAGCACTTGTGGGCAGGCTATGTAGGTGCTATGAACCAAACTTGGATCCTTTATAAGAACAAAGTTCTCTGAACCACTGAGCCATCTCTCCAGTCCCAATGTATTTAATTAAAACAAAACAAAAACTGCCTGATAATTTACATTTAAGACGATTGGTTGCAAGTTTCTGTTTTTTCTTTCTTTTTTTGTGATAACATCTGACTGTATAGACCTGACTGGCCTTGAACACATGGAAACCCTTCTGCCTCTGCCTTCTGAGTGTTGGGATTCAAAGGGCATTTCACCACGCCTAGCTGTTGCAGGTTCCGTGTGGTCACATATCTTTATTAGGATGAGGACATTTAAAAATCATTTAATTATGAACATGCTAATTCTATGGAAGTCTTGTCCTAATTTGCATTCCCACCATCATGTCTGAGAGAATACTTCCTGTCTATAGATTACATGGGGTACGCTTACATTTTTTAAGTTTGAGATTCTACAGACAACAAAAAATTTCTTAGTTTAGATTTTTCTTACTTTTATAACATTTTTTTTTAAAACTTAGTTATTATTTGTAGAAGAAGCAGGGCAAAAGTTTTTTTTTTTAAATAAAAGAACTACAACAAATAAAACAAACTGGAGCATTGTTTTCTAGAAGGTCAGTATTGCCACACTCAGTACTGTCTAATCTGTAAGCATGTCAATTTTGTCTGTTTTGTTTTGCTCTTGAACTCACAGCTTGACCGGGGCTAGGTATGGACTGCTGATCCTCCTGCCTCAGCATCCCAAGTGCTGAAATGACAGTCCTATACCACCACGTCTGGTTCGATTTGGGCTTTACATTTCTGGTAGAATTGCCACAGAAGTTGTGATGTGATGTGTTCTCTCAGGAGACATAATGCTGGTTTCTTCCATTATGACCATATACTTTGATTGCTTAATTATGGTTGTGTCTGGCAGGATTCTTCACCATTAAAATTACACCTTGTCTTTTTGCAAGTAATAGGTGTCTTGTCAGTGGATCCTTTGAGATAAGATATATCGCTTTTCCTGTAACTTTCAACTGTAAGTTTTAGCACATATTGGTGACACTTGCCTGAAGTAATTATTAGCAGAGTTATTGCCAAATGGAGATTTTGTAATTCCATCACTTCCTTTATTATTTGTTAGAAAGCTTCATAAGAAAGCTTTGCCTGCATTTATTTATAAACACATTTTTATTTTAGTCTGTAGATTATAATTTATTAATATCTTCATTATTTTTTTACTTTTGAGATATTACTCATATGGCCAGTATGAGTCAGTTTAGCTTGGGTCCTGAGTTCACTTGATATGCCCCGGTTGTTCTCTGAGCGCTTCCTTACGTTCTGGCTCTGCGCTTTTTCTACTCTAGTCTTAAATTAGTCACTTCTCCAAAGGACCCGAAGTCCTTTCCCTAGGATATGCACTGTGCTCAGAGCTGTTGCTGTTCTACTACCTGGAGACGCCCCCATGGCACAGAGGTAGGGCATATATGTATGCAAGGACATAAACATTTATGTCATTTTCTTGCCCTTTCGCATTTGTATTTCTCTTTTGTGTGGGTAAGAAATGAAAGTCTCAGTTCAGCATGGGGAAGGTAGGCCTCATAAGGCCCCACCTTGAGCAGAGAGACTATTGGCAGTTAACAGACACTGTTAGTCTTCTTCGGGGATGTGGCCCAGGGTAGGTTGTCCGTGCTCCAGCGGATGGCGCCCTATACCCATGCACATCCTGGCTATACTAACTGGACTCTGCATGTTTTACAAAGAAAAGGCACGAAGTTGGGAAGGAGAAGTGGTGGTAGGTGTCTAGGAGGAGTTTGAGGTTCAGGTTGAGGGAAGCAAGGTGTGTGTGTGTGTCTGTGTGTGTATGTATGTGTGTGTGATGTATCCTCATGTATGAAATTCCCAAAGAATAAAAATAATTCAGAACAGAAATAGATGTCTCATTAGTCACTATATATTTACCTGTTCAGTTCTAGATTATATATGAGAAGTTTCTTGTCGTCTTAGGTGTGATAGCACACAACTTAAGTCTCAGCACTCCAGCACACGGCTGTCAGAGGCACATGGATGTCTGAGTTCCAGCCAGGGCTACATAGTGAGACTGTCTTTAAAAAACTATCCTGTCACCATTAAAGAAAACATCTACAATCTGAGTGGTTGAGTACAACGTTGTTGTTATTAGATTGAGGATATTAGGTAAAGTACCATGTGCAAAAGTTAACTGGTCCCCCTTAATTATGGTCATGGTATTAATTTTAAATTATAAGAGGTTCATTTCATTTGAGGTTCTTCCTCCCTAATTTTTTTTCCAGCATATGAAAGAAACATTAGCATGGTTTAGAAAATGGTTTACAATGCTATAATAAGTTGACTATTGTAACATAATGCTAACAGTGTTTTATTGTGTTTGTTCTTTCAGGGACAAGTTTAATACTTCACCATTGAATAAACGTATGAAAGTTCCTTAACAAGCATTCTTCGTTGGAACCTTCTTTTTTTCTGCTTACTGAATAATTTTTTTAGAAGTTCCTTTTTTTTTGGTGCCATGTTCTGTGGCTTACATCAAAAGAGGAGTTTGTCTTCATGAAGATTCCTAACATTGGTAATGTGATGAATAAATTTGAGATCCTTGGGGTTGTAGGTGAAGGTAAGTTAGAATTTCACCTTTGAACTTGGGAACATTTTATCATTTCATTCATCACCAAAAACTTCATTCAGATCCTCTTAATTTATCATAGCAATTCAGATGTGCACCTAAGTGTACAGTAGTAAAGACAAAACTGCTCTTCTTATTCCAAGTGAAAACCAATAACATTAAAAAAAAACATTAAAGCTTAATAGATTTTTTTTTTTGAGACCAAGTCTCTCTGTGTAGCCTTTGATGTCCTGGAACTTGCTCTTTAGACTAGGCTGGCCTTGAACTCAGAGTTCTGTCTCTGTCTCTGGAGTGCTGGGATTAAAGGCGTGAACCACCATCCCTGGCAATCAGGGATATTTTAAAAACTGCCCTGATTTTATTCTTTTCACTAGTATTGTTTCCTTAGTCTATGGATTTTTGTTATTTTTACATTGTACATCATTTAAGCTTATATTAAGTAACTTAAAATTTATTTGTATATGCTAACTTTAATTCACTATATGGTAAACAGAGAAATAACTTTCATTTATTTGAGAATAACAGACCATAGTTTACAAGCTTTCAGGTACAGAGTTTGGTTGTATTTTATAACATCTTAAGTCAGCATGCATGTTAGGGTTTAATGCTATCAATTTTTCTTTATTGTAGTACATAATATGATGCTTTTATGATCAAAGACACTATTGAGTTGATAGAGTATAATTATTTTTCAAAAATAGAATTCTAGAAAAAGATAATTACCCTATTTTTCTTGCTTAGTCATTTTGACTCTTAGAAATAAATTTTCAGAAATTTATAAAAATTATTTTATTATAGTATCAGTGACAATGTGGTTTCTTAGCATTTATAAAAAGCAAATATTACAAAATTTTGTATTTTCGCCTTTTAAAATAAAATTTGAATTTCAAAAATTTAAATATTTTACAGAGCTCTTCAAGATTTTAATATTATGTTGCCAAATCCTTCGCAAATAAATAGAAGCTATTAGTGTCTGATTGTTAATTAGGTGCTTGATTCAAGGTCTAAGGTTCAGACCACACCATTTGGTTCTTCTTCCTTCACTAGCCAACTCCTCCTCTTCTCTTCATTGATACTATGTATGAAAATTCACTCTTAATTGTTGACCTGTTGTATAAAATTTGCATTTTCGGGCCAGCAAGGATGCTTGAAGCCACCAATGCTGAGAACCTGAGTTCCGTCCCAGGACCACAGGTCAAAAGAGCCGTCCTCTCCTTCCACGTGCAGTGTGGCATGTGTGCACTCCCCTATACGTAAATGAATGTAGAAAATAAGTTTTCAATGCTGCTTGCCCAAATTTTATTTTTCAAAGCTATTGTAGTTAAAGATGCATGCAATAAAGGGAGAAGGGCGTGTAGAGTATAGCAAGGTTGGAATGTTCCAAAGTTTGGGTCTGACTGCCTAGATAACCTTCTCTTTCTAAGTGTCCGTTAATGATAATCTTCTTAGCTATTGGTTCAGATTAGCCAATGTTTAAGTCAGACGTTGTTCCGCTTTTTCTTAGTAAACTCACTCAGTTGGATTTGGGGTAGGAAGTGCATCTGTCTGGCACACACATTCCTGTGGCCTAGATGATGCGTTTTCACCTTATAGAAAAGTTTCTGTGGAATGCCTATTACCTGGTAACTGTGGCGTTCATTTGGATGGTTCTAATTGCTGCTTCCATCTTAACTATGATTCTAAGATTCATGCGTCTCCAGCAAAATGAAGGAGCCACTTTAAGGTGTGCTGACTCTTAGAGACATTTCCCAGTTTCATCTCACTCAAGTCCCACCCCTTCTCCTAGTTGCATTCAGGAATTACCTGTTTGGTAACAAACATGTTTGTCATGCTTCTTCAGAGCTCCATCATATATGTTGTGTCTTGATTCTTTTGTGTGTGTGTGAGAGAGAAGGGGTGGGGGCTTTCTCTGTCTGTAGCTCTGACTGTCCTAGAACTCACTCTGTAGACCAAGCTGGCTTTGAACTCACAGAGATCCACCTATCGCTGCCTCCTGAGTGCTGGGATTAAACGTGTGCAGCCCCTGCCCTGCTGTCTTGATTCTTTTAATTAGATTTTTCATGTTGTAACTTTAACCTTAGTTTTCTGGGTACTTTCCTGCCAAGATACTGTTTCTTTGAGTTTACTGCCTACATAATAGGATGGCTAACTCAAGAGCTAGGAAGAAAGAGATCATGTCAGAATAAACCAAAGAAAGTGGGAGTTCTTGGGGCCTATGCTCCTAAGCTGAGCTTTTGTGTTTAGAAGGATAGAAACTCTTACTATTTAATGGGATTACTGAGTCTGGTCATTTTGAAACTCTTACTATTTAATGGGATTACTGAGTCTGGTCATTTGGGGGGGCATGTGTGTATGTGTGATACTGAACATAGGACCCAGAACCTCATGCATGGAAGGCAAGCACTCTACCACTGAACCTCACCCCTTGCTCCAACATATAATATCCTGCCTGTTAGGAAATATATTACAGTATTCCAGAAGATGTATTACGTGATTCCTAAGACAGAATTTATGTGGGTAATCTCTGCGTTTGACCTTACCCTTAGTTTTAAGTTCCCTAGAACCTACTGAGTTGATTTTTATTTGAGATGTCTTGTTGTGTACCCCTGACTATCTTGGCTATGCAGTCCATGATGGCCTCATGCTGACGGCAGCCATCTTGCCTCAGACTTCCAAGTGCTGTGCCTACCGTGTACACCACTATGCCCAGTTCACACAGCCTCACAATCCTATGATCTATTTGCTTATTTTATTTATGTATTTGGCCCCTTCTTGCCTAAAATAACAAATGTGTGTAGTGAATATTTCTCTTTATTTTTTGAGACAAGGTTTGTGAAGTTTTTTTTTTTTAAAAAAAAAGAAGCATCTCAAGATACTTATTGAAAGCAATGACTTGTCTATACTCTTGGTTTATAAAAATACATATGAACAGATCCATGCCCTATTTGTATGTCTCATGAGTCTGTCACTCTAGAATATTATCATAGGTGTTGTTTTTCTAACATATGCTCATAAGCAATATAAATATAGAACTATAGTTTGTATGCATGTCTCTGATTGCTTTCTTCTTTTTAATTATAGGAGCCTATGGAGTTGTGCTTAAATGCAGACACAAGGCAAGTACATGATTTTTATATGGAAAAATATGTATTATTTCAACTGTTTTAAAACTAACGCAATGTTCTTTACATGTGGGCATGTAATTAAAATTGTCTGGTTCAGTAGTGACTCTTAATGAAATAGAGTTGATATGTTACCCAGAGAAAAGGCAACTTTGGGGATGAGCATCATCATGGTAAGTGATCATTAGCTTTTATTTTTCCAGTGACATGCTATTTTTAAAGCCAGTCTATTTGTGAAAAGTTATATAATGGGAAGAAAAAGATTAGATGGAAAGAAGGAAGATAGTGACATATTAAATTTATAATCAGTTACTCAGGAGCAAGGAGGAGTCTTGTATGATTTTCATGGAGACCCAGTTGATTCCTGGGTGGATCCCCATCTGGGTTTTGAAAGATAGTGAGTGGGTAGATGTTTGGCTGTGCCCTGGGATTTGGAATAATAGTATATGGTTATGCGTACTGGCTCTAGTTGGTCACTCTCAAAATCAATCTTATTATAGGTTTTTGACTACAGCAACCATAAATTATTCATAAAGTCATTTGAAGTTGCCTAGCTGTTACTTACTGAATGCGTCTTGCTCAGAGGCTAAATTTAAGATGGCAAGTATTGAAATTGCAACAATTTTAAACATGTAGTTAAATATTTTTCTATTTGAATGTATCGGTCAAAGTCGTGGTATTTGGCCCCATGTTATTTTCTTTTAATTTTAAGATCAAGGCTTTAATATTTTGTGATTTTTTGATGCTACAGTTTGGGTCTGAAATGAATTCAACTATTGGACTCAAAACATTTAATTATTTGAATCTATCATCCAACAATAGTACTATTTATAAATAATGAAAATTTTTCTGCTGGCTTTTTCTTATAAGTACTTGCTATCTTTCGACTTTAGAATCCATGACAGTATGGTTTTGTGTTTTATATCACAGATCTATTTTGATACAGTGACTTTCCAATTCTTGAATATGGATGTTTGAATTATTTTTATGTTGAAAAATAATCTGTAGCTCTTTGTCAGTAACTAATCCTCAAAAATTGAATGCTACTGGCTCTTAATTAAGGATGATTAAGAATTTAAAATAAATGCAATCAAAAATAAATTTAGTACCTTGAATACCTCGTTAAGAAGTATTACTGTAGTTTGAAATTAAACAAATGGAAATTCCCTAATGAAATGCTCTTCTTTTAATGAGTTTCCTTGAGTTATAATACATTTCTAAAGCTTCAAGAAACAGAATTTCTGGCGGAGGATGGGGTTGGGGTATTACTTGTGAAAAATAGGGTGTTAGTTTCCAAGTTAAATTTGACTCTTGTGAAAGTAATACTTTTCTGCTATGACTCTGTTTTGTACAGCATTGTAAATAGATGCTTCAGTTCTTATTTGTGGGTTTTACTCTTTTATTATTTTTTGAGACATGGCCTCAAATATCCCAGGCTGTCCTCAAAGTCAATGTGTAGTCTGCAGTGGATGACACTGAACTTCTAATCTCTAGCCTCTGCCACTAGAGTGCTAGGATTAACAGTTGTGTGCCCCTGCAGCCCAGTTGTATGGTGCTGGGGATTTAACCCAGGGCTATTGTGAGTATGAGACAAGTACGCTTATGAAGTGAGCTACATCTGTACTCAGTCCTAGTGGTGGTGGGTTTTGGACCATAAGGAATTGGGAGATACAGACATGTCTAGCATGCCTATACATGCATATGTGTTATTTGCTTTTCTAATATATTAAATATGTGTGTGTATGTGTGTGTTTTAGATATTTTCTGCTAGTCTTTATTATTCATTGACCCTTAGCCTTTCCTTTGTCTTTTGATTTTTTTTTTCACGGTGGAGGATGGTTTGAGATTAGGTCTCATATAGTTCAAACTGTCGGCACACTTCCTATTGAAGTGAGAATGACCTGAAACTCCTTATCCTCCTGCCTCTACCTTCACTGAAGTTACAAAGTATGCACCATCACACCTAGCAAGACGCAATCTCATTTGCAGAAAACTAAAAATAGTTTTTAAACTAATTCATATAGACCACAAGGGCAAGAAAACTATGGGATATTGACCCTTGTAATTAAAAATGCTGTACATATAGTTACTAGGAATTAGAGTTCACATTCAAAATGGGTTTCTCAAGAACAGAGGATGCCCACTCTCATCCACTTTACTTCAGGCCCATCTTGCTGGTACTACGTAGTATCAAAACCAAGTATATATAAAGACACTATTCTAACAAACAAGTAAATGGAAAGATAAAAGCAAAATACTCCAGCTGGAGGTGTAGCTCATTTGATAGAGTCTTACCTGGTGTACAGGAACACCTAGGTTCATTTCACAGTATAGCATACATCAGGCATGGTGGCACACACCTGTGAGGTCCCAGCACTTGGGAGCTAGAGGTAGGAAGATAAGGGATTCCAGGTTCAAACCAGTCAGCCTGGACTAGTATCTAAAATTCGTCTTCTCCTGCTCTTCACTAAATGAGAAACTCAGATCAGCATTCAAAGCATTGTTGCTTTTCCCTTTCGTGCATTTAAAAAGATTATCACAGGATGGAAAATTTAAAGCATAAATTAGTGCCTAACTCAGAATAATATGAAACTCTTTTTAGCATCAGCAGCTGTTTAGTCGCTTGACTTGTTAGAGTATATCCTTTTTCCAGCTAAAATCAGACCTTCAAATCTAGGCTCCATTATATAAAAATAGAGAATCTGATGTGCCTCATAGGATTTATGCTTTAGAATCAAGTGAACAGATTACTATGGAGTTCATGTTACAGGTAAAATAAATGTGATCCTCCGTATTGAGTTCCTTATGTGAAAAATAATTGTGCTAATATCTTTGCAAACCTAACGTTTCAGAGAGATGCTTAAAATTTTGTGCATTGCACCTATATTATTTTTATACAGTAGGCCTGTTTCTTAAGCATAGATCAGCTATTGTTAGGTATGGATATATATAATTATTAAAATAAACATTATAATAATGTTCCATATAATTAAATAATTCATTGTATAATCAAGCAAATATGAAAAAAGTCCACTTTAGATCTGTCTACTGCTGAGGTTCAGAGGTCAAGTATGTCTTGTCTTTTCTGAACATAGTATGATGGACTATATTTGGTTTTTAAAAAACTGTTTCTTTCTGAAATCATAATTACATCATTTTCCACCTTCTCTTTCCTCCCTTCAAACTCTCCCATATACCCCTCCTCCTTTTCTTTCAAATTTCTGGTCCCTTTTTTTCATTAATTGTTTTTACATACATACATGTGTGTGCATGCACATATATGTATATGTATATATACATACATGCATACATAAACACAACCTGCTGAGTCTGTATAATGTTTATTGTATGTTGGTTTTCAGGGCTAAGCATTTAGTATTGAATAGCCAGTTAGTGTACTTTTCTCTAGACTTCACCACCTAGACAGGAGACTATACTTGGCTTGCTTGCTTGATTGATTGTGGTGTGGTACAACACAGTGTACATGTGGAGGTCAGAGGTCAATTTTCAGGAGTGGGTTTTCTCTTTCTACCACATGGGTTCCGGGGATTAAACTCAGTGTTTTTCCATGCTGTGCTATCTCACACTCTGAAGACTCTCTATTTTTTAGTTTATTCAGATAAATGGTGCCCAATTAAAAAATCAACAGCTTGTGCTTTCTTGATAGTTTGTTTATTTTTATGTATACACATTGCCATGTATCTGAAAAGTTCTTAGCAAAGACTACTAAGCTTTTATTTATAACACCTTACGACTACTCATATTTGGAAAACACACTGGTTTTGACCTGTACCCTACACAGAATACCTTGGTGGTTTTCTTTTATTCATGTGTATGTGATCCCTCTTACTCCTCTGCTCTTTCTGAGGACCTGAGTTTGGGTCCCAGCACCCACATCACATGGCTTACGAGCCTGTAACTCCAGCTCCAGGGATATCCGGCCCTTCTAGCCTCTGTGAGCCCCTGCATTCATGTGTACACACACACTCAAACACACACACACACACACACACACACTTTAAAATAAATTGAAAAAATGTTAAAAGAAGAACCCAGTAGTAGATACCACATATTAAGCACTGTCTTATATTAGACACTCTGCAGATGGTTCCGTCTCCACAACAATTCTGTGCTTATCCCCATTTTATAGATAAGTAACCAGTGATTAATGGACCATAGAAAGGCCGTGATTACTTTTCTGTGAAGTGGTGAAACCAGGCTTTGTTCTGCCTTCAGAAGTAGCTAACTTGAGAGGGAAAGGAGTTTTGAAATGATAGGATGTTTATGGGAGGGAGTACTGAGCTGAATGAATGCCTATTGAAATTGCTGAGTCTAAAGGAAGCTAGGAGGGAAGGTCTTGAAAGATAATATTCATCAGTAGTCTAAAAGTTATAGGAGGGCCCAAGATGATGAGGACTGAGAGATGAGCAAATCCATGTATTGCAATGAGCCATTTATTAAATAACCTCTAAGTGAAATGGTCACCAAATGTTTTATTGTTGTTGTTGTTTTATTTTTTAGTAGATAGACAGTCTAGAATGTTCCATGTTTCTCCTTTGAGTGTTGAAAAATTGAGATTGTGGTACCGGCAGCATACAGTTGACTGAATATTCACTTGTGCTGGCTAGTTTTATGTCAACTTGATACAAACTAGAATCATCTGAGAGGAGGAAATCTCAATTAAGACAATTTCTCCATAAGATCGGGCTGTAGACAAGCATGTACGGCATTTTCTGGATTGATGATTAACA
This sequence comes from Arvicola amphibius, assembly GCF_903992535.2. Lineage (NCBI taxonomy): Eukaryota > Metazoa > Chordata > Mammalia > Rodentia > Cricetidae > Arvicola > Arvicola amphibius. The sequence continues at coordinate 6,539,060 of NC_052065.1, read as the reverse complement.
TGTGATGGCCCAACTTACTGTATGTGATGCCGCCCCTGGGCTGGTGGTCCTGGGTTCTATAAGAAAGCAGGCTGAACAAGCCTGGAGAAGCAAGCCAGTAAACAGCACCCCTCCATAGCCTCTGCATCCGCTCCTGCTCTGAGTTCTTCCCTCACTGCTTTTGATAATGAGCTCTTAGGTGGAGCTGTGAGTGAAATAAACCCTTTTCTTCCTCAGGTTGCTTTTAGTCATGAAGTTTCATCACAGCAACAGCAACTGCTAACTAAGACACCAGTAACAAATACCTTTATTTCTCTGCACTAAGGAGACATTCTTGATTGTTTAACACTCAGCTGTTACAGTTTACCTTTTGTTATAAGGCTTTATTGTTGGTTTTTGAAATCTGCGTTTTTTAAAGTTAGGAGGTGTCCTCATAATGTAATCCAGGCTTTCCTGAAACTCACTATGAAGCTCAGGCTAGTCTTGATCTTCCTGCCTTAGCCACCTGAGTGCTGGGAATATGGGCTTGAGCGATCTTGCCTGACCAGACTTCATTGTAAACACTATACTTTTTCTTTTCTTTTCTTTTTTTTTTGTTTTTTGAGACAGTCTCTCACTCTGTAGCCCAGGATGCCCTGGAATTCATTCTGTAGCTTAAGTTGGCCTCAAAGATCCTTCTACTTCATCTGAGTGCTAGGATTCAGGTATAAACCGTTGCGTATTGCAGGAGCATATATAGTGATTCCTTTTGTTTTTCTCCAAAACAAAATAATTTGTGACCTTTTTAAACATCAAACTGTATTAAGGCAATATTTGAGGAAAAGATAATGACCAGTCTCTAATTCAACAGCTCTTCATAGTTTGGGGGTATATATAATTACTTTGGTCAAGTGGCTGCCATCTGAAACCAAGCAGTATTTTTCACTAACAAAACTGCACTTGTTTCTTTAAACCACATTAAATAAAGCAAATCTTTTTCATTACTTTTTAGTTTTAAGCTTCATATGTGAATTACAGTTTTAAAGCAAAGGTCAAAAAGATAAGACAGTCAGGTAGAATAGAAATTTCTTATATTATTTTCTCCATCATTGCTTTCATCTTTATTTAAATAAATATCAAAATTCCTGCTTCTTGTGTGTAAAATTTTTATTAATTAAAATCACAAAGAAGCTTAGGGTTGTAGTAAAGATTGTAGAAAGCTGGAAATAATTTTGTGGGTTTTTTTCATCATAATTAATTTTAAAAGATTTATTCTCTTGAATGATATTAATTTACTGCAAGCTATAGAGATTAATGGGACATCACTGGCTTCAGGTTCAAGGTAAAGACAATAGGAATCATTAATAAAGAAAAAATGTCTTTTGTCCTCTTTTACAGTGGCACTCATATGGAAACATTATTTCATTTGGTTTCTGCTCTTGACCTGTTTTTTTGTTGTTGTTGTTCTTGTTGCTGATATAATTAATTTTCTGAAATGCTGTAAGATTTTTATTAAGTTATTACTTCTTTGTAGTTATGTTTTGTATTTCATAATCTGCTCGTCTTTATTATTTACTTATATTTTTGAGACAACGTGATGTACTGGAACTCTCTACGTAGTACTGAATGGCCTTGAACTTGTGACGTTCTTTCTACTCTAGTTTCTATTGTATGAGAATTACAGACATGAACCACTGTCTTAGTTAGGGTTTTTATTACTGTGAAGAAACACCATAACCAAGACAACACTTCTAAGGAAAACATTTAATTGGGATGACTAGCTTACAGTTTCGGAGGTTTAACCCATTATCATCATGGTGGGGAACATGGTAGCATGCAGGCAGACATGGTGCTAGAGGAGCTGAGAGGTCTACATCTTGCAGGCAACAGGAAGTTGCCTGGCTGTCCAACTGAGTGAATCTTGAGAAAAGAGACCCCAAAGCCTGCCCCACACTTCCTTCAACAAGACTACACCTATTTCAACAAAGCTACATGTCCTAACGGTGCCACTCCCTTTGGGAGCCATTTTCTTTTAAACCACCACAGCCACCAAGCCCTTCTACTAATCTGTTGATAGGAAAAACTAACCATATTTCTATTGTTTGCCAACAAAAAGAATAATCAGTGGGGTGTTGTTTTGCAGGCAGATCTGACTTCTTGTATTAAGGCCTGTACCAACATGCCTGGCCCTGGCTCGGTTTCTAAAGCATTTCTACCCTCCATTGAGGATTTATTCCCCAGGCTGCTTTTCCAAGTAACCAAATTCAAATCATCAGGATCATGTTGGATCCCTTGTTGGGGACCATGTTCAGCTTTTTGTACTACCTCTCTTCTATATGCTTCTTTCAGTTTTCTCATTTCAATCAGTATTATTCTTTATCGAGCATTTATAGGTTGAGTTTTAAGTTTCCTTTTTATGCAAACTATAGCATAATTAATTCAAAGACAAGAACATTCTTTGTACATCTCCTTAAAATGAGTGATTTCAAGCTAAGTGGTTGTGGGGCATGCTTTTAATCCCAGCACTTGGAGGCAGAGATGTAGAAGGAGCAGCGGGCTGTGTCCCGCCACCCCGCTGCCGGCTAGCTTTACACCCGAAATAATTACACGGAAACTGTATTCTTTTAAAACACTGCCTGGCCCATAGTTTCAGCCTCTTATTGGCTAATTCTCACATCTTGTTTTAACTCATATTTAGTAATCTGTGTAGCACCACGAGGTGTGGCTTACCAGGAGAGATCTTAACCTGCGTCCATGGAGAGGAGAAGCATGGAGACTCACTATGGCAACTGCCTGAAGCATCTCCCCACTCCTGCTACCCAGCATTCTGTTCTGTCTACTCCGCCTACCTAATTTTCTGTTCTCTTAAAGGGCCAAGGCAGTTTTCTTTATTAATTAACCAGTGGAAGTAACATAGACAGATAACTCTCCATCACAGAGACAAGCAGATCTCTGTGAGGTTGAGGCCAATCTGGTTTGAACAGTGGATACTTGAGCCATAGGCCCTAGTCATTTCCTTTAACTTTAATGCCACCATATTAGGATGGGTGAAAGAATTTGTCCCGAGGGTGTAGATCTGGGGCTTGCAAACTACCACCCTTGAGCCAAATCAAGCCTCCTATCTATTTCAGAAATAAATAAGGTTTTATTGGAACACAGCCTTGCTCATTCATGTGTGCTATTTCTGTGGATGCTTTTGTGATACATTTAAAGAGCTGAGTAGTTAGTTGCAGTATATGACCCATGAAGCTCAAAATATTTATCCTCTGGCTTTTGCAGAGGAATTTGCTTGTTTCTGTTGTTAAGCAGTAGCATAGTAGCCTCCGTGAACCAACAATCTCAGTTTCTATCTGTTTCTTGGAGTCTAAGGAGGTAATTAATGTTAATAAGGTAGGGGATTTCCACTGAAAATTACTTTTCCTTTCATTTGGATTTGGGTAAATTCTTTAAATGGTGACATCACAAGTTTTGTGTAGTTACCTCTTTCATATATTAATGTCAGATGGACAAGTAGACTGTTCAGGAATCAGGCATACAGAAACATACCCAAACGCTTCATCCTTGTCCAGTCAGTGGCTTGGAATAGCTCTTGTTCCACCCAAAGACGAACAAAGCACAGTGCACTCTCTTCTTGAGAACCATGAGCAGAGTCTTTGGTTTAAAAGGAGGGCAGGCATTCTCACACTGCGAAGAATCATACTCAAGAAAAACAATTGAACGTCTTTCTTGTGTAAGTCAAGTTGAAATAAATACATTAATAAGACAACAGTAACTCTTGTTTAAAGTCTCTCACCCATGTATTGTTTAGCTGCTTTACCTCCTACGTTAGAAAGAATTGTCTTTTATGTGGGAGGAACTGATGCTTAAGTAGTTTAATTTCCTGAGTTCCATGGAAGTTGATTCTTGGTAGAACTGGTAGTTAAGATACAGTTTTACCCCCCCCCATTAATATACAATTCACATTACATAAATCAGTCATTTTCAAATGCACATTTCAGTGACACATAATACATTCATAGTCTTTCAAGTTTTAAAGTATTTTATATCCCTAAAAGAAAACTCCATATTTATTAAGTGCAAGCTCTCCATTTCAACTCTTGTCCTGGCATTTGCATTTGGTTTTTGTGTTCATGGGTGTAGATATTCTGAATATTTGGTATTTGGAAAATTGTATGGCATGTGACTTTTAAATTTGGTTTCCTTTGCTTAACAAAATTTTGGGGGGGGGGTGTTCATATTGTACCATGTATCAGTGTTTCATTCTTTATCATTCCTGGATGACATTTTGTTGTATTGTTTGCACCTGGCGTGTTTTGTTTATGGCCTTTTAGTGGATGGATGTCTGGTCATTTCTTCCTGCCGGCTGTTGGGAACAGTGTTGCTGTGAACAGTCATGTGCAAGTATTAGAGGTCTTGTTTTCGCTTCTGTAGGGTGTGTACCTAGGAGTAGAAAGAATATGATATGGAAATTCTATGTTTAACTTCTCTGAGGAACTGCCTAACTAGTTTCCATAGCAGCAGGCACTCTATACTCCCCCCAGCAATGTAGGCAGGCTCCAGTTTTTCCACGTCTTTACTTTATTGCAGCCATCCCAGTGGATGCAATGCAGCACTTCGTTGTTGTTTTGATTTACACTCACCTATGATTGGTTACGTTGAACATCTTTTTATGAACATTTTCACCATTGTATACTGTCCTCTTTTTCAGAGATTTATGTTGATTTATTTATGTGTGTGTGTGTGTGTGTGTGTGTGTGAATGTGTGCATATGAATCTGTGCATTGTTCATGCCTGTAGATACACAGAAGCCTGGAGAAGGCATTAGGCATCCTCCTTAATTATTTTCTACCTATTTCTTTCAGGCAGGATCCCTCCCTGAACTTGGGTGCTTGTGTCTTAGCTAGGCTGGGAGCCAGCAAGCCTCAGTGATCCTCCCATTTCTGTCTCCCTAGAGCTGGAATGTTACAGACTTTTACAGGGATGCCTGTTTGTTACATGGTGGTAGGGACCTGAACTCTGGTCCTTATGATTGCATGGCAAGTGTTCTTAAGTTCTAGGCCTTCTGTCCAGCCATGTGTACATTTTATTTAGGGAATTGTCTATACAGCTCTTTTTAAAAGATAAGATCTCTGTAAGATCACTATGTAGCCCAGGCTGCCCTGGAACTTACAGAGATCTGCCTATAAAAGCCCATTTTTAAATCGATTCTTTTGTTGTTGTTGTTGTTGTTGACTTTGAGTATAAGTTTCTCATCAGGTATGTGGTTTGCAAGTATTTTCTCTCATTCTATAGGTAGTCTTTTTTTTTTTGGTTTTTCGAGACAGGGTTTATATTCTTTTTTGTGTTTTTAAAATTTTTTTCCTCATTTTTTTATTAAAGATTTCCATCTCCTTCCCTCCTCCTCCCCCTTCCCTACCCTCCCTTCCACCCATACCCCCACTCCACCCCTCTCCAAGACAAAGAGCCATCAGGGTTCCCTTCACTATGTTAAGTCCAAGGTCCTCCCAGCTCCCCCTAAGTCCAGGAAGGTGAGCAACCAAACTGACAAGGCTCACAGTGAGCCCGTCCATGCTGTAGAGTTCACGTTCATTGCCGTTGTCCTTGGTTTCTCAGTCCTCCTCCACCGTCAGCCACATTCAGAGAGTCCGGTTTGGTCCCCTGTTCCATCAGTCCCATTCCAACTGGACTTGGTGGTCTCCCGTTAGATCTGTCCCACCGTCTCAATGGGTACACGCGCTCCTCACGGTCCTGACTTCCTTGCTCATGATCTCCCTCCTTTTGCTCCTCATCGGGACCTTGGGAGCTCAGTCCGGTGCTCCTATGTGGGGCTCTGTCATTTTCTCCATCCAGTGCCAGGTGAAGGTTCTATGGTGATGTGCAAGATATTCATGAGTATGGCAATAGGATCTGGACATTTCTGGCACCCTCTCCTCAGCTGCCCAAGGACCTAGCTGGGGGCATCTTCCTGGCCACCTGGGAACCCCTCTAGAGTCAAGTCTCTGCCAACCCTAGAATGGCTCCCTTAATTAAGATATATAATTCCTTGTTCCCATATCCACCCTTCCTATATCCCAACCATCCTATTCCCCCAAGCTCTTCCCATCCTCCACTTCACACTTTTCTCGCCCCATCCCCCCTCCCCCCATCCCACCCCACCCCTATGTTCCCATTTTTTGTCCGGCAATCTTGTCTACTTCCAGTATCCAAGAGGATAACTATATGTTTTTCTTTGGGTTCACCTTCTTATATAGCTTCTCTAGGATTTTTTACGAATTATAGGCTCGATGTCCTTTATTTATGGCTAGAACCCAATTATGAGTGAGAATTGATTTTATTGATTTTATTTTTTCTCTACTCCCCTTCTTTCCTCTCCCCTCCCCTTCTCCCCTCTCCCATGGTCCCCACACTCCCAGGAGATGTTGTCATATTCTTGTTGATGTCTTTGATGCACAAAATTTTAATTTTGATGATATATTATTTACTTTTCCTTTAATAATCACATTTAAAAAAACCACTGAAATTCAAGGATGTGAAAGTTTAAATGTGTTTATATATATTTGATAGAATACTAGTATGATTTTAGCTTTTGTAGTTATTGGGTCCTTGATCTATTTTGAGTTAATATTTGTATAATTTTCCTATAGTGTAATATAAAGGTCAACCTTATTTTCATTTTTAATGAATTAGTTAATTAATTTAATGTACATGAGTTTGCACCACATGCATGCAGTCTGCACAGAGGCCAAAAGGGGGCATTGGATCCCCTGGAATGGGAAATCTAGATGGTTGTAGGTCATCATGTGGTTGTTGGGAATCCAACCCTGAACTTCTAGAAGAGCTGCTAGTACTCTTAACTACTGAGCCGTCCCTCTAAGCCCTGTTTTTGTTTAAGGCAGGATCTCACTGTGCAACCCTGGCTATCCTAGAACTTGCTATGTAGACCAGGCTGCCTTGGAAATTACAGAGATCTGTCAGCCACTGCCTCCCTAATGCTGTGATTAAAAGTATGCGCCACCATGCCAGACTACACCTTACCTCTTGAGACATCGTCTCTTCCTGAACTTGGTGTTCATCAGTTGACTAGACTAGCCAGCCAGCAAGCTTCAGGGGTAGCCTTCTCCCCCATGTACATGTTTGCGTGGACTCATGTTAATCAGTTGTGCAGCTATGCTTGGCTTTATGTGGGTGTTGAAGATCTGAAATAGGACTGTCCTTATGCTTCCAAGGCCAGACACTTTACTCCCAGTGCAAAATCCCCAGCCCCTGTTTTTTTTTTTTTTTTTTCTTTTAGATTGGGTCTCAAATAGTTCAGGTTGCCTTCCAACTCAGCTTTGACTATGGATGACTTCAAACGTCTGCTCTCCCTGCTTCCACATCCTACATGCTGGGATTAGTCATGAGCCACCATATCTGGCTCTTATTGTCGTTCTTTTATATCTAACTATCCAGTTGTCCTAGTACCTTTCGTTGAGCAGTTCTTTCTTCCACTGACTCGTATCGGCACCTTTGCTGAAAATCACTTGGCCATAGGTATGAGTGCGTGGGGGTGGGGATGTGGTTGGGTACATTTCATTTTGTTCGTTGGGCTTTGTGCCTGTCTTCATGCCAATACCAAATTGTCTTGATTATTACAACTGTGTAATAAAATTAGAAATCAGAAAATCCGAGTCTTCCAATTAATTTCATTTCAATGTTCTTTTTGTATATTGAAGCATCTTGTGCTGACATATTGATTTTGACATAAGATCCTATTGACATAAGATCAGCTGGAGGTGGGGAAGCCATTGGAATCTTGATAGGGGTTGCATAGAACCTCAGATTTGTCCCCAAGTATTTCATCTATTTATTCATTCATTGTCATGCTTTTGTAACTAAAAGTGATCTCTTAATTTCCATTTACAATTGTTTGTTGGTAGTATATAGCAATACTCCTGTTTATTTTTAATTGTGATGAAAGCTGTATAACAGAATTTAGCATTTTAAGTTGAGTGTTACAGTTCAGTGATATTAGCTGCATTCTCAGTGATGTGAAAACAACTGTAATGTCTGTTTTCAATCTTCTTTCATTAGCCTAAATAGAAGCTTGGAACTAATTCGCCACTATTTCCTATATTTTACTTACTGCACCCTAGTACGTAGTAACTTCCAGCTACTTTAACTTTCCTGTGACTTTTGTCTATTATAGATTTTTATAGTTCTGGAATGGTGCAGTATTTATCATTTTTTTTATAAAATCTGGCTTCTTCCATTAAATATTTTTGAGGCTCATTCATGTTGTACATATGAGAACTTCATTCGTGTAGTGTTCCATTGTATTATCATATATGTGTACATGTTATGTATGTATTCTATATATGATACATATATATTGTATATCTATCATGTATGCCTCACATTTTCCAATCCATTAATATGCTATGGACACTTAAGTTGTTTCCATTGTTGGCTATTATGAACACTGCTTCACAAACAAGGATCCAAGTACTTGTTCTCAGTACTTTGGGATGTATACCTAGTAGCAGAATTCCTCGGTGACTTTGATGCTTGCGTTTTTGTGTTTTGATCTTATTTTCTACAACTTTGCTAACTTTATTAGGTCTAATAGATTTTTTTGTTTTGTTTTTGTCGATTCTTTAGGATTTCATCTGTGAAGATGGATAGTTTTCCTTATTCATTTCCAAGTTGGATGTCTTTGTTTTTTTGTCTAGCCTAATTGATCTAGCTAGAACTTCAAGTATAAAGTTGTGAAAGTGACCAAAACAGGTGGTCTTGTCTTTTGTGCCTGGTGTTTAAAGAAAGGTTTTAAGTTACCATTAGCCATCCAGTGCATGGTGTTAGCTACAGTGTTCAAAAATAATCTCGAACAAACATGGTGGTGAATGCTTTCAGTTCACTCAAGGCCCAGCTACTCTGGAGGCCAAAGTGAAAGAATCCTTTGAGTTTCAGACCAGCTTTGGCAACATAGCAAGATTTTCTCAAAGCACAAAACAACAGAAAAGCAAAAAACCCAGAGCCTTTTATCAGCAGACAGAAGAAGTTGCTTTCTGCATTCTGTTTGTCTTTGTGAGCTAGAGTGGGAGGTTGGGGAGGTGAAAGCACAGCTTTCTTACCACAGCCATCTCTTCCAACAAGCTTTTCTTGTTGTTGTGAGTGTTTGAGTAGTTGTAGAGGGTTAGGAAAGTTGACTTCTCCCCTCCTTTCTTTCTTAACATTCTTATTTCTTTTCAAGGTATAGTGCCTTGTATCCCCAGGTGGCCTCAGACTTTTCCTCTTGAGTGCTGGCATTAAAGGCATACTTTCTGAGTTCTTAGTGCATTGATCACAGTTTGTTTTTGTTTGACATAGTGTCTCACTATGCAACTTTAGTTGGCCTTAAACTAGTGGTCCTTCTTAGTGCCAGGATTACAGGCCTGTACTATTATGCCCAGTTTATTCATAGTTATTTTAAATTCCTTATGTAATAATTCTCAAGTCTCAAGGCTTGTCTTCATCTGTTTCTTATACTTCTTTATCTACTCAGATAGGTTTTCTCACCCCCTCGCATGCCTTGTGTTCTCTGTGTGTTCACTGGATATGGTTATTGGGTGATACAAACTGAAATAAATAGGCCGTTAGTAAAGAGTTTATTTTCCTCAGTCAGGAACTGAGCCACTAAATTTTTTCCATTCATTCATTCATTCCTTTGCTTGTTTGTTCATCCATCCACTCATTCATTCATTCAGTTTATATGTGTGGCTGCACACGTGGAGATCATAGGATAGTTTGTAGGGATTGAACTTTCATTCAAACATGTGAGTTTTGGGAATGGACCTCGGGTCCTTAGGGTTGGCAGCATGGAACTCGGGTCCTTAGGGTTGGCAGCATGGAACTTGGGTCCTTAGGGTTGGCAGCATGGAACTTGGGTTCTCAGGGTTGGCAGCAAGCACCCATACCTGCTGAGTGTGTCACTTCACTAGCCCCATTTCTAATCGTAGAAGTTTATTTGCTACTCCCTTCAGTTGTCTCTAGAGCAGTGGTTCTCAATCTTCCTAGCTGTGACCCTTTAATAAAGATCCTCATGGTTGGTGACCCTTTAGCCACAAAGTGATTTTCATTGCTACTTCATAACTGTACTTTTACTAGTGTTAGGAGCTTTAATATAAGTATCTGATATGCAGAATAGCTGAGATGCCATGCCCCAAGGGGTTGTGACCCACAGGTTGAGAACTACTGCTCTAGTCCTTTTGTTTGTTTTTTCTACCCTTTGGCTCTTTCTTTTTCCTAAGAACTTTAAGTATAGACTCCCTTGCTTGCACCACATTTTAGTGATGATCCATTGTTCTGTACTGGATCCCCGTTGAAATGCTCGGAAAGCAGAAGATGGAGAAAGTGCTTTGTGATGTAGGGCTTCAGTGGGGTAGGAGTCCTTGGCTGTATCCTTTACAAATATGGCCAGGCCTGCCGCTCCTTTTTTCCCTTCTGTTAGGTGAAATAGAAGGAACACTTGGACTAGAGCTAGTTAATTCCCCTTCTTCCAGGATAAATGTTTCTGATATTGTGTTCGGAGTATTAGCCTTTGTTACTGAAGAACATTCTGAACTTGTTTGAACTGGGCTAAATGGTACAGACTTGTAATCCTAGCTGTTTGAGAGGCTGAGGCAGGAGATTCCGAGTACACATGTACATGTTGGCCTAGGCAACGAGAGTGAATTTACTTGAAAACTCTTCCCTTTTTCCAGTGTACTTTTCAAAAATGCTTACATTCTCCTTCCCCAAAGAAGAGGGTTTTTTTTCTGCTGTTGTTGTTTTGTTTTTGTTTTTGTTTTTTTGAGATAGGGTCTCTGTGTAGCTTTGGCTGTCCTGGAACTCCTAAGATGGCCTCAAACTGCTTCTATCTCTCAAGGGCTGGCATTAAAAGCAGGCGCCATCATGCCTACCAAGGAAGAGATTCCTATTGGCTCTTACTTCTGGGGCTATTTCAGAATGGTTACTTTTCCTCTCCTACAGAGGGGAGGAGATTTCAGAGTCAGAACCTGGTGAGATTCCTGGAGGCAGAGCTGTGGAGTGGGAGGGTCTCTTCTGGGAGCTCTCACTCCAAACGCTTGTCGCACTCAGCGTTTGTCCGATTTATTTTCTTTACTAATATTTTGCCCAAGTGCCTTCGGCTTCGGGTAAGTATCTTAGGTAAGATTGTGTGTATCTGCCCATCTAGAGAGAGGGGCTTTCTTGCCCTGTGTCCTCAGTTCTTTGGTGGGTTGGAGAAAACTTGGCAATTTGAAATCCGTTGGGGCTTTCTTGCTGTAATGACAGGAACGATGATGTAGCTCAGCCCCGCGTGTGTTGAGCTGAAACTGGAAGTCCTACGTTTTATATTTTAAAATTAGAAAGATCTTGTCCAGTTTAAAAATAATGTTCTGCAAGAGGGTTTTAAACTTTCCTGTGAAGCATTTGCTTAGCTAAGATGACTCATTCTCAGTTGTTTTCATCCTTTTGAATCTTACATCTCTATCTTCATATGTTTAGTAAGAACTTTTTCAGAACAGAATAGCTGAAAAGCTTAAAAACTTCACCTAGTTCTTGAAAATTGCTCAGAACTGTACCCTGAATTAGTTAAAAAAATATTATGACTCCTGTTTGCCCCCAGCATTGTTTTTTGATTTGCCAGCTAACGTTTTATAGACGAGACTAAAGTAGTTCTGGGGATTTTTCTTTACCATTTCCCCCTATGTGTTTTGCAAAAGGAGCTCAATTTCTAAGGCACCTTCAAATCTCTAGCGATGAAGCCCTGTTTAAATGTGACAGATGATGGAGAAGAAATAGGGGAGTCTTATACTGCCACTGACTTGTTTTCAATTAGCCTTGAGGGATGAACTAATTATAAATTCTAGATCTTGGTGACTTTAGCTTAATGGGACAACTTTTGTAATCTGCGCGACAGAGGAAAGTTCATCTAAAATGTGTTATTTATCCAGCTGAGAAAGTACTCTGTGTACTTTGAAGCCTTATAATTTGATAACTGGCTAACAATTTTAATTTGGAGAAGCTTCAGTTCTTATTCTTGGATAACAGTTGCAACCAATCTCAGGTGATTGGCACGCTGTAAATTTCGTTAACCCTTCTCTTTTCCTAGGGTTCATTTTAATTTTTTCTCACAGTACTGAAAGTACTCTGTGGAATGGCCATTAAGACAAGAAACAAATTAGTTGTATGGCTTAGCTTTTAAAATTGATTATTAATTGGCAAAGTCTTACGGTGCTGGTGTTAAGAATCTTTCTCTGTTTTATTATACTCATTTGCTTACAATGACTGTGTTTGGGGAAAAAGGAGGTGGATTAAAATGTTAAGTATGATTTTAACGCAGCAGATGAAAATTTACTTTGTAAATGATTTGGTGCATTGAAAGTATTTAATTAAAAAGGATAGTTGTTTGTTAGTTTTGTAGAAATTATCTGTGGCCCATCCATCGTAAGATCATCTACTATTCTCTGAATTGGAAGCAGAAAGCATCTCACCCTGCTTTTGCTTTGAGGACTTTTTCATGAAGAAACAGGGCCTCTAGGGAAGAAATGGATGAAGACTACCAAGTCTTCAGAACTGCCTGGCTCATATTTTCTGTCATGCCTGCTTCCACCCACACTCAGTAGGCTAGGGGATGGCATCATTGTTCCTTCTGAAAGGTTTTCACCTTAAGTTCTTCATATAGCATAATTATGTCCTCCTAACTGCTAATCCATCTTCCCAGGCCCCCATCATTCTTGATAGCCTCTTGATATTTTGTTTCCACCAAAACTCACTCGCTATCTATTAGCACAGAGCTCCCATTCTTTTCCTAATCTCTATGTCCCTTGCTCTAATACTGCCCTGCCTGTCATTCCTGTCCTCCCACTCACCCTGCAAGCCTGGGACAACCATTTGTACTTTTCTCCCATGGCCTTAGCCTTGTCCTAGTTTTACAGTGTAATCTTTGTTCCAGCATCCAGGCTTTTCTGCTGCTAGGTGGTGTCTGATGTAAGTCTTCTGTGACTCTCGCTCATCCCTTACACTTCCTCAACAGCTACCTCAGTTTCTGCCTTTTAATTTTATATATATATATATATATATATATATATATATATATATATATATATATATATTTCTTTCCTTTTCGAATCTCTGTTGTTTCTTTCACATCTGGCAATAATTTTCTTCTTGTCCGACTATCTCTAATCAGTCTGGCTGGAGCTTTCCTACCTCATTTTTTGTCAGTGTGTCCTGGTTATTTTCTTCTCAGCATCTATTTAAATTTGCAACTGCTGTGTATTCATTTGCTCATCGAGACTTCCTTTGATTATAAGCTCTCTCTCTCTCTCTCTCTCTCTCTGTGTGTGTGTGTCTCTATTTCTCTCTCTCTCTGTCTCTCTCTGTGTCTCTCTCTGTCTCTCTCTGTGTCTCTCTGTCTCTCTCTGTCTCTCTCTCTGTCTCTCTCTCTGTCTCTCTCTCTGTCTCTCTCTGTCTCTCTCTCTCTCTGTCTCTCTCTCTGTCTCTGTCTCTCTCTCTCTTTCTCTCTCTCTCTCTCTCACACACACACACACCTGTTCCTGAAATTAAGGTGTAAGCCGTATCTTGCACTGGATTTCTTCATTCCTTATCTTATAAATTATATTATGTATTTAATAAAATGTTATACTTTTTGAGGCAAGTTCTCACTCTGTAGCTCAGGAAACTCAGTGGGTATCCCAGGGTGATCTGGAATTCACTAGGTAGCAAAGGTAGGCCTAGAACTCTTGAGTGATCCTTCCACTTCAGTATTCTGAGGGCTGGAGATTACTGGCATATACCAGCAAAACTCCATATTTGAAATTAGCGAGTTTCCCCAGTTGATTGTACATTCCACAAGTATATTCTCTTTTACTCACCAGTAAGAGCCCGTGCCTGTTATAGTATATTTCACCTAGTAGACACTGAATAAATAATGGATGAATGAATATCCTTGTCTCTCTTTGGGAAATGTTGGCCCAACTTCTGAAACTGCATCAATCAGTGTATGAGTATGGATTGTTAATATGCTAAAGACTTGGCTCATTATTTTTGGAGATTGTTTTATACTGAAATGAAGAAGCCCTTTAAATTTATCTGTTTCCCATTTATGTAACTTGTTTCATTATAGATACACATATGTTCTGGTGTAGGAACACTTGCCACTTATAAAAATGAATTCCCATAAGCTTTTGCCTGTTGTCAGCAATTTTCTTCTATTAGGAGATGGCGCGAGGAAGGGGCCAAACAGCGGTAGGCTTTTGAACTTGAGGCAGGTGTGACTCTTGCACTTACTTTTTCATTTACTTCGTCCTCCAAGGCGTGCAATCACTTGCTGTGCCCGCTTCTCTTTTAAGTACGAGAACGGCGAGAGGGCAGCATGGGCGACTGGAGTGCCCTAGCCAAGCTCCTAAAAAAGGTTCAGCCCTACTCCACAGCTGGAGGAAAGGTATGGCTCAAGGTCCTGTTCGTCTTCCGCATCCTGCTCCTGGGGACGGCCATTGAGTCAGCCTGGAGTGATGAGCAGCTGAAGTTCCGGTGCAACACTCAGCAGCCTGGCTGTGAAAACATCTGCTACGACCAAGCTTTCCCCATCTCTCACGTGCGCCTCTGGGTCCTCCAGATCATATTCGTGTCTGTGCCTACACTCTTATACCTGGCACACGTGTTCTATGAGACCCGGCAGAATGGGAAGCTGAAGAAGCAAGAGAAGGAGCTTGGAGCTGTTCGTGTTAATGGTGCCTGCTTGGAACCGTGCTCGCAGCAAACTGAAGAAAAGAAGTTCGAGAGCGGCAGTGAAGAACAAGCTAAGGTGGAAAGGAAAGGCAGGTTGCTGCTAACCTACATGCTCAGTATCTTCTTCAAGTCTGTCTTTGAGGTGGTCTTCCTGCTGGTCCAGTGGTACATTTATGGATTTATCCTGAAGGCAGTTTACATTTGTGAACAACCTCCTTGCCCACATCAGGTGGACTGCTTCGTCTCTCGCCCCACAGAAAAAAGCATCTTCATCCTCTTTATGCTGGTGGTGTCCCTGCTGTCTTTAGCCTTGAATGTCATTGAGCTGTCCTATATCTTATTTAAGGTCATTAAGAATTACATGAGAAAGGAGGATGAGGTTTACTATAGTATAGCTGATCTCCAGAGCCTTTCCCATGCCTCCTCACCAAATGTTCACACTACCATGTTTTCTGAGGATCAGGTGGTTCCTGGGGAACAATATCGGTTACAGTGCGTAACAGAGTTGAGTGGGGGAAGGCAGGCAGACAGTATCTTTTCTGCCCGGCACTCATCCTTTTCTTCACCCTGAGGATAAGCAGGATTCTCAGATGGTCTGGGTGGAGAGGAAAGCAAATCAAAGCCACTGAACACGAGTGTTGCAGAGTAGCAGCTCTCCACCAATAGTAGTGGCCATGACAACAGCAGCCTGATAGCTTAGATACTGCGATTTCTTCTTGAAAGCATTGTGATTTTGCCTGGTTGCTAAAGAGAATCAAAGTGTGGTAGAAAGTGTACCCATGTTTCAGTACAGATAATATTCAATGACCTTATTTGTGAGAACTAGCAAGCAGAAAGATATTAGACCACAAGGATCTAGGAGAAGAAGTGGAAGAGACATGTGTTATGATTAAAGTTCTTGACTCATTGGTAAATGGTTTGTCTAGTATGTGTAAGATCTCAAGTAACATAAGAACAAAAAGATAGTAACTTAAACAAATGAACTAAATAAATAAAATGGTTGACTCAAAGAACTTTTAGTCCAACTATAACTTGTATTAGGCAATGTATAAGGACCTTGCCTCTCCCATATTACCCTAAAATGGTTCTGGGAGGGGGGGGAAGAGTGATTTTATTATTTATCCATAGACGCAGATACAGTGTAAATTCCCAATCCTGCGTTTTAAAATAATACAAACATACCATTGAAAGTTGAGCCTTTCTCTTGGATTTTATTGTTTGGGCCCATACTATGTTTATACTGTTTAATTCCTAACGTAAAAGTAAATTATGTTTTCCCTTAAAATGCATCCCCCAATTTATAATATGTCATAGTTCTGGTAATTGTGATGAGTTTTCTTTTTCTCTTTTATACTATACCAGCAATCCTATCACTGATGTAAACAATTTATTTTTCTTTTCCAAGAAAGAGTTGGAGCCCTTAAAGAAACAGTTGTACTGAAAACAGCAATTGTGAACATGACAAACTTAAATGCTTAGAAGTGAATTATGAAATGTGTCTACATGAATTTGGCAATAGTGGGCATTCTTGGCTTTGTTTTAGATAATACATATTAATTCAGATGTTACCTTCTGCTGTGAGTTTGGCAGTCTCTTGTGATTACTGGCATTTTTCATGTTTATATTAAGATTTTATTTGGAAAGCAGGAGAGGGTGAGGGAGATTTGTGAAATACCTGTGTAATTGATTTGAAACATATAAAAGAAATGCTACTCATTTTTCTTATGCCTTTTGATACATACCACAGATTGAAAAATACTGAGCTGCAGACTTTTGTTTTTCCATGACAGCTACACACACAATTTTATTCCAAAAATATTAATTTGCTTACCATTTGATGTTAAACTACCATGTTCAGCTTTGTTTCGTGCAATCCAGGCCTATCACATGTTATTCTAGAGAATTCTTTATTCAATAAAGTAGTAAGAGAGCAGTCCATGCGTATTCCTTCTCTGATAACTTCTGACCGGTCTTTTGAACTCTTCACTGGTGCATCTTCATTTAAGCACACTAAACTGGTTATGGTGGCTCATGGAGGCCAAGACAATTGCAGTGGGCTAGAGTGTGAGACACTCCCCATCTCCTGCCCATGAAGCAGAATCCAGTGCAATCACAGTTTTTGAAATTCAGGTGGGGTGACGCTGCGACATGATTCTAGAATTGGCATCCTTCATTTCATGTACTAAAATCACAGAGAGATCCATGACCTCCAGATATGCAAAAAGAATATAGTTGGGTTTTTTTCCCTTCCCCTTTAAGGGATATATTCTCATCAATAAGCGGAACCGAGGGAAATGGAGAACACAAGAACAGATCATCAGACCTGTAGTTTCTAAAGTCTGGTTCTGACCATTGACACAGTCTCATTTGGAAAATCTAGTCCCTTAGTTAAATGATGAGTGCCAGGTGTTTTTAGAAGTAGCTTATGAAGATTAATCAGTTATTTAGGAAGGGGGCACTTTTGGACACTGCAGAATTTCTGAAGCCTTGGAATCAGATTGGGCACTGCCACTGCCACTCCCTATTCCTGTTTCATTCATTTTCTTCACACTTTCTACCCTGAGATAATTGCAGATTCAACCGTGATTATAAGAAAGAATAGATTCTGTATATCCTTATATTCAGTAGTAACTTTTTTGAGTCAGGGTCCCTCTACATAGCCCTGTTTGGTTTGGAATTTGCCTTTAAGCAACTTGCTCTGTAGATAAGACTGGCCTAGAACTCAGAGAGGTCCACCTGATTTTTCCTCCACAGTGTTGGGAATAAAAGTGTGTACTACCACATCTGGCCAAATAAGTATTTTTTAAGAAAGTCATAGACCCAGGTGTCACATATCCCACTCTGGTTTTGAAGCTGTGGTGCTTTACTATAAAGCCGAAGATGACCTTGAACTTCTGATCCTCAAGCCTTTACCTCCTTAGTGCTGGAATTACAAGAGTGTGTCCCATGCCTGGTTTAAATAGGGCTACAGATTGGGCCCATGGCTTTGTGCATGCCAAGTAAGCACTCTGTCACTGAGCTATACCCCCAACTTTTACTGTTTACTTTTTGCCTGTTTGTGTTTTTAAAGCAGGATCTCTTATAACCCATGCTGGTCTTGAGCTCAATATATAGCCAAGGGTGACTTTGAATTTCTGATTTTTATTTCTGCTTCTACCTCCCATTTACTAGAATTACAATGCACACCATTATACCTCTTAACTTTTGAGGCATAATTTCATAGGTAGAAAGCTGACATTGACATAATCCATTAACCTTCAGTTTCACCAATTTTATATACACTCATTGTGTTTAGTTATATATAACTTTATAATTTGTGTAGAGTTTTGTGTCCACTATAATCAAAATACACAGTAGTTTTAGTAATATTACCTTTTTATAGTCCTAGTCACATCTTTTCCATATCCCTGACCCTAGGTAATTCCTAATCTTTACTTAACCTGTTTAGTTTTGCCATTTCAAGGATGCTATTCAAACAAATTATATAGGCCATAACATATTTTAAGTTGGGTGGGTTTTTTTTCTGTTCTTTGTACTATCTGTGGTATGTATGTATATAGGTGTGCCTGCCTGTGCAAGCACGCGTGGAGGCCAGAGACTGATAACAGCTAGGGAACCTGGGAGGAATGAGGCTATCTTTTCTGGGCCAGAACTAGAAGTGTGCGTGCGTGCGTGCGTGCGTGCGTGCGTGCGTGCGTCTGTGAGAGAGACTGTGTCTGTGTGTTATAATAAAGATCCCCAAATAAAGTCTATAAGCAACACTTTAAAAAATTATTTTTGAAACGGGGTCTTGCTGTAGAACTGTGAGACTCAGGCTTGCCTTGAATGTACGGTGTAGCACAGAGTGCCTTCAATCTCATAATCTTTTTGCTCCAGCCTCCCGAGTGCTGGAGTTACAGGTATATGCTAGGATGTCTGGCTTTAAGCAATATTTTATATGATAATACTAGTTTATTCTTCAGACTTACTTTTATTAGGCAACTGCAGTGGACCCTTGATTATCGATAGTCCTTGCTTTGAAATAGCTTGTCGTTTTGTGGAGTTCAGAGACCTGTGAAATAAATTAAGTTTTTTCCCTTGACCTTAGTGAACAACTGTCATTTCCTTCTTTTTGGTTTTTGGGTCGTTCTGGTGCTTGAAGTCATGCAGAATTGATTGATTGCTTCTGACAAGGTCTTGCTTGTGTCCTGAGCTGTTACTAAACTCTCAGTCTGCCTTCTCACTTTCCCAAGTGCTAATATTGCAGGCATGTACTGCCACACGCCGCTTACAATTCTTTAGTTTTAAAATAAAATTAAGTTTGCACTCCCTGGCTTATGATGTTGTTGAAGCCCTTCCCTTTCTTATTAGCTGGCTGAGTGGTAGACACATGCTGAGGAGGCTTGTGCCTAGTGACTTGTAGTTATCTTGGTCATCATTGTGTTTTACTTGGGTTCCCATGAAGTCCTTTGCTGACTGCTGCTGTCTAGCAAACAGAGCGTTCCTAGCTTCAGCTTCTCGGGCCATGTGCTTAGAGATCAGATGACCAAAGTACGTCCAGTCAGTAGTCCTTAAGCCCTGCCATGCAAGTGTTATAGTCCAATGGCCTGCCCAGTCCTAGGGCAGCTCTTGACTTTGTTGGATAGGGATGTTCAGTTCCACTACTGTAGTGAGACTCAGCTTACTAATAATAACAGCAACGACTGGCAGTCTCAGTAGGGCAAAAAAGAGCTAGACCTTAGACCCTGCCCCAGGTCCTCTGCACTCACTTGGGAACCTACTTCTCGTGTTTAAGAATGGCTACAAGCAGAGCATTTTAACTTAGGTCAACGCTGAACGTTTTTTGTCTTTTCATTGAATCCTAACTGTGCTCCCAGGAATATGAGCTGTCATTAGATGCCATTTTCTTTCTTTTTGGTAGCGGGGAGAAGTACATTATTTTGTTTTTCAAAACAAGGTTTCTTTATGCAGACTTGGCTGTCCTAGAACTAACTGTGTGGACTAGACTGGCCTTGACCTCACAGAGACCCACTTGTCTCTGCCTCCTGACTGCTGAGATTAAAGGTGTGTGCCACCACCAGCTTAGACCCAGTTTTCTTTCTTTTTTAACTTGTTTTTTTATTAAATTTTTAAATTTATTTTACATACCAACCACAGTTCCCCCCCTCCTCTTCTCTTGTTTCTTCCCCCCACCTCCTTTTTCTTCCCCCCCCCCCCATCCGCTCCTCAGAAAGGGATAGGTCTCCCATGGGAGTCAACAAAGCCTAGCATATCAAATTGAGGCAGGACCAAGCTCCTCCTGATGATGAGCAACAAGGATGAGCAAGGTATCCCACATAGGGAATAGGTTAAAAAAAATCCAGCTCATGCACCAGGGACAGATCCTGGTCCCACTGCTAGAGGCCCCACAAACACAAATGTCACCCACATGCAGAGGGCCTAGTTCAGTCATATGCAGACTCTCTAGCGGTCGGTATAGAGTCTGTGAGCTCCCACAGACAACTCAGGTCAGTTGTCTCTGTGAATTTCCCCATCATGATCTTGACCCCCTTGGCTCATGCAATCCCTCCTCCCTCTTTTCAACTGGACACCTGCAGCTTGGCCCAGTGCTTGACCTTGGATCTCTGTGTCTGCTTTCTATCAGTTACTGGATGAAGGTCAATTAGGCTAGTCACCAATCTGATTATAGAAGAAGGCCAGTTCAGGCACCCTCTCCACTGTTGCTAGGAGTCTTATCTCTGCTCATCCTTGTGGGTTCCTGGGAGTTTCCCCGGCACCAGGTTTCTCCCTAACCCCATAATGGTCCCATCTATCAAGCTGTCTCTTTCATTACTCTCCCTCTCAGTCTCTTCCCCACCCCTCCCCTCAACCCTCCTCCCCCAGTTTACTCAGGAGATCTCATCTAGTTCCCCTTCACAGAGCCATCCATGTTACCTAGTTTCTCTAGGACTGTGGACTATAGACTGCTTATCCTTTGCTTTACATCTAATATCCACTTATGAGTGAGCAGATACTGTGTTTGTCTCTCGAGGTCTGTTACCTCACTCAGGGTGATTTTATCTAGTTTCTTCCATTCGCCTGCAAATTTTACAATGTCATTGTTGTTGGGTTTTTTTCCACTGAGTAGTACTCCATTGTGAAAATGGACCACATTTTCTTCACCCATTCTTTGGTTGAGGGGCATCTAGGTTGTTTCCAGGTTCTGGCTATTACAAATAATGCTGCTATGAACATAGTTGAGCAAGTGTCCTTGTGGTATGATTGAGCATCCTTTGGGCATATGCCGAAGAGTGGTATTGCTGGGTCTTGAGGTAGATTGGTTCCCTATTTTCTGAGAAACTGCCAGACTCATTTCTGAAGTGGCTCTACAAGTTTGTATGCCCACCAACAGTGGAGAAGTGTTCCCCTTACTCCACATCCTTTAGCATAAGCTGTCATCAGTGTTTTTGATTTTAGCCATTCTGACAGGTGTAAGGTGGAATCTCAGAGTCATTTTGATTTGCATTTCCCTGATGACTAAGAATGTTGAGCAATTCCTTAAATGTCTTTTGGCCTTTTGAAATTCTTCTGTTGAGAATTCTCTGTTTAGATGTGTACACCATTTTTAATTTGATTATTTGATATTTTGATGTCTAGTTTCTTGAGTTCCTTATATATTTTGGAGATCAGCCCTCTGTGAGATGTGGGGTTGGTGAAAATCTTTTCCCATTCTGTAGGCTGCCATTTTGTCTTATTTACCATGTGAGGTCCCATTTGTTAATTGTTTCTCTCAGTGTCTGTGTTACTAGTGTTGTATTTAGGAAGTGGTCTCCTCTGCCAATACCTTCAAGGCTGCTTCCCACTTTCTCTTCTATCGTGTTCAGTGTAACTGGATTTATGTTGAAGTCTTTGATCCTCTGGGACTTGAGTTTTGTGCATGGGGACAGATATGGACCTATTTTCGTTCTTCTACATGTTGACATCCAGTTATGACAGCACCATTTTTTGAATATGCTATTTTCCGTTGTACAATTTTGGCTTCTTTGCCAAAAATCAGGTGTTCATAAGTGTGTGGATTTATGTAAGGGTCTTTGATTCTATTCCATGGATCAATGTGCCTGTTTTTATGCAAATACCAAGCTGTTTTTATTACTATGGCTATATAGCACTTGAATCACCATCAGGGGTGATGATGCCTCCAGAAGTTCCTTTATTGTACAGAATTGTTTTAGATATCCTGAGACCCAGTTCTCTTGACAAGGTACCAAGAGGTGAGTAATGCTCCTCAGGCCACACTCAATTGGGTAGAATGTGCTAGAGTCAGGATTTAAACTCCTGCAGCCTAGCTCTCAAGCTGAAGTTCTCATCCTTTTTTGGAGGTGTAACGGCCTTTGAGTTTTAGGTCACCATTTTCATTTGCTTGAAATCAGGAGTGATAGGTATTGTGAAATAAGATGCCACACAGTTCAGTGTTCCTAAAGAATGTTACCAGTGAGAAAGATTGGGCTTGTTTTTCCCAGCCTCTCAGGATACCTTGTAGACAGACTTGGCAATATTAGCGTAAGAAAGGACCTGGGGCATAGCCTACATTTTAAACTGCTTACAATATAGCCCTTTATAAGGAGAGTTTTCTTTTTGGCTTGTTTTGTGAGTGGGAAACAAAATTTTGTTAGAAATCTGATGTGTGACTGTTTAGCTCTCAGTATGGGGGCTGTTATGTATATTTATTCTATATATTATTTCTTTATATCTTCTGATCAATTCTATCACTTTAGCTTCATTTTTGTCTGAATACAGAGTGACTAGAAGGATATAATTCAAAGCCGGTTTGTCAATATTCCATGCTGAATTTAGATTCTAGCTCAGGACTTCTGTGAAGCAGTTATAAGTCGGCAGGTTTCTCTGTTAGGAAAGACCCATCTTCGCCTTTACCTTGCCTTTCAGCAAAAGTATTTTGTTTTCCCCATTTACATACATACCCCATGTACTTGGTACAATGTCTTAACAGTTTGTTCTGTTCCACATAAATACAGAGTCGTGAATATACAATGTCAGCTGATTTTTTAAGAAATAATGTATAGTTTCTCCTACAGTCATCTGTTTATTTTTCTTCCAAAATTTCTTATTTTTTCTCTTAAATATCTTGAAACACATAGCCCATTGTGATAACTGAAGCAGATATTTTTCAAATTCGTATGGCTTCATTGACCATGCAATTTGAATATAATTTATTGATGTAAGGAGAGTCTTTGTCCTAGTTAAAGATAAACCATAAGGATGAATTTTCAAACTTCAAATTAATTCATTAAGCAGACATTTTGCTGTGGATTTAGGCCAAAGGACTTGAAGGGCATCATCAGCATCTATAGAAAGCTTACTGTATGGAAGGAAAAGGCTCACAAAAACACAGTAATGGCTGCTCTGTGTCCTTGAGGAATCCAGTCTATCAGAGAATGAACAATGTACAAAAAGAAGTTATTGTCTTTTAAGCTTAGATTTAGTTCATCCTTTTAACAAAGTAACATTTCAGTCTTTGCCTTTCTCAATGTTTTTAGTTAAAATTTCTTGTCTCATTTTCTTGTCCAAGCTGTCCTTTGTCTTATTTCTTCATGATTCCTGAAAATTTCATCAGAGGTACTTAAAACTTACTAGCCAATGGCAGTGGCTCACACCTGCAATCCCAACACATGGGAGGCTGAGGCAGGATGATTGCAAACAAATGGGGGGCTAGCCTGGACTACAAAGTAGGCCTTCGTCTAAAAAAAAAAGCAAAATAATATAACAACAAAACTGGCATATCCAACTGGTTCATGTCATCCTTTTGGAGGGCCTTTCTGCTAGCCTTCGTGGCACAGAGTTAAAATAAGGCCCCTGTTCTCACAAATGTTAATTGTTACCTAGCCACATGGTCAGCCATAGCGAAGTTCTTTGCTGGAGGTGTAGATAGAACGCCGGAAATCATGAAATGAGAAGTCACAGAACAAGATAGAAGGCCCTGCACACGCTTCCCAGAGGAAGGGTGTGAAGGTTGAAAGAGGAATGAACTGGCAGTGGAGCTGGCTTAATGTCTTAAAGCTAAAATGCGTCACTTCCTCGAGATCCCCGCCTGCACAGATCCCGTGGAGTCGTCCCATCTCTGTGTTCTCTCAGAAGCTGTTGCCTTAATTTACATTTTTGTGGTATTTGGAGTCAACTTAGGCATTCTGGAGAAGCATTCTGCTACTGAGCAACATCCCCAGCCCTGGTCTTCTTGTTTTGTCTTTTGCTTTTCCTTCCAGAATGTAACCTCCATGAGAAAAGAGCCTCCTTGCACAGTGCCTATCACCCAGTAGAAGCTTGAAAAAAATGTGTCAATGAAATGAGTGAGTGAAGATTGGATGAATACTTGAAGCAAAGTCTGAAAGGATAGAAATAAGTATATATATAGAAAGACTCAGTTGAGAATCGCCAAGTAATTAGATGTTGCAGAAGAGGCACTTTAAAAGACAAAAACTTGTAATCTCATTGAGGCCTTTGATAACAGTATTTGGAGAGGACTTTTAATAATATTGCTGATATTTTTCCTATAAAGTCCAGGGTTTTATATCCAAATATGAATGCAGCTGTATAGTACTTTCTATGCCTCTCTTATTTCACTTAGCACAATGACTTTTAATTCCTCTATGTTGTTTCAAATGGCAAGATTCCTCCTCTTTATGGCTGCATGGTATTGTATTATGTATATGAAGATTTTTATTTTCTGTCCATCAATTTATGCACATTTACCTTCACTATTGCAAATAGTGTTGCTCTGAACATGAGAGTGCAGATGTCTGTATTCCACATTGGCTTCATTCCTTTTATGTATGTAGCCGGTAGTGGGTCTGTTAGGCCATGCAGAAGATCTGTTTTTAATTTTTCTTGAGGAATCTTCATTCTTTTTCCTATGATGCCTATACTACTTTACATTTCTACCACCTTTGTGTATGTTTTCCTTTTTCTCATGTTGCTCCTAGCACTTTTATGTCTTTTGTCTTTTTGTTTCATACTTTTGGTGTTTTTCAAGACAGGGTTTCTCTGTAGCTTTGGAGCCTGTCCTGGAACTAGCTCTTATAGACTTGGCTGGTCTTGAACTCACAGAGATCCGCCTGCCTCTGCCTCCCAAGTGCCATCACCGACTGGCTTGCCTTTTGTCTTTTGGATGATAGCCATTCTTCCTTGAGGAAGGTGATAATTTCATGGTAGTTTTTAAATTTTATAAAATTATTTTGTGTATGGGTGATTGTATGTGTGTATGTATGTCTTTGTACCGCGTGCATTCCTGGTGCCTTCAGAGGCCAGAAGAGGGCAATGGATTCCCCTGGAACTGGAGTTTTGAATAGTAATTAGCCACCGTGTGAGCACTGGGAATCAAACCCAGGTTCTCTAGAAAAGCAGCCACAGCATTCCTAACCACTGAGCCATCTCTCCAACTCCTTCTGTGTAATTTTGATTGACATTCCTCTGGGGAGTAGTGCTGTTAAGCACTTTTCATATTCCTTTTTGCCATTTATGGTGTCCTCTTTTGAGAGATGTCTGTCAAAGTCTATTGCCCATATTTCAAAATTGAATTACTTGTTTAGGTGTGCTTTTATTGTTTGTTTTACTGTTAGGTTGAATTCTTTATATATTCAGTGATATTCTTCACATTAGATAATAAGACACAAAATTTTGATTCAAATTTATAGTGTTATTTGGCTATTTCTCTACCATCATAGAACTACTAAAGACTTACAGGCCACTATTGTTCCATTAGCATTGTCTCATCGGGGAATTTGTCTCCCACTTTTTATCTTTGGTGCTTACAATGAAATGACTATGTGTGAGTATGTAAGTATGATAAGCAGTTCATCTTCCAGATCTTTAATATGATGTAGTTGATATGTATAATAAAATAATGTGGGGAGTTAGATATGAAGACCAAATGGTTTCTAAAAAATACCACACTCTGTTGCTTTGTATTTGATACTCTTTTTGTTGTAAGAGAATGCAAGGCTGGGATTTTCTAGTGTTTTCCACAATGCGTAATAAGTCATGAAGAGTTTTCACTAAAAAAGACACTTTAAAAAGTAGGCTGGTTGGTTGGTTGGTTGGTTGGTTGGTTGGTTTGATGTGTATGGGTGCCTTGCCTGCGTGTATATATGTACACATGAGTGCTGGCACCTGAGGAGACCAGAAGGCACCTGAGGAGACCAGAAGAGAGCATAGGGCCTGAAACTGAAAGTGACCTATCATGTCAGTGTTGGGAGTCGAACCCAGGTCCTCCGCAAGAGAAGCAAGTGGCCTTAACCACTGAACAATCTTTCCACCCCCTAAAAAGTTTTGGGAAAATAAAAATTGTTAATGTTAATTAAAATGTGTGTGTGTGTGTGTGTGTGTGTGTGTGTGTGTGTGTGCGCGTGCACACACACACACACACACAGCTATGGCAAAAATCAGTGGCTTTGTACTTTAATCAGATTTGGGTTAAACTATTTCTTCATCATGCCTGCTTGGTGTGTGCAGACACGTCTGTCAGAGCACGAGACTGCACTGTCCTTAGAGGAATTCGCTGCAGTGCTCACATAGGCTCTTTCCCACATTTCTCCTGCTAGACCTCACAGTCTTTCGCATCTTGGCGCTGTCATGGCACTATGTACCTGAGGACCCTGGACCCAGGGACTCTGAAGAATAAGCATATTTCCTTTGAACTTGAGAGTGTCATTAAACATACTTAATTTTTTTATTTGTGTATATTATATATAAGAAGGAGCTATATATAATCAGAGAAGCTTTCTCCTGCAGTAGATGGGAACAAATAGAGACCTAGAGCCAGGCATTATGCAGAGTAAGATGCCTTGGAAACCTCAGCCCTAAAACTGATGTCTCCATCAAATCCCTCCCCTCAGAGCTCAGGGAACCCTGCAGAAGAGGTGGCAGAAAGAATGTAAGAACCATAGGGGGTGAAGGACACTAGATCAATATGAGCAAAGCTCATCTGAACTCACAGAGACCAGCATGCATAGAACCTACATGGGTCTGCACCAGGTCCTCTGTGTATATACTAAGCTTCCAGTTTAGTGTTTTTGTGGGGTTCCTGAGTGTGTGAATAAGTGGGTCTCTGATTCTTGTGCCTTTTCTTGGGTTCTTTTCCTTCCATTGTTTTGTTTTTCATGCTCTACTTCGATGTGATAGGTTTTTTTATCTTATTATATTTTCTTTTATATTTTGTTATTATCCCTTAGAAGCCTGTTTGTTTTCTAATGAGAGACAGAAATGGAGTAATCTAGATGGGGAGGGGAGGAACTAGGAGGACAAGAGGGAGGCAAAACAATAATCAGGATATATTTTGTGAAGAAAAAAATCTATTTTCCATAAAAGGGGAAAAGGAAAGGGCATATCATATGTATATGTAATACATATTTATCATTCACCCTTCCATAACTCTCTCTTATTCCCACACTACTGCACTGCTAGCCTTCTCTCTGTTTCGTTTTCTTTTTGTCTCATTGTATTTTCTTAGGGTTTCTTATAAGATCCTGGGTAGGGAACTATTTATAAGAGCATGGAAAAAAATAAATAAAAATAAATAAATAAATAAATAAAAAGAGCATGGGCTTTCTACCAATGATTATACCACCAATAAGTGTCTCTTCTTCCACCAGAAACTGTTTACTTTCTAGACATACTCAGTATGTCTAGTGATGAGTCTTCTTGACTTTCCCACCACCACCACTAAGTAGCTTCTATTATCTGCCTATAGGTCCTCCTGTGTGGGACCTTGGCCCTATGTATCTACTGCCTGTAGCAGAATGTCGACAAGCCCAGTCTTGCACAGATAAGCACAACTGTTTGGAGGTCGAGTTCAACTGCGTTGTTGTGCTCCAGAGATAGCTTTCACCTCATTCCGCTTCTTCATTTGGCTCTTATAGCTCCACCTTTTTTTCCTGCTGTGTTCCTTGAGTCTTAGAGGGGGTGTTGATGTCACTTATGGCTGAGTCCTTTGTTCTGCTTACCTCAACCATCTATGAGTCTCTGCAATTATCACTGCCCACCTAAATGGAACTTCACTGATCAGAGTTGATGGCAGCACTAAATAAATAAAAATTCTTTAGAGGACAGTTTCATGGCCACATCTTGTTTATTTTGTGGAACAATAGCTTCCTACCTAGGGTCTATGACATCCCAAGCCACCCATATTTCCAATGAGTTGAAGAAAAATAACCAATGATATGTTGGCCTTATTTAAGAGAATTCAGTATTCATATTGTTGTATTTTATAGGATAATATAAACCTAGGGTAGTTTGATATTTTCCCAAATCCAGACTGAATCTCAATCTCTCTCTGTCTCTCTGTCTGTCTGTCTCTCTCTCTCTCTCTCTGTCTGTCTCTCTCTCTCTCTCTCTCTCTCTCTCTCTCTCTCATACACACACACACACGCACACACACAGAGTGAGTGTGAGGGGGGATATATCAGAGTGTTGATGAACAATTGCAAAACAGACATTAATTTGTAAATATGTAGCCATTTTAGCTCTTCTGCCTCTAATTTCAGCAGAAGGTGTGAATGTGTGGGTACCCCTGGATATTTTTTGTTGTTACTATTCCCCCAGAAACAGTAAGCCACTTGCTCCATACTACCTATTAGCTACCTATTCTATTGCTAGCTTTCTATACATCGTTTGATCACAAACAAGTGCAAATATTAAGACTCAGTGTTCCCTACACAATGCATGGGAGAAGTATCACAAGAAAGTAAGAACTCTTTATAAAGGAATCTGTAGAAAGCTATTCTCACTAGTTTAACAGAGAAATAATGTTTTCTCTTTATTTGTACCATTTTTAAAATTTCATTTTAAATTGTGTATTTGTATGTGTGCCTGTCTATGTAAAATATCCACATAAATACAGTGCCCACAGACGTCAGGAGAAGGCATCAAATCCCCTGGAACTCAAGTTATAGGCAATTGTGTGCCAACCTTGGGTCCTTTGCAAGAACAGCATGAGCTCTTAACCACTGAATCAGCATCTCTCCAGCCCCAAGGACCATGTATTTTTTATATTGGTCATCTGTCCATAATTTAAGATTTCAAAGGAATTTGGTTGTTGTTCTATCAGTATACCTAAAAATTTCTGTATTTAATATAGTAAATTTCAAATACCTGCTACCATATCCATTGTCAGTGTGGTTGTTTGAAAAAAAAATGGCCCCTAAAGGGAGTGCCACTATTAGGAGGTGTGGTTTTGTTGGAGTAGGTGTGGTCTTTTGGGAAGAAGTGTGTTACAGTAGGGGCAGGCTTTAAGGTCTCCTATGCTCATGATACTGCCTAGTGTGTTAGTCTATTTCTTATTGCCTGTGGATAAACAAGTAGCAGCTCCTTCTCCTGTACCATGTCTGCCTACATGCTCCTATGCTTCACCATGATGATAATGGACTAAACCTCTGTACTGTGAGCCTGCCCCTTAAACGCTTTCCTTTCTAAGAACTGCCATGATCATGGTGGCCTTTCACAGCAATAGAAGCCCTAACTAAGACAGTCACTATGTTGGAATTTCTCTCCTGCCCTTGTTTTTCAAATTTTTACTTATTGTTCTTAGTTTCATTTTACATTCCACCCTCCCCCTGCCCCTTCTCACCTCCCCCACAGCCCCCCCCATATACTTCTCCCAACGGGTAAGGGCTCCCATGGAGAGTCAACAAAGCCTGGGACATTAAGTTGGGGTAAGATCAAGCCCCACCTCCACCCCACATCAGGCTGAGGATGGCATTCCACCATAGGGAATGGGCTCCGACAATCTAGCTCATGGACCAGGGCTAGATCCTGGTCCTACTGCCTGATCTTTGCTTTTTATCATAGCCCTAGGGGAGAGAGGGGTTAGGGTGGGGAGAAAAGCTTTGAAAATTAAAAAAGTGAAAGCTTGTCCTTTCAAATGATAAAACAATGTAGGGGGAAGAGGCAAGTTAGAGTAGGTAAGTATATCTGACATTTTTAGCATTCCCGCTTCAGAAAAATGGATGTGTTGAATTTATTCCCCAGAGGGAAGGAAGCTTGTCTCTTATTCCCCTCTTGGAAAGCGCACCCTCCAAAGTTGCCTCATCAGAACTGGAACAGCAACAAGGAAAAAAAAGCTAGTGCGGTTAAGTGGAGAGAGGCCTCCTGGCCCTCCTTTATCTTGTGAGCGGTTTCTAAGGATCTCAAAAGAACACATATTATATATCTGGCTTGAAAGCCAGCAGCACCATCAGTGGGGATGTTGTGTTTGAGGCACAGGCTGATAGCTCATAGCATTCGGTGATCAAGGGTACATGTAAATGAGATTGCAGTCTAGATGTCTTTAGCACCAACAAAGCTAACCAACTGAACCAAACTCCCATGCTTGGAACTAAGAGATAGTTGATGTGTATTCCTTGGGGTTCAACAGAGGCATCAGGGGTTCAAACCCAGAAAGAAACTCCTTAGAGACCAGAGAGCCCCTATCTTACTCCAGTGAGTTTCTTCAACTTTACCCACTCTATATAAGCAAGCTCCTGTCTTAGTAGAAGCAGGGAGAACGATCTGAAAGATCTGAGCCTTTACCTAACGGACTCTGTAAACTAGGAAGGACCAAGTCACTACCATGCAAGTTTTAAGGTAAGGGGTGTACTTTCAAAAGTCAACTCTAACTACTGACAGAAAATTGAAATACTACATTTTCTTGGCACAACTTGGATTTACTGTGTTGGAAGCTACTCTTGCTGCCACAGCAAAGTAATCTTTGATGAAATATATTCTGCATTTCAAGTGAAATTTTGTATTCACCCATCACAATTGCATGTCGTCTCAGTCTGGTGATGGATCGAGATTGTAGACTGCCTGCGTTGGGCTTGCCTAATTAATGTCATCTTGCTTTCAGTTGTTCGTTCACTGGAAGTGGGACTTCATTTTCTCATTACCTCCTATTGTTATCAAAATAAGGGTGCCATGAAATATTCCCCCAGTTGCCCGACAGCTGCGGTACAGGCAGAGGTGGTTAATACCACTTAACTGACGGCAGCCTGGCAGGCTTCACTACCTCACGGTCTTTGAAATTGCCATTCATCTGCTGACACCGAAGTCTGTATTTGCTACATCCAAGGTTGTTTGGGGACATTTGTATATAGTGTAGAAAGGTATGGACGGTATGAAGAGCAAATCTATCTCATTTTACCCAATCTATAGAGCTAGATTGTTTTGAAAGGACATTTCTTTTGTCACCACCCCCCTTCTTCTCAGATGGGGTCTTGCTGTGTATCTCAGGCTGACGTCAAACTGTCAATCCTTCCTTTGCAGACTCCTGGACTAGCTAGGATTACAGGCTACTACACCTAGCTTATTGCTTTCTCTATTTCAAGAAATGCTCTTTTCTGTTGGGGGAGGGTGTTAGTAAAAAATTGTGTAGCTTATTTTTCATCCTGATAGTTAGGTTTCAGTTTTTGAACATTTTATTTATTACCTTCTCTATATAACCATAAATTAGTAAATTTATAATAATCTGTAGCTGTTAGGTGAATTCTTTTTAAACTTGTTTTGTTTTGTTTGTTTGTTAATGGTACTAGAGATTGAACCTAGAACCTCGGACATGCTGCAAGAGCACTCCCAATGAGCTGTAGTCTCTCCAACTCTAAGCCATTCATCTTAGATCTCCTCTTTTGAGGTGTAATCTGCATACAAAAGCATACCCACTAGGGCTGTGACTGTAGCTCAGGGGAAGAACACTTGCCTAGCTTGTGAAAGGCCTCCAGTTTCATCTCTAGCCCACGAAAACAACAACAAAAAGACATGTCTACTTATTTATACACAGCAAGGTGGATCTGTTTTTAGTGCATTGTTTCCCTGTAAACATGCATCCTTTGACATTACCAGGCAGCGTCTGGTCAGGTTGATACTGGCCCACTGTGACAGTAAACACTGGGTCATAGTAGAAGTGTTCCCAGACGCTTCCTTTGGTGTGTGGGTGTGAGTGCATCTTCCAATTAAGCCATCTACGACTTTTATGTGTTCCATTCTGATATTTTTTTTTTTTGGCACTTGATATTTATCAACCAGCTTTCTCAGAAACTTTGATTTTTATTGTAGAAATAAAAATAGTTCAACTTCATTCTAAGTACTGTGAGATGCCTGATACCCCAAGGATTTAGAGATGCCATACTGTATAAGTTCATAACTGTTAGCCAGCTAGCAATCTTATGACTGTTCCAATACTGGTAACGTCTCAGATGGTACAAGTATGCGATACTGATAGTTATGTGTTTTTCAACTTGTCAGACTACAGCAAATTGCACAACTTTGCCACAGACTAGAATACAGCTGGCTGTGGAAGAAAACCTTTAAAAAAAATCAATCCCGATATGGTGGCACATACCTTTAATCCCAGCACTTTGGAGGAAGAGGCAGGAACTCTGTGAGATCCAGGACAGTCTGGTCTACATAACGAGTTTCAGAATAGTCAGGGATATATAGAGAGACCCTTTCTTTTAAAAGATTATTTTTAATTTTTTATTCGTGTGGGAGTATATTGGTGGGGGTGCTTGTGTGCCGTGGTGCTTATGTGAAGGTCAAAGGCCACCTGTGCCATTGATTGTCTTCTTTCACTTTTACATGAGTATTGAACTCTGGTCACTAGGCTTGTACAGCAAGTACCTTTACCCACTAAGTCAGCTCACTGGCTCAAAAACCCATTTTATTGTCTTGGGGAGAGAAATACATCATTGACTAATGCATGTTTGGTGAGTATTTCAAGACAGGGTTTCTCTGTGTAGCCCTGGATGACCTGGAACTCACTCTGTAGACCAGGCTGGCCTCAAACTCAGAGATATGCTTGTCTCTGCCCTCTGTGTGCTGGAATTAAAGGTGTGAACCCCCATGCCCAGCCAAAAGTCTTAATTTATTATTTCCATTTCATTTTAAAGCAGTTTTACTGTGTTGCTCTGACTGTCCTAGAACTCACTCTGTAGATCAGGCTGGCCTCAAACTCACAGAGATCCCCCTTGCCTCTTCCTCCCAAGTGCTGGGATTAAAGGCATGTGCCACCACCAAAGGCTTTGAGTAATAATTTTTAAATAGTAAACCTGATATATTGGCAACATAGCACATTCAGCCATTTCACAAGCCTGATGTGAAAGCAATACTGAGAGAGGCAAGCAAGGGCAGCTTTGAAGTGTATTTGGAGGCCCTTCAGGAGGTCAGGGCAATGGAGTAGCAAAGGAGGCATTTACTGAGACACTGTCATTTTTATTTTTTCACTTTAAGAGCTAATTTAAATTCCTGCCCTCCAAAGGACTTCTGGTGAGAGCCAGGGCCAGATATGAGGGATCTTACATTACGCCTCTTTGAATTATCTTTGTTTTTAAAAACATTCTAAAGACCAGAAGAACAGATTTGTATTCCTGTCTTTTGTTAGAAGTACTGTGTCTTAAAAAATAAAACAAACAAAGCCAGAAATGGAGTTGGGGTATAAAACTTAGTGCTAGGGAATTTATTTAGGGTGTTTAAGACCCTGAGTTTGATCCTAAGCATCAAGAAAAGGAAAAGAAAGAAAGAAAAAAACCAATCCTTTAGTGTTCTTGGTTCATTGGTTTGCTTTTCATTGTGCGCAAGACATACATCTTTTCTTTTTCTTTTTTTAATCATTGCAGAAAAAAGCATTTCTTCTTTAAACTAGTAAGTTTAATCATCCAATAAGAAGGATGATCTGGGTCATCAGGATCTGTGTTTTCAATACACTCAGTATAGTTAAACGTTTGCAGTCCTTCAATATCTGCCCTTGGTTACTGAACGTCTGTTAAGAAGAATCATGCAGTCTTTTATCACTTACAAAATCGCTCCAGTGAAGAACTGGCCTTGACGGTGTCCTGGAAGCCTGGAAAAGTGAACATTTCATCTGGGAGATGATTAAAGGGCATGTTCTAAGAGAATACCTGGGTCTCAGACATTCCCGGGGCTGTGAACCATGCATGAGGAGTTGACTGTGGTCGAAAATGGCTGCAGCTTGGCCGCCCCTGAGAGCAGAGAAAGGAGACTGGAGGGTTGTCCCATGTTCTGATCACTAAGTGGTCCTTGCCCACCATAGGGGAGGGGTGATAAAATATTAAGTCAGTGGAGGTTGGGGAGCATTTTAAGGGGAACATCATTAAATTGGATTTCTTTTCCCAAACGAGGTCCTGGGGTAAACATGCGAGAATGGATTGAGGATGCTAAAGGCTTTTGACCTGTGATGGAAGCATTCATAGACATTTGGAGAGATTTAGATGATATAAGCAGTTTGTCACTTGATGATAAACTACATCTATTTGGAAGTACAGATATAGGAGATAGGAAGAAGGATCCTAAGTTTCTGGCTAGCATTCACTGAGATTTGGAATTGGGAACAGGCCCAGGTTTAGTAGAGGAACATTGAGAATGATTAGGCATTCTGTCTGAATAAATTATACTTTTGTACTCCCATTTTATGTCTCAACTAAATATTCATGGAGGCCCTATATGGCTTACTGAGGGTAGAAGGTATTCTATGTTTTATGGAACTAAAAGAAAAATTAGAATTTGTTATGTAGGAATTTTATCACTGACTTGGCTTGAAGACAGGTTTTCTCTGGAGGAAGTGTCATTTTAGGGTGCCATTTCTCAGTTTGAGATGTGGTTCAGTTGGTAGAGTACTTGTTTAGCATGCACAGAGCTCTGGGTTTCATCACTAACACCTCATTTAAAAGAGAACATGGGTTTGGGGATGTGGAAATGGATTAGTTGATAAGGTACCTGCCTTGCAATCATGAAGACCTGAGTTTGAATCCTCAGAACCTACATAAAAATGAAGGGCTTAGTGACTATGCCTATAACCTCAGCACTGTGGGTAGACTTAGGGAGCAGAGACAGTTGTATTTCTGAAGCTTATTGGCCAGTCAGCCCAGGCAAATTGATGAGTTTCAATTTCTGTAACAGACCCTGTCTAAAAAATGGTGGGGGTTAGAGAGATGGCTCCGTAGTCAAGAGCACGTACTCTTGCAGTAGACCCCAGTTCAGTTACCAGTATCCACATGGTGACTTACAACTGTATATAACTCCAGTTTCAGGTGATCTGATGCCTTCTTGTAGCATCCAAAGGCATTGAACACATACGGTGTACATAAAACTCAATGTACTGGTACATGTCTGTGATCCTTGCACTTTGGAGGTAGAGGCAAGGGGATCAGAAGTTCAAAGTTATATTCACCTACACAGCGTGTTTGGTGCCAGCATGTGTTGTCTGGGTTTCTGTCCTGCCCGGTTCCCACAATCGTTAAGTCCCAAAGAAATCACACGGAGTTCTACATTAGTTATAAACTGATTGGCCCATTAGTTCAGGCTTCTCATTAACTCTTATAACTTATATAGCCCATTATTAGCCCATTATTTTTATCTGTGTTAGCCATGTGGCTCAGTATCTTATTCAGCAGGGCAGTCACATCTTGCTTCTTCTGTGATCAAGTCAGGACTGCGTCCTCTTTCCAGAATTCTCCTGTTCTCCTTGACCCACTTCTACTTCCTGTCTGGTTGTCCCCGCCTATACTTCCTGCCTGGCTACTGGCCAATCAGCATTTATTTAAAATATAATTGACAGAATGCAGACCATGGTCCCACACCAAGCATGGGCTACCATGAGACCTTTCCTGCAGGGATCAAATGTAAAAGAAAAAACAAAGCAAAAAAACATGGAAACTTTTCTTCATATCTATTTTGGTTATTAATGAAGTATTAATACTTTCATAAGACTGTGCTCATTTTAGAGTCTGAGCATGAAATAATAAATACATTGAATTTTTCTTATATCCCTTACTAAATATTAAGGTTTTCCTGAAATTACTCTTGGCATACAAATAAATTCAAATTGAGAGCAGTTCCAAGTTTATACCAATGCTTCTTGTGGTAATAACAACATGAGCCTTACTAGTAGTTTGGCTGGCTTTTGGTGTAGATGGTGGTTTTTAGTTAAATTGATTTGGCCAAATGAACAGCATGTCTGAATTTTTAACAGAAAAGTAAATAATATATTTTAATAGCTTTATATATGTGTATGTATATATTTACATTACATAATATGTGTACGTGAGTGTTATGTATGTTCCATGTTTATGTATGTGCATCACATGTATACAGTGCCCATGGAAACCAGAAGAGGGCTTTAAATCCCTTGGAACTAGTGTTATAGATAATTGTAAACCACTTGTGTCGGTGCTGGAAACTAAGCTTTGATCCTCTGGAAGAGTTCTTACCTACTGAGCTCTCTCGAGCCTCACTTTTGGTATAATTTTGTCATACAACATTTTAATGGAGTCATTAAAAAAGTTAAAGTAACCATTATTGTATTAAAATGAATGTAGATATTTTAGTGGCATGATTAATAGATTTAATAATTTTTTGAAAATTAATCTTTTAACTTTTACATTTCCAATTAAAATTTCATGGGGTACCACCCCCTAAACAAAGAACTATAGAAAACTATTGGCTGTGGGGAGGAGAATTACCCTCTCCCAGAGATGAGTC
The DNA here is from genome assembly GCF_903992535.2 of Arvicola amphibius. NCBI lineage: Eukaryota > Metazoa > Chordata > Mammalia > Rodentia > Cricetidae > Arvicola > Arvicola amphibius. The sequence continues at coordinate 6,502,880 of NC_052065.1, read as the reverse complement.
ACTTTATTGGTTCACACACACATGCACACTCATGCTATTTGCACATACATACATATATGTATATGTATGTAACAATATAAGAAAAAGAGGCTATCAACTTGAGAATGGGAAAATGTAGGAGGAGTTTTGAGGAAAGGGCTGGAAGGGAAGTAATGTGATTCTATTTCAATTATAACATTGTGATGTGGGAGGGTCTTCTATCTGTTGTTTAATTAATAAAGAAAACTGCTTGGCCTGATAGGTCAGAACATACATAGGTAGGGAAGACAGAACAGAATGCTGGGAGGAATAGGGCAGTGAGGCAGTTGCCATGATTCTCCAACCCGAGACAGACGTAGGCTAGAAGCTTTCCCGGTAAGCCACCACCTCGTGGTGCTACACAGATTAATAGAATTGGGTTAATCAAAATATGAGAGTTAGCCAAGAAGAGGCTAGATATAATGGGCCAGGCAGTGTTTAAAAGAATACAATTTGTGTGTTGTTATTTCGGGTGTAAAGCTAGCCATGCGGGAGCTGGGTGGGATGAAAAGCAGGCCTGCCCACAGCTCCTTTTACAACATTGAAAAATAAAATAAAAAAATTTAAAATCCCCTTATAATATGTTAACTATATTAATTATTACATTAAATATAGTAATTGATATATTAAATCTGTCAGGAAAACTTGGCCTGACATCAGATGATTCCAAGGCTTTCCAGGTGACAGACAGTTCCTTAAAAAGTCATCAATTGAAAAAGTAGGTTGGTTTTTTTTGTTTGTTTGTCTGTTTGGTTTAGGGTTTACGGTTTGGGTTTGAAGTATTTTGGGTTTTGTTATCATTTTTGAGACCTGGTCTCACTGTTGTAGCCCTGGCTGTCATGGAACCCACTGTATAGACCAAACTGGCCTCAAACTCACAGAGATTGCCCTGCCTCTGCCTTCCAAGTGCTGGGATTAAAGGTGTGCGCCACCACATCTGCTAGATGACCAGTTTGGGATTTTGATTTCTTAAAAGAATATCTACAAGAGAACACCACAATATTATTAAAAAATAAGTGAACAAAAGTTATGAATAAACTATTGTAAAATGAATATTTAAAATAAGCAGTAGTAGTATTGGCATTTGTTGCTGGATAATTTCGTGTTGTAGGGACTATCCTATGCCCTGTAGGATATATAGCAGCCTGTGTGTCTCTTCTCCCTATGACAGCTAGAAGCGGTCCCAGATGTTTGGGGGAGTACATTTTTTATTATACAGACAATAGTTGTAGAAAAAATATCTGTGGTAGCAATGATGCATTCCAACCTCAGGATAGAAGTTACCCCTGGAGAGGACCAATGATATAGCTCAGTAGATAAAGGCACCTGCCAGCAAGCCTGATCTTCTGAGTTCAGTCCTCAGGACGTACACAGTAGAAGGAGAAAACTGACTCCTGCAAGTTGTCTCTGACCTTCATACACTCAGCACTACCACCAGCACTGACACCAGCACCAGCACCACCACCAGCACTGATACCAACATCACAATAAGTAAATGAACAGCAAAAATGTTTTGTTTTGCTTTAAAAAAAAATCACCTCTGAAGAGAGGCAATTGGGAATGAGCGAAGCTAAATTTGTCATGTTTTACATTTCAAAAAGCAAGGGTGAAATGAAAGGCAAAAAGCCCAATATGTGATCGACTGCCAAATCTGAAAGGAGTGTACATTTCTGTCTGTACATTTGCATGATTAACCTGTTTTCAGTTCCTGTGCTATAGCTCATACAACATCTGTTGCATTTTTCAACTTCTCTCCTGCATTTTCAACCAACTCTCATGCACTGTTAAACAGCATGTTATAAGCTTCTGTGTACATGAGCCAGCCTCCTTTACTCCCCTCATGTCAAACATGGATGCAGCAGACAGCCTTACTGATAGCAGAGACCCAGCAGGCATTTGTTAATTGGAAGATTCGGATGTCTTCATTGCTGCCTGTGCTCGATTGCTTTTACCTGATTTAGTCTCAAACAGTTAAACTTAGTGGTATTTTTTAAGGTTTTCATAAAAGTGAAAGAACAATGATGGAAACAATGAAGTATTTATATATTTACTTTAATATAAAGATAGGTAGGTAGGTAGATAGATAGATAGATAGATAGATAGATAGATAGATAGATAGATAGATAGATAGGTAGGTAGGTAGGTAGGTAGGTAGGTAGGTAGGTAGGTAGGTAGATAGATAGATAGATAGATAGATAGATAGATAGATAGATAGATAGATAGATAGATAGATAGATAGGTAGATAGATAGGTAGGTAGATAGATAGATAGATGTTGAAGGAACGGCGGGCTGTGTCCCACCACCCGGCTAGCTTTACCCAAAATAATTACACGGAAACTGTATTCATTTAAACACTGCTTGGCCCATTAGTTTCAGCCTCTTATTGTCTAATTCTCACATCTTGCTTTAACCCATATTTAGTAATCTGTGTAGCACCACGAGGGGTGGCTTACCAGGAGAGATCTTAACCTGCATCCATCTCAGAGAGGAGAGGCATGGCGACTCACTATGGCAACTGCCTGAAGTGTCTGCCTCACTGCCTTCTTCCTGTTCTGTCTACTCCACCCACCTAAGGGCTGGCCTATTGGACCAAGCAGTTTCTTTATTAATTAACCAATGAAAGTCCTCCATCAGATAGATAGATAGATAGATAGATAGATAGATAGATAGATAGATAGATAGATAGATAGATAGATAGATAATAACAGCTGTGGTTGGAAAACTATCTGGAAATATTGTTAGTGCTAAGATGCTTTTCAGAAAAACATAGAATTAAATGAGATAATGACCCATCCTTGGTAAGTGGTAGGTGTACTCTGTGTGTATTGTGTGTGTGTGTGTTAGAACTTACTCGTTTTTACAACACATGTTCATTTGATGTTTGAAAAGACTGTGTAGCACTACCATGCTTCCAAAATGACATCCAGAATGAATTGGGTTTGAAATTGCCTTTCTTCTATCTCTTAGCTATGTGTTCTTGTTACTCTTAGCTTATACTTTTATACCATGAAACTTAGCATCCTCATCTCTCTTCCTTAGCTTGGCATGCACAGTTGTGGGTTTCTGAATGGCCTCTTCGTGCTTCTGTCATTAATTTCTCCTCATTTGTTCCCTTCAGCATCCTCATCTCTAAAGTGGGCGGGACAAGCTCCTCAGAATAGTGATTTGAGGATTGCATGAAATAATCCTTGGGGAATATTTACCATGGGGCTTGACACACAAAAAAATTATTTAAAATGGTAATCTAAAATAAAGCCTGGTGTTATGGCACATACTTATAATCTCATAATTTGAGAGGTAAAGTCAGGATGATCAGGAGTTCAAGGCTAGCCTTGACTACATGAACTCTTGCCTCTAAGAAAAAGTAAGTAAATTTGCTTTTTTTTCAGGTCCCGTACTGGTCAATAAAATAAGTATATCTTTGATTATAAGGTTTTGATTCTACTGAATGGGCATGTGAGTGTGTAAACACAGACTAATGGAGCTCTTTGCATATAAAATGTAGAATGACTTAAAATACCTTGGTTATCAAATTGTATTACTTATATTTGGATCTTCCAGAAAAGCATTTATCCTAAGAAAGGGCTTCCTCAGAGAATAATTAGAAAATTAATTAGAGTATAAGTTTTGTAATAGCTTAATCCATGACTGTTGCGTCATGCTGCATGGTGTATATTTTAACCTAGACAGCAAAATGACTCGGGAGCTTTAGACACTCAGCATCAGGAGTGAATTCATAGTCACAAATCTCTCTGTCCAGTATGGCTGGAGGCTTGTTTGGTTTTTGAATGGAGTTGAGATCTTGATGCAAGAATAGCTACCAGCCTTCCAGGTACTTTTCCATTAGTTCCTACTGATAACATACATTTTTTTTCATGCCTGTTTTCTTTTTGAGGCAGAGTCTCATGTAAGCCAGACTGGTCTCCGAACTCCTGCCTCTAAGTCCTAAATGCTGAAACCAGAAGCCTGTGGCACCACGCCCTGCTTGATTTTTTTTTCCTTTCACTGAAGAAAACTTATTCTAGGAGACATTAAATGCCTCCATATAGAGATAGTGTAATCCAGAAACCCTTATCTAAAAATTATCTCATCTTTCTTTTTTTGCATTCCAAAGTAATCTTTAAGTCTAATTTTGAGAAAGAATAAAGGGTGGAATTACCATTAATGAATCGTTGATATATTTTATCTCATTCTTAGTTTACTGCTTTAAATGTCTGCTTTGCACCGCCTCATTTTAAAAATAGAGCAGGACACTGAAACAAGAAACAGATTATGTCTATCTTGCTAACTACAGCTGGTGACATTCTGTTGCAGACGTTGTGGGGGCAATGGCATGCTTTGGGAATAAACCGAATTTAAAGCACAAGTTCTTCCATCATATTCATGCATTTTCTTCCTTGCCCACACTTCTATTATGTATATCATCACAGGATAGTGGTAGAAATAGTAATAACAATTGACATGTCACCTCCTGCCTCTCCATTAAGAACCTATGAAATATTTTCAAAGAAAAACAGAAACTTTTAATAGTTCTGTAAATTAAAAAAAAAAATTTAAAGATTGGTGACAAACTCCAGGGAGAATTTCATTAGCAAGAGTAGATTAAAAAGCAGTCTTGAATGTCGTGTTATTTATTACACTTTCTGAAACTAGCTGAGGCAAAAAAAAATAGCCAAAGGGAGGAGGAAAAGACCTGCACCTATGTCTAAAGACAGCCAGCCATCTCACCAAGCAACCAGAGTTCTCAGTTTCCCAGCAGCCCATTTAACATCCATATTCCCAGATCATTTCAGAGACTAGCGGGTCCCAAATACATAAAATAAGGCAAGAAATAGAGGAGGCTTGGGAGAGACATATAATACCATCCACAGAGAAGTGGGGGAGCCGCCAATACCAAGGTGGCTGGAGCCTACACAGGAAAGAGCAAATGACATGTGTTCATTTGGCTTCTTGTTCAGAGACCCCTTCGGAGAGAGTCTGAGTTCAAACCAGCTAAGCCCAATGAGGAGGGTGCTTGTTAGGCATCGCTTTTGAAATCAAGCTCTGAGTGCATCCATCTTTATTTGAAGTTCAGGTGGCTGAAAAACCCATCTACCCAGTTTGCTGTCGTGTTGAATTTCTTTCCATCTTGGTAATAAGTATGAGGTTAAAAATGGGCTGTGGGTAGAGGAAAGCTGTGAATAGAGGAGTCAAAATAAAATGTTCTCTTGAGCTTTAGAAGCAACACCCAGTCTTGGAAATGACTGTTGTCTAACAAGCAGATGAAGTCAAGGCATCTGCTTTGTCACCTGAAAGGGAACAGTCGAGATTGGCCCTGAATAGTGTAGAACAAACTGAACCAAGAGAATAAATTCAGGACTTGACTGACATAAGGAAAGATTAAGAAACCTAGAATGGAACACATGAAGAACAAAATTGATTACATTTGAATAATTCACAGCTTTTGAATAATTCACTCACGGAATGGTCACTAAATGTCAAATATCTACGATGTGCCTGATCCAGTAGGTGTTACTGAGCAAAACTGATTAAGCAGTTCTGAAAGGTACACCTGGAAGATATAAGGTTTACAGTGGAAATTACTAGAAAGGTTAGAGTAGAAACAGTACTTAAGGTTATTAAAAGAAAATCTGAACATCAATACTTTTCAGATATTAATTCAGACCTCAAACACGGATTTCTTCTAGAATATAGACAGATGATTTCAGTTTTTTTACATCAAGGAAAAGAAATGATCTAAGAAAATTAAGGTATAAAAAATAAGGTATCTAGTTATCTAAGGTATAAAAACCATATTGGACATAGACTGCGTTTCTCCAAACCAGAGACCATTATGGCATTCTTTGCTCCCTGTTTAGAGCCTTCTGTGCTGTCAGTATAATTTATGTTAGAAAACAGCAGGCCTTCGTGGGATGGGGGAAATGCACATGTTTGGGATAGAGGGAGAGAGGCCAGGCGATAACCTCCCGTGTCATTCAATCAGAAGCCATCCCTTTTGTTTTAGAGAGGTTCTCTCAGTGACATGGGGCTCTTCAAGTAGGCTAGGCTGGCCTCAGGGATATGCCTGTCTCCACCACCCTAGTGTGAGTTTCCAGGCTCATGCCACCACACCTTACTTTTTACCAGGGGTTTTGGGGACCGAATTCAAGGCCTCCCTCATACTTGAGTGGCAAAGCACTTTCCCAACTAAGCTATCTCCCCAGCATGAGCAAGGCTTCTTTGAAATCCTTTCATTTTTTTTTCTCTTAAAAAATAGCTATTTTATGGATTTCTTGCAAGACATTTCAGTCTTAATAAGCATATAGATTTCCAATGCTGGTGATGTGAGTGGCACTTTCCTGGGTTTTGCTACAAGCATACAGAAAATCTGTAAGAATGCAAGATTCGCTTCCCCCAAATTAATGAATCCTCCCTTCCTCTCTCCATCCCTCCCTCCCTTCCTTCTTTCTCACATTTTTCTTTTAGTCTCACACATGCGAAGCTTGCTTTCTACCACTAAGCCACATCTCAAGCTATTCCATAAATTCTGTGTCTGCCCGCTCTCTGCATGGCTGAGGGTGTTCACATAATAGGAAAATAGGGTAGTGCCTCAGAATAGTATTCAGAGATAGATTTGTGGCGGTACAAAAACTAATGCAAATCAAGTATTGAAATACATGAAAACCATTGTAGAAAAGGGCTTTTAGTAAATGCAAAGCCACTGAATATGTAAATAAGTTGACCTAATAGCCTGTATGCATATAGCTATGTTAGGCTTAACAGCCAAAACCTGTTCTTAGTTTTATTCAGCCAAGTAACGAGAAAGCCAGAATATAGAACTTCATATTAATGTAAAAGTTTAAGGTACCAGTAGTTTAAAGTAGTTCTGGCATAAGAATAGATAGGTCAGTAGCCTACACCAGACAAGAAAGCTCTGAAAGTAACTTCAGAATTTGTAAGGATGCTAAAATAACAACAGTTACAAATCATCACTAAAGGGGACTGGGAAAATTGATTCAACATTTAGAAATTATATCAAATCTGAAGTTGTTCACATCCACATTTACTAAAGTAAATTATAATTGGTTAAAGATTCAAGGAATTAAATCATTAAAATATCAAAATGCCTAAATATGAATAAATAACCATGATGTTCAAGTACAGACTTGTGGCACAAAAATGATGAACATAGATTACAAAGGCCAGTTATATCAGAATTGATCTTGTATTACACTCTACAATAATAACCTTCAGTTTGGCAACAAGTTTTCACCCATGCATCAGTAGAAACAAGCAAACAACAAATAAATAGCCCCGGTAGAGTTCATTTTAGTTAGCAGATAATAGAAAGTTTCTCTAGTCAGGGCCAGCAAGATGGCCTAGTGGCTAAAGATCCTTGTTCCCAAACTGAACAACCTGAGTTTGATCCTTGGTACCTCCATGATGAAAATAGAGAACCAGCCCTCATCAGTTGTCTGATCTGTACATGTGTTGTGGTATGCATCCCCGACTCCCAATAGATAACCAAATGTAATTAAAATTTTTAAAAACCTTACCTGCTGTTAACATTGAATTAGAAATATATTCGTTTAAGTAATGATAAACTGTTTTGGCACTGACTGTGAGCTGGATATTAAACATTGCTCAAGGGAACTGTGAAGGTGGTATGTGTGATTGGGTATGTCATTGTGGCAGTATGCCTTAGGAGCCTTCAGCATTCGTGGCCTTTGAGCCATCTATATCACTTTAGCCAGAGCATTTGCTCTGGAAGTGAAGATGCCCCTATTGGAGGATATTCATTGATAGACTGATTAAATAACCATCTATTACAAATGGAGCTTTAAACAGTTATTTACCAACAGGTATGAATGGTACTTAGGCAATATGAAGTGACATGCACAATATATAACAAGGCGTACCCTATTATGATTCCAAGTTGAGAAAAGGAATTCTGAAAGGAATATACCAAACCTTTATATGAATAGTTCTGGATGTCTTCTTTGTTTTTATTTCTTTCACAACCTGTTCTTTTGAAGACGTTAACAGTTCAGATTTATGTTTCATGCTTTTCATGGTAGTGTTTGTTATTTACCTCTTTTCACTCCCCTTTCTTCTCTATCCTTGACAATGTCTCCAGGGTGATAAGAGAGGATGTTGAAACAAAAATGGTGGATGGAGATGGTGATCTGTGTCTTTGTCCTGCTGTCCCCAGATAATTGGGATCCCCAGTTGGGACTAGGGAAGGATTCTTACCTCTGCTTCTTTTTCCTTTCCAGGAAACACATGAAATTGTGGCAATCAAGAAATTCAAGGACAGTGAAGGTATGTATGCGATTTTACTTCTGTAATATTTTTGGAAATAAAATGTGGGACAGGTAGGGTTTAGTTGGTTAGACCCTAGCCTTGTGATTTTAATATCATAATCTCAGGAGCGAGCATAACTTATTTATCAGCATGCTTTACTTTGGAATATATGATACTAGAACATTTTTTTAAATTTACAATCGGGGTGGACATTTTGCTCCAAAGGCTAGACAGACATCTTCTTAACCACGTGTTTGCCTGTAATCTATGTAGATTTCAATGGAATGCTGAGTAAAAGCAAATGCATCTGGAGTTTCCACAAGTAGTGAGTGCTGAAAAAGATTCAGCATGTGGTCACTATGTTCTCCAACTCCTAGGCACAGCAAGAAATACAAGGATAAGTGGGAGATGGTATAGAGATGAGAACGTTTTATATCTAGGGCCATGTATTGAGAGACTAAAAGCTTTTCAATAAGAAATACCATATTTGGGGGCCTTGAACACACTTCTAGACTGTTTCAAATGGAGTTTTAAAATTCTCTGCTGGGCAAGAAAGTTTCAAATAAAATACTTTACTAGTGCATTAGTTTGGAAACCTTAGCTGTTAACTCTTACCCAGACAAAGAAAGGTTGGTAATGAAAGTCCACATGGCTTTTGAGGAGATTTAGGCAGCAGTTCTTCACAATTTTTAGTACAGAGACCCCAGTAAAAATACTTTCTAAACCCTAGCCCAGTTTCCATATACATATAATGAAGCAAAACTCTCACAGAAATCTTGTGTTAATGACATTCTCTGTTTTCTGCGTTCCCTGGTTTATGGAAAATCTTGAAAAAAAAAGCGCGTTGTGACATTGAGTTGCAACCTACCATATGAAAAGCAGATAAAAAAAATACCAGCGTCAGCCTCTATCTAATGCGAAGCCTGGAGATAGACAACATAGCCTGGCTTCCTTGCTGCACATTGACTAAGCATTTTAAACACGTGCTTCTGTATTTACGGAGAGTCGCAGCACCCTCACCCCCAGATACTTAGAAAGCATGAAATAACAAAGAAGGCTTGCTAACAAAAGCCTCCTAGGATAGCTTCCACAGCATTCTGGTTAGAACTGGACTATGATGTTTTACTGATGTGGAGCGCATGCGTATTACCCTGGCCCCTGAGCAGCCATTGTGAGGGCAGTCTTAAAGGAAGGCACTGGGAAGTGCTTTGTAGCTTGGAACTATGTGCCTGGGATCTAATGGCCATGTCTGACCCACTGTGAGACCACTGGAAATAGGCTCGTTGAGCAGTGACTTTAGACTAATGACAAGCGATCCAGAGACAAATGATGATCTAAAAAGAGTGACTGCAACAGAAGACCCAAGCACCACCCTTGCATGTGCGCGGAGACTTCTGACTCTGTATTCGCCTTTAAGGTTGCATTGGCAAGCTGAAAAATAGAAATTGTCAGCAGATCTTCAAAAACCATTTTTTTTGTCATAGTGCCTCATGTAGACCTAAGCTTGCATACTGTCTTCTTTGTATGTCTTTACCCTGTTCCTCTAGCAAGAATACTGCCTTACTTAATAGAAAGAAATGGTACACGTCTGCTGACCAACATTTTGGGGTCTGAGTTATACATAAATAGTTTCATATAGATAAGATTGTCTTTTGAGCTCCTTTGTAAACTACTATAATACAAAATTTCTTTTATTATCTAAATTTCAACCAGGTCTATTATAATAAAATATGAGTGTTCGGAAAATATTGTTCTCATTGTCTCGTAGCCTTCAACCATTCTTTTTATTAGTTACTGTGAAAATTTGCATTATAATTATTCTAAATTATTCTAAAGCAAACATTTCCAAATATTTGAGAAAATAAATGAAGTAATTCTATAAAAGCAATGTTAAACTTTAGTTGAAATGGGACCTGTGCTTGGTCTGACTACCATTCACATTAATGTTTCTAAATATTCTCTAGCTGAAGATATACAGGGAGTAAGTTTGAGAATATGTACCACCCTCTGGTTGCTTTAAAGACTATAATAATGGCTTACTGTCCTGTTAAGATGATATGGATCCAAAAATCATAATAGCAGCTGCATGCTAGTTTTTAATATCTTAGGAGAATTGGATATTATCTTTTAAGCAGGAAAGTCAGTTTTTAGAGTAAAATTGCATTCTAGCTCAAAATATAGCAAAAGGCTTTGTCAGTTTTCACCCTTTTAATATGTCTGTCTTGATGTTTCAGTTTTTAAAATTGTTTTAGGATTATTTTTACTTTGTATCTATGAGAGCTTTGTTGGCATGTATGAATGTATACTATTTGTGTGTCCAGTGCCCATGGAGGTAGGAACAGGACATTGGATCCCCTAGAACTGGAGTTATGGGTAGTTGTGAACCACCATGTGGGTGCTGGGAATCAAACTAGGGTCCTTCAAGAACAGTAAATATTCTTAACCTCTGAGCCATCTCTCCATCCGGTGCACGTGCACACACATACACACACACACTTTTTGTCAAATCTTAGAGGCAAGCACTTTTACCAACCCTGAGGCATCTCACTGGCCTTGGGTCATCATTCTTCTATACATAATAATACATAAACCAAGTTTATTGAGCAATCCAGGCATACCAATTTAAACTAGATGGTTTGGGAATAGCAATAATAAAAAATGCTGTCTATTAAAACTTAAGGAGAACATGTAATCAGAATTTATTTTTTTTACTTATATTTTGACCCTCCTTTTAATTCTTTGGACTGTGACCTTTCTTTGATGAATGAAAAATTCTCCTTATTTATCACATGGCCTCAGTACATGGCTAACTCTAGTGAGCTGTGCAGCCATCCACGTTTAATTGCGGGGCAGGGTGGGGTGGAGCTAAGTCATTTCTCATCTTTTATATCAAATATGATTGCTAGCATTTTCTTTTTTATTGCTTGTTTCCTATACATAAATGTTTTTTCTCTTGAAATGAGCATATTTATTTCTTTAATTATTATGAACTGTTTAGGTAATCATCTAGTCTTCCCTCCAGTTGATTCCATTCTTATTTTTAGAGACTCGAAAACTTTACACTGCTCTCTCATTTTGTTTGATGCTATAAAAAAAAGAATTTATGAATTCTAAAATTCAAGAACCTGAATTCCGTACATGAGGGGTCTTGAAACAAAATTTCCAGTATTTATTATCTAAAGAATGTGATGGAATGAGCTATGTACCCTAGCTACTCTTGGTACTAGTACACTTCCTTTTAATGCCCAAACCAGATCTCTTTCAAACCTCAGGGATTCTTGTAAGATTTGGCTACATTTCTGCCCCTTTTGTGATTTCATAAATTTTCTCTGTTCTTTACTTGGTCCTTCATCTCTAAAGATTGAAGGGTCTTTATCTTTTTTGGTACATAAAACAGTAACATCACCATTCAAACCTCTGTGGCCACATTGATTGTCCTGCTGCTGCTGTCCTGTCTTCAATCAGAGCAACCAGAATCAAACATGGTACCCCTATGGTTTTGTTCAAGGATGGATTGACTTTTCTTTTTTATTATCTGTTTAAAGGTCTGTTTTGGGGGCCTCTTTGGCTATACAAAGATGTCAGGTTTGTGATTTCATAAAGTAGGTTACAGCTATTCCTGGATTTCTTTTCCAAACCCACGGTTCTTTAAAAATAGGGTTACAATAGAGTTTCTGCTGATCTTTAGATTTTTCTTTTCATCGCTGACTTATCTTTGAATTTCTTTCGCTCCTGTGAGCTTTCTTCTTAAAAAAACTGCTATCTTTTATTTTAGTGACTCTCTTGATTTTTAGGTGTGTTAACTTGACTCAACGGTAAGCCTACAGAAGTAGGTCAGATTGTTGTTTATTCTTACTTGGCATCATTTTTGTTCATGTCCTTACTAGGTTGGATTGTATACTTACTGCATGTAACTTTTCCATAGTTGCTCTTGACTTTGACAACCCCCTCCAATGGTAAATGCTTTTGTTTTGTTTGAGACAGGATATTGCTATGTAGTCCAGGATAGCCTGAAATTAAATTTTCATCTTTTTGTTCGTTCGTTCATTCAGTCAGTCAGTCAGTCTTGCTCGGTCTCTCTTCCCTCCTCCCTCTATCTTCCCTATCCCTGCCGTTTTCCTCTTCTCTATATTTTGAAAAAGGATCTTGCTCTGTAGCCAAGGCTGACCTAGAACTCACTGTTTAGCCAAAGGTGCCTTTCAACTTGTAGCAGTCCTCCTGCCTCAGCCTTCTGAGTGCTAGGATTCCAGATATGAACCACTTTGCTTGGTTTTCTTCGGTAGTGCCTAATGATGAGATTAGTTAGCATTCTTATAAACAGATATAGAAATATTGACTTTTAGAACTAGGAGAAGCCTTTAGAATAAACCAATGTAACCACAGTCCCAGTTTTATAGGTCGAGTTGGCGTGTGTTTCTGAAGACCCAGGAGCCCAGCATACTATGTTCTTTGGCTATGTGGCTTTAGCAGCCAAATAACTGGGTCAGAGAACAAAGGCTAGGTGTCGACCTAGATGCCGTGAGTCACTCTCCAAAATTCACTGAGATTTCCATACCACCTAAGTCCCAATGTTCAATGCAGGAAATGAGGTTGAATGTGACTCTAGTCTGTGCACCCTGAGAAAGTTACCTATCCTTTTTTTAGCGTTCAGTTCTTTACTTATGAACTGGAGAAAAGAGCATACATAGCACATAAGGATTGTCTTAGCTAGTGATTTGGGGATGGGGGGTGGAGGATGCTGATTTTCATGAGTAGTGCTATGATTTTTAATGCTTTGCTACTTTCTGCTTGTTGTAGAAGGCCAAGTGTCGGTAGAGTGTCCATTATCTATCTCCATCCTCTCATGCCGCAATTTTCACTATCAAGTATAAGGCAGGCTAGAAACCTTAAAAGTACTCACAGAAACAAAATTATAGGACATTCCAGGTAATGATGAGTGCATAGTTTGCTTGCACTTTGGGAATTAATAACTCCATTTGCTGCCTGTTCCCAGCCATTACTGTATTAATGCTCAGGTCCTTACTTATGGCTGCCATAAAGGAGCCTCATTGCCTTAAAAGGCAGCTCAAATGAGGTTACTTTTTGCACAGGACGCCCTATGTGATATTCTCATGTGCCTCCCCACCCCAATCTCTCTCTCTCTTTCTCTCTGTGTCTGTGTCTCTGTCTCTCTCTGTCTCTCTCTGTCTCTCTCTCTCTCTCTCTCTCTCTCTCTCTCTCCTCTCTCTCTCTCTCTCTCCTCTCTCTCTCTCTCTCTCTCTCTGTGTGTGTGTGTGTATTAGGTATTGGGAACTGAACTAAGGGCTTGCACTTGCTCAGAAAGTACTCTTACCACCAAGTTATATCCCAGCCACTCTTTTTACTTTTTACTTATTTATTTATTTTTATTTATTTTTTTTTTATTTAGAGACAGGGTCTCAGGAAGTTGCCCAGGCTGGCCTTGAACTTGGAAACTTCCTGCTTTACCCTTCCAAGTAGCCAGGATTATAAGTTGGTGCCACTGGGCCTTGTTTATTGTGTGCTGCTGCTTCTTGAAAAATGAACATCTTTCTCTTTCTCTCTTTATAAACATTCAGAATATAACCTTTATCTTTTGATAACTCCACTTAAGTGGAGCAAGTATAAATGAACGATACATTTATCAATTACCAAAATTCAATGAGTTTTAGGTTTAAAAAGACTTTGTCTGGAGACATGGCTCAGCTGTTAAAGGCTAGGCTCACAACCAAAAATAACCAGAAAGACTTTAATGAAAAGAAAACATATATTATTAGATTGATTTACTGATGAAAAGTTTATAATTAGTATAAATACTATATATAAAGCTTATAATCAGAAATACTTTAATGAAAAAAATCACAAAGTATTAGATTTATTTGCTGATGAAAATGTAAGTGCCTTGGCCATAATTGCATACAGCATAAATTGCTTAAAAGGCAGAATCTAAATCTCAATCTCCATAATTCTCTTCCAGTGTTCCCTCTATCATTGCTCATTTAATTTGGACATTCCAAAGTCATTTTCTCTATTAGCACAAGGAAACTGCCCCAGCTTGATAATAATGCACAGCACCCTCTTTTTGCTTGCCCTTTAAATGCCAAGAGTTACCAAGCATTTGATTAGGGAAGAAACACCAGCTGTATTTACTTAGCAACTTTGTACTCAGCTCCAGTATAGCTTGTTTATCCTCTTAAGGATTTTGAATATAGACGTACACACTGTTGACCCTAAGTACTATTAGTTTTCTGGATTCCCCATTTTTCATATTCTGGAAACAAATCAGGGTCAGAGATAAGTAAGGGAAAATAAATTCTTGTCTTCCACAGTACCTCACAAGCAGCCCTTTCAAAACCCTCCAAAGAAAAACTGAAAGCACTCAAGATTGAGTGGCCAATTGTTGGCCATCTCTTCCTTCCCTACTTCCCACATCTGAAGTTGGGGAGAGCTAGGTATATATGCTCAAAGATCTCCTCCCAGGCCCAGCTTGAGCATTTACGCTAGGAAGTTCTCATTGTTCACGGTTCCGCAAAGTTGAATGTATATTGGACAGAAGAGCTTAGTCAGTAAGCAATTGGTAGCATGTTGAGCAGTCTCAGTCCCCAAACCTTACATGTGAAATGTATTCAGATTTACAACTCCTTGAGTGCTTGACGGGGGCTGCAAGTGGGAAATGTCATACTTGAACTCATATGATATGTTGCAGTCAAAACATAAGCACACTGAAAACATGGTATAAAGTTGCATTCAGGATACAGATGTATAAAACATAAATGAATTTGGGATTTGCATTTGAGTCCAAATCTCAAGAAATCTTATTACACACACACCATGACACAAGACATACACCACACACACACACACACACACACACACACACATCAAAAATACCTAAAATTTGAAATACTTTTTGGTCACAAGCATTCCATGTCAGGGATACTCCACTTGTATCAAGAAAAATGATGAACTGGTCTATAAGAAGAAAGCCCTCTCACAGTGATACAGAATGGTAGCCTGAGGAGTCGTCTTACTTGAGGATCTGGGAAATCCTCTTGAGGAATGAAATTCTACTAAAAACCCTGAAAGAACCAGCACTGTCAAGAACCAGGGTAGAAGACTGAACATTCTGGGCCCAGAGAACAGATGAAATGGCCGCATGCTAACAAAAGTTAGGGCTCTTTGGGCAACTAAAAGGCTAAGGTGAGGGGAACATGAAATTGGAGAGCCTGATTAAGTTTCTCTTGGAGGCTGGAGGCTGTCCCCAGGTCTCAATGGCTGGGGCTGCTGTAGTACTTAACAGTAATGAGGACCACAGACTTAGCCAACAGCTAGCCCTCCGCTGCTTCCCAATTCAACAAGTTCCCAATTGCATCTCTCCCATCCTTCCTGTTGTGTGTGATTCACTATCCGGTTCTTGGCTCAGGATACTGCTTCTGCCACTGTTGGCTTTCTCTAGTGCCGCTGCTTCTTTCTGCCCAGGCGGCATCCGTGTCCCTTACCAACCTGCATTCCAGCAAGCTCCAACAGTTTCCTAACTTATATAACCAGGTCACAACGAAGTATTGGCTTTACGTTTCCTGATTGCCACAGGTTCACCAGTTCGACAAAGCCCTGTTTCTATTAGCCTCTTCTTAAAACACATGTTGGAAAAGGCCTGGGTGAGGGGCTGAACAGAAAATCAGCTGATACTCATTCTTCTTTCTGCACTTAGAACCTTTCCCTGTCTCCATCACAGCCCCCAGCCAGCTTTTCCCCTCTCTGGTGCCTTGTGTACACAGTGTGTCTTCCTGAAAGCCATAGGTTTTCTTGTCCCTGTACTGAAATTTCAGTTTCTTTCTCTTCAGACTTAAAGACATGCCTGAAATTGAGGTCCCCACAACATAATCTCACAAGTTTGGCTGCTGTCTCCTAACCAAAGCCTTGAGGCCAAGTGCGTTTTTTTTTGAATTTATAATTTGGAAGTTTTAGAATGGAAATATGGCATGCTACATAACACCCTGTAATCAAGGCATATTTCTATAGCCTAGACTATGAATATTCATATTAAGTGGGTTAAACAAATACCATAAAGAGTCTCATATCAATTCCATTTTACTTCTGAATGAATTTGTCACAACCATAGAAGAGGCTCAATTTTCCATGTAGGGATTTGGGGATTATGAACCTGTATTCTTGAACATACATATTGAAAACACAATATTTAGAATATCCCAGTCACTTCTGAAACTATCATAAGCATATATTTAAAGTGAAATATTAGCTCCCTCATTGCCTACCCATTAATCCATTACCACTAATGTGACTTCTGTCCTTCCTCCATGTCTGTGAAGGTTATCACAAGTGAAGTTGATGGTATGGAAGGGCAGATACTGGTACAGCATAAGTTCTCCATCCCAGAACAGCTACACCATCTGGGATGGACAGATGGACATGCCATGGGAAGGCAGCAGGAACCCACAGCAGCTGCTGTTCAGAGAAATAAGACACTCTTAAGAATACCCTGTGATTTGGCCATGAACTGTGTCGTGAATGCCTGATGTACAACCTGTACTCACTGAGGTGATTCACAAGCAGCCTAAAGAATAAAATGCTCTTATAAGCTAAAACTTGAAGCCAGCCTTAAGATCTCAACTGCTACATGTACTGGACACAGAGTCTCCTCTGTACACTGATACGGTTGACTCTCATAACCATTTTAAACATTGTCTTCCCCAATACAGAATGTTAGGGCTAAAATAATAATAAATTTGTATGCCATGTCTATAAATCTCTGATTTGGTACAACAAAAAGAAAATGCAAGCAAAAAAAAATGGGTTTGAGCTGTTCGAGGAAGCCTTTTCTTTGTTGTTCATTTTGTTTGGGGCTTTTTGTGGTACCACATAGACCAGGCTGGCCTTGAACTTACCATCCTCCAGCCTCAGCCTCCTAAGTGCTGGGAATACACGCGTGCACCAAAAAAATCCAACTAAGTCTTTTCTTTACGTTTCTTATTTTCTTTGTCTCACCAAGAAAATGTGTTGATATTCTATCTGTGGACTTCTTTTTTTTTAATCTGTGGACTTTTTATATGGAAGAAGACAGTGCTCTTAAAATTTTTGAATGGTAGCTTTGAAAGCTTTAATGTATTTGCCTGTGTTCCAGAAAATGAAGAAGTCAAGGAAACGACTTTACGAGAGCTTAAAATGCTTCGCACTCTCAAGCAGGAAAACATTGTGGAGCTGAAGGAAGCCTTTCGCCGGAGAGGGAAGCTGTACCTGGTGTTTGAATATGTTGAGAAAGTAAGTCATGAGTTACCAATGTGCAGATTCACATTGTCTTTTGTTTTTGACACTATTGAAGAAAATAGGATAAATTAGTATGACCTATCCGTGTATTGATAATCTGAGGGTCTTAAAAATGAAGCTATCTCCCACAGTCAGTAGATGTCCTGAAGTAGATTTAGGGATTTTGTACAATGTAGAAGCATTCAGATGATCTTAAGTTTAAACAGCATAGTGGCTTCTGAAGTTAGAATCTATGTACAAGTGGTTTTCAGCTTAGTTTTTTTTTTTTCAATTTAACATGAACAAAAAGCTCTGCAGGAGAAATAAGTGAGTGGACAGTCTGAAAAAGGATGGTAGAGGCGCACGTCACATCAGGTCCGTCAAGCAGGAACTGGATCCTGCAGTCAGACCTAGGATAATGGATGAGCAAAGCAGAAGCAGTCTTTTGTGAACTGCCAGTACCCTAGCTTTCTTGAGGGACTTGTAAAGGAAGGCCTGAAGCTGCTCTGAAGATCACTAGTAACACCTTGTAATGAAGGTTAACTCAGGACTGAACGGTTTAATAGTATGACCTAAGGGCAAAAGGTTAGCTGTCTCCAAATTGCTTAGAGAGCAACTGACCGAGTTGGTTGATTTCACCTGATCACAGTAGGAGAAACTGGAAGCAGAGGAGCCTGTTAAAGGTTTGGCGGCTGTGTGGGAAGGCAGCTGATGAGCAGTTCATGGGCTGTTCCCTAACACTGGAGAGGCTGCCATTTGCTGACAAGAAAGCAATGTTTTCAGGAAGACCTGACCTGGAAATGTGACTTTGAGTTCATTCAGCATTTACAACGTATTTTTTGAAATAAGCCATAGAAACTAATTCTTATTAGCATAATTTAAAATATGCAAGACTATCATTTTTTAATATATATTTTTATTGAAAAATATTTTTCATATATGATCTGATCATAGGTTTTCCCTTCCCCAACTCCATCCAGCAGCTCCCCACCTCCTGATCCTCCCAACTCTATGCCCTTCTTTTTTTTTCTCTCTAGAAAAGAAACAGGCAAATGACAACAGAAATAGAATTTAAAAAAAGAAGAAATGCACACACATACACAAAAACAAGACCCATAAAAGCATAAAATTGGAAGTCGTAATATATAAACAAATGACTAGTAAGATAAAGAATGTCCAAACAAAGCAATATGAGACAAAAAGTCTACAAAAATATCATTGAGTTTGTTTTGTGTTGGTCGTCTACTGCTGGGCATTGGGGCCTACCATTAACTGTGGTTACTATCCCCAGTGAAGGCTCTGTCATTTTAAATCGGTCATTACATGTTATTTTCCCAAAAATCTTTTTCTGTGTTAGTTTGGTATTTATTTATCTAACTAAAACTAAAAATTTTTTGTTTTCAGAAGAATATTGCTGTACTAGGATAACAGAAAAACTGATTGTTTATTTTCTAGTTATCACGAATACCTGTCCAGTCTTCACCTTTCACTGCCCAGTAATGAAATTTGACACATCTGGTATTTCAGTCTCACTGTTTTTATTTGTGTTATATTCATGGTGGTGATTTACAATAAATAACAATTTAGTATATCAAATAGAGATATCTCTTCTGCATATCTGTTTTCTCTCTGGGAGAAGCAATTTGACATGCCTGAGCTCTCTCTGCTCCCAAGACAGTGCTGTGACCAATATTAAATTCTTCTGCCATTGAGGCCTGGCCTTCTTTCCCTGCCCCTGTGATTCTTGGATGGAAGTTAACCATTGCACCTGCCCACCAGCGACAGTACCTAGTAATCTACAGTGAGTCTGGGGAGCATAGAGAAAGATACTCAAACGGGATAGGGAGTTGTTAGCTCAGACCCACAATTACAACGCCCTAAACAAAATGGGAATCTCTTTCTTCCTCACAAACACATACAACGGGAGATAGCACAGGACTGAAGGGCAAGCTCCGCTCCCTGGTGTCTAGTGTCAGCTCCAGCTGTCACATCCTGTTAGCTAGTATAGAGTTACATGGGTCACACTTGCTGCAAGGCAGCGAGGAAATGTACTCAGCATTCAGAGTATCCGAGTCTGTGGTTGAGAATTGTATTCCCTACAGAGTAAGGGAAAATGGCTGTGGAGAGTGATAGTATCTGCTGCTTAGGAAGCGTGAGTAAAACACGAACTGAGAGATAACCGTCTTTTCTGTACTCGTCAGCTCTCCTATGCCTCCTTGTTCTTGGTATCTCCTGTGTATTTGTTAGTTGGAAAAAGGCAATTCGCATAGAGATTTTTTTTAAAAGCCGCAAACATTCTTTCGACATTTTTAACTGAAACCATAATTATACATTGAATCCTCTACAGAGGTAGGTTGAGGTGTTTTGCACATTGATCTTCTGATTAAAGTTCTTACTGGTCTTTGTTGCATACAGCATACCCATAAATGCATCTTTAAATGGAAGCAAAGGCTCAAGACTAGAGAGCAATCTCCGTGCAGAACCTGTCAGTATTTATGATTATCAGCTGCCAGCACCTGTTCCTTACCCGTGCTTATGCATGTCTGTCACCATTGACTAGACAGTAACACATTTTGTGGCTCTCTTTTGTTAGGTATTTCCAAACTATTATAAACATGATTTTCATATGCGCAGCAGCTCTCTTTTTAAAGAAACATTATTTCAGTGGTTGATAATGATATTTAATTATGTAAAGATTTGTTGAGAGCCTTCACAACTTTTATGTGGGTTTTATCTAATAGTGTTTTTCATATTAGACAGAACTGAGCAATGTAAAACTGTTTGGGGCTAGAGTAGGATCTCACTGGTAGAGTGCTTAAATGCAAAAATAAAACAAAATTAACAACAAAATCAATAATGTTAACATAAGTGGCTTGCACTTCAGTAGTTCTTTAAGATAGAAAATGGTACAGCACAAAAAGTGGCTAGTGCAGCCTGCACATGCACTCAGCTCCCAGTGAGGACAGCCATGGTTCAGATGCATCTCAGCATGCAGTGAAGACAGCTGTGGTTCAGATGCATCTCAGCATGCAGTGAGGACAGCCATGGTTCAGATGCATCTCAGCATCCAGTGAGGACAGCTGTGGTTCAGATGCATCTCAGCATGCAGTGAGGACAGCCATGGTTCAGATGCATCTCAGCATGCAGTGAAGACAGCTGTGGTTCAGATGCATCTCAGCATGCAGTGAGGACAGTTGTGGTTCAGATGCATCTCAGCATGCAGTGAGGACAGCTGTGGTTCAGATGCATCTCAGCATGCAGTGAGGACAGCTGTGGTTCAGATGCATCTCAGCATGCAGTGAGGACAGCTGTGGTTCAGATGCATCTCAGCATCCAGTGAGGTTCAGATACATCTCAGCATGCAGTGAAGACAGCCATGGTTCAGATGCATCTCAGCATCCAGTGAGGACAGCCGTGGTTCAGATGGCATGTGTGCAGCAGAAGTGCTTTGTGTAGATTCTTCAGTTGACATGTAGATTGTTAAAAAGACATGTCTTAGTTTCATTTATGTTGCTGAGACAACACATCCTGAAAAACAAAGCAACTTAGAGAAGAAAGGGGTTTATTTTAGCTTACAGGTCCAGGTTATAGTCTGCCAGTGGAGGAAACTCACAACAACAAGAGCTTGAAGCAACTAGTCATATCATATCCACAGCCATGATCAAATGAAATGAATGCATGCATGCATTTTAATGCATAGCTAAGTGCTCAGCTAGCTTTTCTGTACTTTTTCTACAGTTCAGAGCTCCAAACCAAGGAACAGTGCACATAACTTTCAAGCTGGCTCTTTCCACATCACTGAAGGCAGTTATGACAATCCCCCCACACCTGCTCACAGGCCATCTAGGCGACCCCTCATTGACACCCCCTTTCCATTGTGTCAATTTGACAATCAAAACTTACCCGTTACAACATGTACAATAAAATTTCATAAAAGCAATGCTTTTCTACTGCTTCATCAAGGACATCTTTAGCTAACTGCTTTTTTTGTTTAATAGCTTAATAGCATTAATTTAATTTAATAGAATGTCCAGGGTCAGTTGGATTGAAAATTCCATTGTTTTGATTCCTGTTAGTGTTCTAGCAATTTACCTATTGTTGCTATGTACCGTCAGTGTACATGCCAATAGTGAAAAAGGCAAACAGCTGAGCACTGTGATGAAGATGATGTGATCTCCTGAGCCTATGAGCAGCATCTGGGCCTCTGTGTATCCCAGGTTTCCCTTTGTAAGCTGTTTCTCTATGTGGGTACCTTCAAACAGTAGACTAAGGTGTACTGTGAACCCTCTTGGTTGTGTTTTGCAAAAGAAACGGAGAATCTTTGGTTAATATGGTAATACAATGGAGGCTGGCTAAGTTTAGGCTTAGCATTTATGGTGGTTTTGGAGACAGGGTATCATTATGTAATGTCTTCTAAGTGCTAGGGTGATAGACATGCACTGCAATATCTGATTTACCAGAAACTTTTGCATGAACTTTGTGCAAAATAGTCTCTGACTCCAGATTGACAGTTTTGAATTGTCTGGGCTTTATGTGATTCTTTAATGATATTTTTGTCTTTAAACTTTTTATTTCATTCATGTGGGGAGGAACCATGCCAAAGTGCACATGTGGAGGCCAAAGGAAAATTCTGTGGAGTTAGTTATCACCTTCCATCTTTATGTGAGTTTCAGGATCAAATTCAGGTTGTCAGGTTTGCATCGGTGAAGCAGTGAGCGTCTTTATCTGCTGAGCAATCCCACTGGCCCTCAGTGGTATTTTCTAGCCTGTTTCAATTTTTATACCAAATGTATAAATCTAATCATTCTTCTCTCTCTCTCTTTTTTTTTTTTTTTTTTTTTTGGTTTTTCGAGACAGGGTTTCTCTGTAGCTTTGGAGCCTGTCCTGCAACTAGCTCTTGTAGACCAGGCTGGTCTCGAACTCACAGAGATCCGCCTGCCTCTGCCTCCCGAGTGCTGGGATTAAAGGCGTGCGCCACCGCCGCCCGGCCATTCTTCTCTCTCTTTCTCACACTTCCCTCTTTCTTTCTCCCTCCTCCTCTCAGAATTAGAGGCAGCAGCAAGGATTTTTTTTAAAAAAAAAATAATTTCTCTCAAAGGAGAACTTTTATTTAATGCACTATCTTGATCCATCACAAACTAAGTTGAATATTAACTACAAAATGAAAAATGCATGCTTTACATTGGATGAATCCTTATGTAAGGTGCTATAGATTATTTGTTACATAATTGATAGGGTTGCTTAATTTTGAAGATAAATGACTCTGTATTTACTTTTAGAATATGCTTGAATTGCTGGAAGAAATGCCAAATGGAGTTCCACCTGAAAAAGTGAAAAGCTACATCTACCAACTAATCAAAGCTATTCATTGGTGCCACAAGAATGATATTGTCCATAGAGGTGAGTTTGGGACTCTTGAAATGGAGACTACTAAATAAATTGGCTAGTTAAAGATGGACTGTTTTAAGACTATTTCTATTTTGAAAGTAAACATATGAGAAGCCCTTTGCTCTATACCCACCAAAGGGCAGAGTACAGGTTTATTTGGATATTGTGGTGATATCTCTATTTGTATAACCAAGTCTGCTGTGACTGTAGTGATACTAATGAGTCAGCAGATGCAAAATTTGAAGCTTTTTCTGGGTAGAATCTAAGAGGCAGATAGACAATTTCCATAGCCTTTGTGTCTTACAGATAGACCAGGGCATGTGAGCCAACTCAGATATAAGTGGTCTTAAGTCACGGACCTGCCAGTACAGCTTCTTTTCATTCCGTCTTAGACCAGTAATCTCTAGTGCACATCTTTACCTGCTGATTTCTGCTCCCTATTGGTGAAAAGTGCCCCTTGTCTATAGGTACAAAGTGTAATTGGTCTTGTATGGGTCATGATTATACTTCTCTAAACTATATCACTTTTTCTTTAGCACGACAAAGTCAGTGGTTTCAGCAATAAGGGAAATTATTTGTTTGGTGTCATTTTGACTAATATTCATTTTCTAATAATCTCACTTACACCGGAAAGCTTACAGCAATGGACACAGTTGGATAATAATAATGAAGCTAAAATGTTTATCAGAAAATGTTAGCATATCTACTTCTTTTCTTTGTATTATTGTTAATTATTATTATACTAAATTTATCTGTACAAATGTACAAGGATAATTACCTTTAAAGTAGTCTTACTTTTAAGAGTAGCTGAAGATTTCCATCTTCTCCTATTTGACTCTAGTAGTAGTTACCCGATTATCAAGACTGTGTACATCATGGATAAATCCCCAGGTCAAGTGGCCATCTAGTGTCTTAGGTTAATGGTTGAAAACCAGCCTGTGTTACACTTTAGGATGTTAATGAGGAGCTGAGTTAAGTGTATGTCCATTATAGGACTGTGATTTGATTAAGTGATAGGAAGTATGACTCTGAGCTGGGGCCGTAAATGCTAGAGTGCTCCACTAGCCTTTGGTTCGAGCTCCAGGATCGGAAAACACAATCCCATGACTGGGAAATCTTTCAATTCCACTCCCTCTATCATCACCTTATTTTCTTCTCTTCCACGTAATATAGATGGTAACTCAGTTGTAGCTGGGCATGGTGGTATACACCTGTGTTCTCAGCATTTGGGAGGATTGGGAATCCAATGCCATCTTTGAATACATAGGCGCTGGAGGCCAGTCTGAGATACATGAGATCCATGTCAACAGATAGGATTGTAAGGTCCCTCTCAGTGGAACGGTTCAACTTCGTTTTCTGAAATTTCTGCTCCTCCACCCTTATCACATCTTTACATGATCTATTGGGGAAAACATGGCAGCCTTGACTGTTAGTTGTGAACCACACGAAAAAACGAAATAGGTATGTGAATATTGGAATTATGCAGAGAACCTTTTTAGAGTTTTCCTCTTGTAAACATTATACTGTATAACTACTGGTGTATATGGTTTTAAAGGTATCATGGAGATATAAACATTTTAGGTTCAATCTCCAAAAATTTGCATTGTTAACATTTTATAAAGCAAAAATAGTTCCTATAAGTAGATTGGCCTAAGTTTAATCATTTTAAAAATCCTCACAAAATTCAGTAAGGCATGTCCTCAGCATGTTTTAGGCTCTCAGGTCAATCCTTAGCAGGGTTTTAGGCTCTCAGGTCAATCCTTAGCAGGGAAAGGGAGAGAGATAATTAGGTTTTGGGTTTTTTTGGGGGGGGGGTTGGAATCTCCTTAGCAATTGTGGTCTGTATGTCTTGTAAAAAGAAATTGAGCCTTTTTGTAGCAGCATAAAATGTCTTTTCTCTTCTTCACGCTGCACAGTTTTCTAGTCAAATCCTGCTTAGATGATTTTAAATAGATGTCATTGCAGTACTGCGTCAATCAGCAAAAAATAGAACGTCTTTATTTACTGATTTTTAATCTTGGTATTCTAGATATAAAGCCTGAAAATCTCTTAATCAGCCACAATGATGTCCTGAAACTATGTGACTTCGGTAAGTTAAAAAGAAATTGAGCCCCAGTATTGAGAGGATTAATGTACTACATGGGTAGCATTTAAAGGAATATTAAAAGTAATCTTATTTTTAGTAGAGGAGCATTCAGTTGAGTCATATGCTGACAGTTGATGGCTGGTATATTATCTGCAATTTTAACAAATTATGCAGTTATTTGTTTAATGGAAGTTAATTTGGAACAAATAGTTGCTTGTCATGGAGGAGTAATGTACCAAATGACCCGGTATCAAATGATGCCAGAATTAGAGTTTTCTGTAAACCATCAGTATAGATTCCTGGTTAGAGCAGGATAAGATGTTTTGTATATTGACAGAAATTGTTCTACATTTAGTCATAACCACTAGATACATGCCCATATGTTTTCACACTTATGTATGATTTACATACAGTGGTTGTACCGCTAAGGTCAAAGCCATTTTGAGAACACATCTATTTGTTCCTGTTAAATGTTTAATGAATGAAATGGGTAATTGGTGTACAATACTCTTATTTTTCAGATATACAGAAAAACTTCTAAAAATTATATGCCTAGTAAAATTTGTGTTGTTTTTCATGTGGATAATTCCATTTTAAATGCTGTTAAATATTTTAAATAATATAGAAAACTTAATAGTGTTTAGGTCATGGCTTAATAAAAACATCAGAAAGGAGCATTTACAAAAAGAAGCAGACAATTAAAATTTTTGAGTTTTCTTTACTACTCAACAGTTGATTTAAATACTTAAATTAATTTGTTCTGAAATAAGATTTCATGTATCTCAGGCTGATCTCCAACTCACTTTGTAGCTAAGGATAGCCCTAAGTGTCTGATCCATCTGCCTCCACCTCTTGAGTGTTGGAATTATAATCATGTGCCACCACACCAAGTTTTTGCAATGTTAGAGGTAGAACCCGGGGGTTCCTGCATGCTAGGCAGAGACTACCAACTGAATGTACTCTAAGCCCCAGGGTCGCACGCACTGATTTTAAGTCAAATGTCCCATTTCAGCTTTTGAAATTTTCCTTTTACCTGATCTACATTGTTTTTTAAAAAAATGGCAACTCTTTAAAATATTATTGGGAGCTGGAGAGATGGCTCAATGATTAAGAGCACTTATTGCTCTTGAAAAGGACCTGGGTTCAGCTCCCAGTACCCACAAAGTAGCTCAGAACTGCCTGTAACTCCAGTTCCAAGGGATCTGACTTCCCTCTTCTGGCCTCCACTGATTTCCAAGAATATTGTCTATGAGTTCCCATCTGTAATTATGATTACCTCCCAAGATGTCAGCAGACTCTACGTCCCCCGCAGTCTTATTTACTATGCCTACCCATGATTCTACATTAAGGTTCAAAGTGACTGAGGATTTTAAAACAGGTATAAATACAAAAGAAATACCTGCGGTATGGTTAACCATAGGAAAAGTGTGCTGTTTCTCTAGCATTGCTGCTTTAAAAAGTGGTCAGGAAGTTCCTTCTGGCTGCATTCCATGTGGCATCCTATGTCCTGTGGGTCCCATCAAGGACTTCCTAATTAATTGCCTTCCCTAGCAGAGAGGCAACTCCTTTATCTGCCTTGAAGAGCCCCATTCAGGATTGCACAGAGTGATTCAGCGACTGCTTCAGTAGGAAGAATTGATTAGCTGAAGTTACAGACTTTGTCTTTTGTTGCTGTTGTCTCCTTTCTTTTTTACTGTTTCACTTTAAGAAACACTAAGTTTTACCTCTCAAACAGACACGAACCTTAATTTTTACGCCAGTTTTTATGTTTTCCTAACCCTGGTGGTGAACCTCTATTGCATTTGGTGGGTTAGGTGGGTAATTGATGTAGCCTCCTGCTTCCTGTTTTTTTGGTCCTAAACCTTTGGAAAGAGTGGGGACCGAAACAGTGCTAGTGCCTAGAAGGTAATTAAGATACCCTCGTTGCTTCTACAGCATTAAAGGCTAAGAGTAATTTTCAGCCTACTCGTTTCTATCAGTGCCAACTGTTAATTGTTTACTTAATGAGTGGAGCTGCGCAGCAACAGTAAATACACAGTGTTGTGTGGGTCTCACACCGCAGAATTAATGCTCATGTGACTTAGACTCCTGGCCCTAGCGAGCTCTCAGTTTTAAATTGAAAATTTTAGGAGAGTCTATTTGGAAATCTGGCTCCACATGCTGATTAAAAAAAAAAAGACTGGGTGAATTTGAAAACACAGCTCTCTTTAGCATAGGAGAAAGGCCGAGTCTGTAGCAACTTCATCATGTGCTTTCACGTAGGAACACTATTAACTATTTCAAATAAGGATGTTCTTAATAAAGCCTATTTAATGTTAGTCATTATACTCTTTGGGTCTTCCTTAAAAGTATTACTAGAGGTGAACGATTTTGTCAACAGGAAATTGCTGTTCTTTCAGGTTTTGCTCGGAATCTCTCAGAGGGCAATAATGCGAATTACACAGAGTATGTGGCTACAAGGTGGTACCGGTCGCCAGAGCTATTACTCGGGTGAGTTACTTTTCTAATAGCACAGAAGGACTTTGGCTATCTGTACAGGCCTATGTAAACTTGTTGTTTCTATGTCATTTGTATTGGGATCATTATGGAAAATAAAAACTTGGGTTACTTAAATATATCAGTTGCATATTCACTGCGGAAAAAGACCCCCTAAGGACATCGTGCTGCTGAGAAACAAGCTGCATTGTCTTTATCTCAGTTCTGAGTTCCTGTGGCTTGAGATCAGCCCAGTAGCCTCTCTTGGAGTCACTCCGATGGTAGCTAGTTGACTGCCAGATGGACTGGGAACACGTTGATGTAGAGTCCTTTGACTGGTGTCTGATAGACCTTTTGACTCTCTCTCTCTCTCTCTCTCTCTCTCTCTCTCTCTCTCTCTCTCTCTCTCTCTCCCTCCCTCCCTCCCTCCCTCCCTCCCTCTCCTCTCTGAGACAAGGTCTCTCACTGGCCTGTATCTAGGCTGAGCAAGGTATCCCTCCATAGTGAATGGACTCCAAAAAGCCACTTCATGCACTAGGGATAAAGCCCCACTGCCAGTGACCCCACAGATTGCCCAAGCCACAGAACCATCACCCACATTCAGGGGGCCTAGTTGGGTTCTGTGCAGGTTACCCTGCTGCTAATCTGTTCCTCGTTTCTTTGAGACAGGATCTTTTGCTGAGCCTGGAGCTCATTTAGTTGGCTACACTGGCTGGCCAGTGAGCCCCCAGGATCCTTTTGTCTCTGCTTCCCAGAGCTGGCATTACAAGTATCCACTGCCATACCCAGATGTTTCTGTGGGTACTAGAGATCAAAACTCACGTTCTCATGCGTATTAAGCAAGCACTTTACCCACTGAGCTATCTCCCCAGCTTCTTGAGCTAGTTTTTGATCCTGGAGTTAAGATTGTTTTTCGTTGTATCCGTCTGTGTTTCTCCTGGTATGTTTGTGCATCACTGGGCTTTATTATGTTCTTTGGAGGAATTTGTAATTTGAATTTATAGGACACTATTTGCTAATGAAGAATAGGAAGCAGATCATTCTTAGAACTGCAACCAAGAGCCGAGTGTGGCAGAAGAAGTCTTTAAAATGTGACTTTTGTCTATAAAATAGACCCATGGAGTCTTGTGGGGAGAGCTTTATTTTGAATTTTTAGAGGACATTTATTCTCTTATGGCACCCATTGGAAAACTGAGGTTATGTTTAGAGATGTTCAATAACTGCTAAAAGCAGATGAGCACAGCACAGTCAACTTAAGCACAGTGGAATTGGTTGTCCGGTTCTAGTTTAAGTACCGTACTATTTGCGTAAAGATTTCATTGGACTCAGTCGGTATTTGGTTGTATATTGAGTCTACATGTTTATACATTCCAAGGACTTTGTCCTTGATATCCAAAATAGGTTCAGCTGCATAAAGTATTCAAATTAGATGATAGGATTAAAATAGCTTGTCATGAGTGTGAGATTTTTTTTCCATAGGTTTTTCAATCTAGTACCATATGACAGGTTTTCTTTATCTCAGATAGTAGTTTTAAAAATCGGTATTCTTAATTGCCCAGAAAGCTACCAAAATTGTTTAAATGAGCTATACTCATAGTCTTAGATTTTTGGGGGGTAGGTGGGGGAAGGAAATGAGAGAAATGAAACACTGAGTTATTGTTGCAGTAACTTATATTAACCTAAATGTATTCTGTACATTAACCATGCTTTATTTTAGTTTAAATTTTTTATATTAGCATTATGGCATTCTAGAATTTCATTTGAGATTATTTTTCATGTATTTTATTTTGGCTTTCCCTTTTTAAAGCTTGGATTATTTGTGTTTGAAACTGTGTGTAAGTTTTGTTTAAACTGTCATAAATAATTTGATTTTAGATTTTAGGTACCAAGCTATAAGCTATATGGGGAGCCTTAGATTTTCATTTATGGCCTCCATTTGTAGCAAATTCTCTTCGTCAAGCTCTCTAGTGATTTAGGTCCTAAAAGAGAGCTGCAAACCCTT
Source organism: Arvicola amphibius (assembly GCF_903992535.2). Lineage (NCBI taxonomy): Eukaryota > Metazoa > Chordata > Mammalia > Rodentia > Cricetidae > Arvicola > Arvicola amphibius. Next base: position 6,473,366 of record NC_052065.1, on the reverse strand, counting down.
AAGTCCATTAAAACATTATTTGCTAGAAGTAGTTATCCGAATGCCTCGTATAAAATACAGTTATATCTAAATAACTCATCTTAGCTGTTAGAAATTATGATCCTAAGTAATCAGAAGCTAAATAACATTCAGTATTTGTTTAAGGTGCACAAAGCAATGGCACATTATAAGGCAATGGTACATTTTACCAGACTAAAGCTTAAAGTAGTAATTATTTGAAAATACATTTTGTGGGACTATTTCATTGCCTAAGTGAGGTGTTCTTATTCAATATGTACATTACATTAGTTTATTAAAGCCATTCGTGTTCAAGGTATATCTAATTTCAAATAAGTAAATCCTAACTCCATTGTGCTTAAACTGGTTTCTTTTGGAGTATGGGTTATGGACTTGTATTCTAAATTTTTATGTAGATGGCTCTAATTTCTTATTTCCAGTCTCACTTTTGCTAGTGGCCCTTTTAAATTCCTTAAGTACATGCATGTCTTAAATCATGAATTTGGTCCAAATTAAGTTGAGAATTATTAAATGTTTTGTGTCTTCAGTTGTTAAGATTGTCTCTTCTTTTGCTTTTCAGAGCTCCCTATGGAAAGTCCGTAGACATGTGGTCAGTGGGCTGTATTCTTGGGGAGCTTAGTGATGGACAGCCCTTATTTCCTGGAGAAAGTGAAATTGACCAACTCTTTACTATTCAGAAGGTGCTAGGACCACTTCCATCTGAGCAGATGAAGCTCTTCTACAGTAATCCTCGTTTCCATGGGCTCCGGGTAAGAGGCTTTGCTAAAATCCAAAATGGAATCAATCCGGCAGTATTTAACGTACTGTTCACTGCACAATAGAATGCTAAGCTTCCCATTGCACACTCTCCCTTTCCCATTGCCATGCTTTTAATTCTCACTATGATACTTTATTTCTGAATCTTATATAGTATTTGTGAAATTAAAAATAGCCACAGTTGGAAAGCAGGAGCTGCTAATGTCTTTTTTTCTAATCTGTAAAGTTTGATTTTTCAGTATCTTTTTTAGCATGTACGTTATTTTATTCCAAACCTTTATCTTACACTATCTCTTTATTCAGAATATTAAGCATCTCTGAAAGACAGGCGTATGCTGCTGTTGACTTAGGTGAATATATCTGTGGTGTGTGCAGATGGCCACGGGTGCTAGCGTTCTACAGCTTTAGAGGTTCTGCTTCGCAGATTTTTCTTGTACACTAACAGTGGAACATCAGATCCCTGTAGAAGTCAGAGCCTTGGGCATGTTTTCCTAGGCTTGCTGCCTTTGTGTAAGACTTGTCTGCTGAGACTATAATAAAAAATATTTTCAAAACCATGAACTTTGTCCAAATGAGGAGCATGTAACTGCCAGCGGTACATCATCAGAATGATGAGGGTTTTATAGACTGCTCTTTATTTCCATCTACCCCCAATGCAGCTTTTTAAGTGTTTAAGCACTCCTTTAAGACAATGTGTCAGTTTGTAGTCATTGCAGAAACTACTAAACAATTTCATCAGTCCTTGTTTTATTTTATTTTCCAGTGCAAATGTATAAATCTCAAACCATGCTATTGTTTTTTTTTTTAATTTTTTTTATTCTTTGAAAATGTTGTATATTCACACAACGTATTCCAATCATGTCCCTCCAACTCACCCTAGGGTCTCCCTATCTTACCTCCCTCTAAACTTCATGTCTTCCATGTTTTTTGTCCTTGTTGTTATTGATGACCCCGAGTCTAGGTAGTGCTTCCCGGGTATGTATGAGTGACCTACTTGCATCTATGTCCCCAAAGGAAAATGGCTTTTCTTCCCTCACAACCATCAGCTATCATGAAATGACAAATTCATGATGTCACTTGCCATTTGGAAAGTGCTTTGTTTTTCCCTTTGACTCTCTGGACCTCAGTTAGTTTCTCCTGCTCACATATGAACGTACAACACAGTCCCAGCTCCTACTGAGATCAGCACACATGGAAGAAATGAATAAAGTGAGCTGTATATACTTTTTCATTCCTCTCTCTGCTTTCTTTTTTCACTTCCTCCCCCAAAGGTGCCTGTTACTTTAAACTATTTTCTCCTTTTGTTTTTGCTTATATTAACTAAATTGTGACCATTGATTAGTTTACAAAATAGTATGTAGTTCAAAATTAATTTAACAGTTATGGAGCATTTCTTGTACTAGAGGCTGAAAATGTGGCAATAAATAAGACCGGTTCTTGGTCTAATAGAGAGGCAAATATTATATTCACAAATACTGAATTTCTGTTCTCACTGAGGATCATTCCATGCTCTCTGTCATAGCCTGTGAGGTCTCGCATGATGGGGCCTTTGGTTCCCTGACCTTGTCTCATACTTGTCTCCATTTGCTTCCCTCCAGATTCTCACCACACTTACCTGCCTGTTCTTTTACCTCTATGGGCATTCTGAGGTTTTGGTCCTTCATGACTACTTGGTACTTGGGACTAGTGGTTTCTTCTCCTGGGTACATTCTTACCTTGCATGTCCTCTTCTCATTTGTAATTTCAACCCAAAGAGTCTCTCTTCTTTCTGATGATCCTCCATACAGTCCCCTCTTTTCCTTATGGTACCTTTCTTTTCCCCCATCATACCACTGAACATGGCACGGGATTATTTCACCTGGTTGTTTAATTGTTCCTTATCAGTGTCAGAGTTGCCTATGTTTTCAGTTTAGCATTTGGTGTTATTTTAGATGCTAAACACAGAACCTAGTACACATTGCCTTGGCTTCTTTTCCCGTGGCAGTGATAAAATCCTCTGGCAGAAGCAACTTAAGGGAGAAAGGGTTCATTTTGGCTCACAGTTTTAATTACAGTCCATAGAGGTAGGGAAGTCACAACTGGAGGAGCTTGAGAGAGCTGGTCACATTGCATCTTCAGTCAAGAAGCAGAGAGAGGCCAACTATGACTCAGTTCCCTTCCTCTACCTTATATAGTCCAGGAATGGTCCTGCCCACAATTAAAATGGGCCTTTCTGTATCAGTTAAGGTAATCAAGATAACCCACACAGGCATGCCCACAGGCCCCTCTTTCAGGAAGTTCTAGATTTCTGTCAAGTTGACAACACTGAACCATCCTGTATGTGGTAGACACTCACTGAATGACTGAATGAGTCTCTGCCATCAGCAATCAAATTCAATTGCATTTCCTTTCTCTCTGCCTCTAATGCTGCCTTCCCCCATCGACCTTATGTGAACTTACAGTTTTTTTTCCAAACTGATCTCTTAAACTTTCTCTCAAACTATGCTTTTAAGTCTGTCTCTGTTTTGCTTACCACTTTCTATGATTTCTGTTAAAGTTTAAACTCTTTAGGGTAGCATTCAGGACCCTCCGGCCTCATCATCCCCTGTCCTGATCTCTTTCCTATATTCTCAGGCCACCAGGAACCTCCCGCCAAGTGTTTGGCATGGCCCGAGTCTTCCATAGTGCTACACTGTTATCTCTAGTGCTCCAAGCACAGCCTAGAGCCTGTGAAGCCCTTCTAGAGTGTGCATCTAGGCTGTTTTACATTCCTATAGCACTTTGATCACATTTTTCTTCGCTGTTATACCCGTTAATTAAATAGCTGTTCGCAAATATGCCTCCTCACCAAGCTTGTGACTTTGTCGAGGAAAGAAAGTGCTCCATTCATACAGCACACCCAAGGTGATATCTCCTAGATTGCATAGTGTTGATTTATTACAGGTCTGGTTAGAAGGCCTTTGCCACAGAATCTGAATGGTGAGCAGATTTTGACATTTCTAGGCCTACTCAATAACTTAGAAACTAAGGAATTAAGATGTTTTCTTTATCCCTCAAACTTTATTTTTTTTCTATTCTTTTAGTTAGCATGCAAAATAATTTTCTTTGTGTTCATGTATGTAGATCTTTGTGTCTTGCTCTTATTCACCACCCACACTACCCTCCCCCATCCTTCCTCTTCTCTCTAGCTGGTCCCTTCGACCTACCCTGCAAATAATCTTCTTTCTTTCTGTGTGTGTGTGTGTGTGTGTGTGCGCGCGCGCACACACACACACACACACACACACACACACACACACCTAGATTCTGCATATGAGAGAAAACATGTGATATATTCTTTCTTTCTCCACTATCCTGGCTTTCTCACCTTCAGCTCTGTCCAAGACCTCTTCCTTCTTCCGCCTCATAGTGAAATCCATATTCCCCAGTGAAAGGAGAGTTATATTTGCTTCCTTGAATGTGACTTCTTTTTGTTCCAATGATTGTCTTCCGGTCATCCATGTCTCTACAGCTGACATGGTTTCGGTTTGCTGAATGACTGAATAAGATTCCATTGTTCATGTATGTCACCTGGTCATCTTTGGTAAGCATCTAGACTGGATCTGTGGCTTAGCTATTGTGAGTAGTGCTGCATTGGGTATGCGCATTCCGGTAACTCTGAGGTATGCCATTGTCAATTCCTTTTGGGCAGACACTCAAGAGTGGTAGAGCTCAGAGATCAGATGGTAGTTTTCACCCTAAGTTCTATAGTAGCTGCACAAGTTTACATTCCTATTAGCAGTGAATATGGATTCCTCTTTCCCGCATCCTCACCAGCATTTGCTGGTTTCTCAGTTTTGACTGGATAAGAGACTCTCAAGGCAGGTTTAATTGCCATTTCCCTCACGCTAAGGTTGAAGATTTTTTTCAACTGTTTATTGGCTTTCCGTGTATCTTCTTTAGAGGAATGAGTTCAGTTCATTCACCCATTTGTGGATTGAACGGTCTGGGTTTGGGTGTCTGGTGCCTTTTGTTGTAGTTGTTTTGTTTTCTTAGTCCTTCATAGATGCTGTATTTTTGGAGACAGGGTCTTACTAAATTGCCAAGGCTGGTCTGAAACTCCATGTAGCTGAGATTGCCTCGCCCGTATGATTTCAACATCACGCAGGTATTATAGCCTATGCTTATGTCACGCAGATATGAGAATTTCATAGAGAAAAGCCAAACAAAAACAAAAATACTAGTACAAAGCACAAAAATAATTTCATACTGAATTAATTAGTAAACTATCAATTTCTAGGCAAGCATAATGCGCTGCATTCCATTTCATTGTTCTGCTTCTAACATATTTCATTGTGATTTGGACCAGGAGCATGTCACACTTTCTGGCAAGTTGGAAATCATATCTGGTGTTTTATTAGAACAGCTTTTATGGGCAGATTTGAAATTTAAGGTGCATCTTTGAAGAATAAATCACATTTGAATTAGAGGCCACATCCAAATTTGTAGGACCCACAAAAATCACCTTTTTCTCTTTTGTCTGTGGTCCTGTGTGTTCCCAGATCTCCTCTCTAAACAACAGCATCTATAGAATGCTCGCTAGCATGTGAGAGCTCTGTAAATAGCTTCAGGGAGATTGCTGCTTCTGGGACAGTTAGGTTTTTATAGACTTTACTGTATTTGCATTTTAGTCTGAAGTGTTCATGGTGGCTTTACGAAATTAGTGCAGTCTTTCTTTAGAGGCTTAACAGTGACGTTTAAGGGAAAAGTTTTTCTTTATGATATACTCCGAGACTGTCTGTGACAGATAGCTGAGCACACAGGGCCCATGAACTGCATTTGCTGCAAACCATGCACAAACCAGCATGGTGTGTATTTGGATCCACTGATGTAGAGAACTGGAAAATCCACAGCATGCCATTCTACTTCTATTCATTATTTGGAAAAAAAATAATTTTTAGTGTACCACAGTGGGATTCGGTCATTAGAGTCCCCATATTTACTACCTTCCAGAAGCTCTTTCATTCTCTCGTGTCTTTGTTTTCTTCACATGTGAAATAGTGACAGGTTGTGATGAAGGAGAATGATCTATGAGAATTACTCTGTAGGGCCAGGCTGTATCTACATAGTAGAGTGCTTGCCTAACATGCCCACAGACCTGAGTTCCATCCCTAGCACTGGAAATGAACAAAATGCCAAGGCCAGGTCATAGTGTATAGCTCGTGCTCAGTAGAGGAACTCAAATGATTAAGAAAGTAAAAATGCTAGAATTCATTTTAAATTGTATGTTCCAGCTTTGGATCTTTGTTGAATTATCTCATATTAGAATAGCATATTTCATTTAATAGCATATACATTATATTTTTAAATTGGGAGTTTGCCTGATAATTCTTAAATGTTTTATATATTTTAAGATTATAAGATTATAATGAAATTGCATCAGAAATCCCTTCCCTTTCCTGTCTCCAAACCATTGCTTCATTTCTCCCTTCCCTTTCCTGTCTCCAAACCATCCTGTGTGCCGGTCTGTGCTCTCTTTCCAATTAATGGCCTCTTTTTCCATTAATTGTTGGTACGTGTGTGCGTGTATGTGTGTGTGTGTATAATTATGTGTGTATTCTTATTTATAACCTGCTCAATCTATCTATTGTTACTTGTATGTATGTTTTCAGGACTGATCTAAGTTTGGTATGGTATAACTAATTTTTGTGCTCTTTGCTGGGAAAAACTATTTTTCCTGCTCGCAACATACCTTAGTTGCCTCTAGTTCCTTGTCCAGGGTTGAAGCCATGAGAGCTTTCCTTGTCCACATTAGCATGTCTATCAGTGTCCTCCTTGTTCAACTCATGTTTAGTCAGTCATGTTGATGAGACTTTATGCATGTAGCCTCTGACATTTCTAGGAGACATGATCTCACAGAATACTCCCTGTCTTGGTCACTTTTCTCTGTTGTGATCCTTCGAAGACCTTTTAGCTTTCAGAAATAATTTTCTTATCAATGAAATGTCATTCCCAAAAAAGAAAAGGGTATGTGATACAATAATATAGACCTTAGAAGAAAAGCCTTAATTAAATTTTGCTAGTGGAGAGTCTTCTATCATGGTGTGACAGGTGCCCCTCCCTTTAGTCTGATAGTTAATGCTGCAGTAGCACCAAAAGGAACTTGGGAGAGGTATTTTATGTTAGAAGGGGTGGGGTGGATCACAGACTTAGATGCAGATAGTACTTCTGTTCATTAATTATGTAACTTTCCTCGAGCCAGTTATTTGAACTTTCTGATCATCCTTTTCCTCTTCTCTAAAATGTAAGTTTAAATAATACTTAAAATGCTTTGCACAGCGTTACTTCCCTGTCTTTCTCTCAAAGTTGAGTTTAAGATGTCCACGGGGTCTTGTACAGCCATAGGTTCTCACTGTGTATCCCAGGCTGGCCTCCAACCCAAGCTCTTCCTGCTGCAACCACTCTCTTGAGTGCTGAGATGACAGGTGTACGCCCCCATGACCGCCTTTAACTTCTCATTTCCAGATGCACAGTTAATTCCTTTTCAACCAGACAACAAATTTCTCAAGTGTATCTCTTACCCTACAGAATGTAGTGTTGAAATGGTAGCATAAATATTTCTTTTTTTTCTCATTTTTTATTAAAGATTTCCATCTCCTCCCCTCCTCCTCCCCCTTCCCTCCCCTCCCTTCCACCCATACCCCCACTCTACCCCTCTCCAAGACAAAGAGCCATCAGGGTTCCCTTCACTATGTTAAGTCCTTGTCAGTTTGGTTGCATAAATATTTCTTAATATTTTGTTTGATGTTACCTTTCATTCAGCTTAGTTAAGGATTTCTGCACCTTGAAATGTTCCTATGTTGGTATAAAGGAATTATGTCTTACAAGCGAACTATTTCTCAACATTTGGAAGCTTGGGTTCTGCCAGTGTCTTACTCAAGATATTGCCGAGTGTAAATTGGCAGAAGAAAGGGTACAACATCAAAATAAGCTTCAACAAGTCTTACTTTATTTAGAAATTAATTTGGTGATCTAGGTGCCTATGTTTGCCCTTTAAGAACTTTAAAGTAAGATTTTTAAAATAGATCATTAGAAGAGTATATTAAAAACAATAATAGGACATGTACCTAAATTTACAACTTCAAAATGAGCTCAGGTTCTGGCCTCTTGCTGCCTTTTTTCCTTTCTTATGTCTCCATTTTCAGGAGTAAATTACATATTCTTGTGGAAAAGCCAAGACATCTTTATATGATATCGTATCATGGCCCTTCTGTTAGTTCTCCAGTCTGTCAGTATTGAGAACTGTCTGTTTCAACAGACAATTTGTCTATAAATTGTTTTAGAAGCAAGCTGTATAAGCAGACAGAATTCTATTAAATATACAGCCAAGACTTTTATTCTCTTTGTGAGCTTCAATATTGTCTAACTAGCTTTAGATATCACCTGTAAGTTTTCCCAATATTTAATGTTTGGCCCTATTAATGCATATCTAAAATATATAGACACGAAAAATAATATAACAAATAGTAATTTGACTTGGATTGACACTAGGGTAATGATTTCCGTCCAACTGCTGCCTTGTGTAACCCCCAAAAATGTATGTACACATACCCTTCCCCAAATGCTAACATCCATGCTGTGTTATCCTTACAGTTTCCGGCTGTTAACCATCCTCAGTCATTAGAGAGAAGATACCTTGGAATCTTAAATAGTGTTTTACTTGACCTTATGAAGGTAAGAAAAGTAAATTTTTCTATAAAAAGAAGTCCTTTGGTCCTCTGCCTACTTGGGACCATAGCCTGCTTTTATGAATTAAATGTTTTGTTAGTAGATGATTAATGGGGAGTATGTCATGTTAAAAGGCATGTAATTTGTTTATAATTGCAACAGGAATCTGGTGTTGTCTCAGTTCATCTAGAGAGGAGCATGTAATCCCTAAATTACTTTCCTAAAATGGGCAGAATACTGAAAATCTGTTGGCACTCAAGAGCTACTCACGCTTACATTTTAAAACAAAACTTAAAGTGAATTTTGTAAGACAAAAGATTTTACAATTATTTGTATAGAACATTGAAGGCTACTCATGGTTTATGCAGATTTAATCAGTGATTCTAATTCTGTTTATTTTTTTTCCTCTGACTGGGCCTCTTCTCACCTAGGCAGATTGCTCTTTCTGGTTTTCTTTAGATATATCAGGATCACTACTACCATCATGAGCTGAACGGTCCTCCTGTCAAAAGACATCCTACTCCAAACTACTAAAAGCATCCTCAATTTTTTAAGATTTATTTTATTTTATTATGTGTGTATGTGTTTTGTCTGCATGTCATGCAGTGCCTGCAGAGGTCCAAAGAAGGCAGCAGCTCTCCTGGGCCTGGAGTTACAGGCTGTTGTGAGCTGCCATGTGAGTGCTGGGAATCAAACCTCTGGAAGAGGAGCCAGTGCTCTTAACCACTGAGCCACCTCTCCAGCCCCAAAATTATTTATAAAAGATTTTCTTACTGGGCATAGTACCACATGCTTGTAGTCTCAGAATTTGGGAGGCTGAGACAGGAAGACCTCTCTCTAAGTTTGAAGCTAGCTTGAGTTACAAAGACCCTGTCTCAAAAAATGAGCAAGCAAAGATTCTTCCACCTCCGCAAACAGTGGTCTCTTAAGTGAAAGCTATTTATCGTATTTTTCAAGTTTTTGTTTCAGGCAGTAAATGTACAGGCAAACACTGATTGTTTCAGAATAGAGCTTCACTGCTTGATTATGAATCCGTTTTGTTGTATGCCCGTCTGTTCAGCTGTCAAAATGTGGAGGCTCCACTGTGTGCAGAAACTTCAAGCTCAGCAAGTTGCTGAGCTGTGTTCTTAGAACTTGGCTTTGTTTTAGGGTATGTTCACCTCTGTCCCAAGGAACAGTGTGAGTAGGTGTGGGGGCAGATGTGGAGAAGGGGTTCTGGCATTAAGGAGAGGCCACATACCACATAATGTTTCTAGAGATACATCGTGTTCATTAGCCCATGGAGGAGTTCAGAAATCTCACAGTAAAGCATTTCTGTCTTAACATTTTCCAAATTTAATTAAATACCAAGTACCGTGTTCTATGAAACTCTAATAAAGCACTGATGTTATTAACACAGATTGAGAACTGCTATTTTTTTTTCTAATGAACCTTCAACACTCGTTCAATTTAATTAGACAAATTATTAGGTAAATCAGTTGGATTTTACCAATACTTTCTTTCATGTAGCCGATACTTGTTAATTTGGGCCTTACTCAGTAACTTTTAAAATATAAATAGAACAGAATGGAAAACAATCTTATGTTTCGTGACTTTTGTCTCTCTTTTTCTTTAGTTAAAACTGTAATGATAATTAGTGAGAAAAAGAGGCCATGAATTTGAAGGAGAGTGGAGAGAGGGCTACACGGAAGGGCTTGGAAAGCAAACATTCTAATTCCTATCATTTAATATGTTTATTGTTACTCTTTTCTAAAAGTAAGCAAGTATTTTTATAGAAATACAAATTCAGGGGCCTGAAGAGATGGCTCAGTTCACTGACTACTCTTCCTGAAGACCCAGGTTCAGTTTCCAGCATTCACATGGTAGCTCACAACCATTTTTAACTTCAGTTCTGGGGGATCAGAGGCCCTCTTCTGACCAGGGTAGGCACTGTATGAATAAGTGTGCAGACATATATATTCATGCAAAACACACATACACAGGCGCATACACACACACAGACACATGAATTGCACATTTGAATGTATTCAAATTATGTCTACATCTTTGAGATTCTATAAATATAAGCATATTTTTGTTACCTTACCTGTATTAAGACATTAAAAACTTAGTCAATATCCAAGAAACCTCCTTTGGATCTTTCCTAGGTCTTACCCTCTTGGCCCACTCTGCCTTCTTCAGAAGGCATAATTTTGATTTCTGTCACTGATTAATATTGCCTAATTATTATTGAATTATACACACACACACCACCATTCCTTTTACCTATTTTTGAAGATTTTAAAAGTGAAAAGCTTCCAATGTCTTTTCAGTCAATCTCTTTGCTGCTCCCTAAATGTATGCTAATTGTGTCCACATCTAATAATTAAAATGTTTATCTCATCTTGTACCTATTTAGAGCTGCTATTTTAGTAAAGATACAATCACTAGAATTAATGCACACCCGTGCCCTTAATAGTTTTAAAAATAACTACAATAATTATATTTGCTTTAGTTTTAAAAAATGATGATGCCTCCCCCAATACATGCTCAATTTTTTTAAACTGTGAGCTAAGTAAATTTCCTACTATGCTTATATGGTCCTCAAGCTTTAATGTAATTGTATTCGTAGCATATGAAAATGATTTTGTCTGTACAGTAACTTCTACAGGATATCAAATAAGTTAAAATAACACCAACTCTTCTGAAAGGTCATCGGTGTTTTTAATTTAGAAAGACTTCTTGGGGCTGATTTTTCTCTTTAATGAGCATCTTATATTTGAAACCATTTTGATGGTAGCTGTTAGAAATACTAGTTTAAACTATCATAGTTTTTGTTCTATAATAAGGGAGAAAGCAGAAATGAGACAAGTTTGCAGTTGTGTCTGAATTAATATGGATATGAATCCACTTGCATGTAATTAGTGGTTGAGTTTCAATAATTAGAATCTTTGTATCAAAATGAATATGTCAGTATCTGGTAGGACCAGAATTGAAATGTATGTGGTGCAATGTTAAAACTGAAGTCTGGCTTATTGGGAGCAAATTTGCTCTCACTAGTTAAATATATATATATATATTAATTATGGATCATACCAAACTGAGCTGGAAGTGCATTTGTGAATGTTGGAATTTA